>NC_081195.1:30353069-30703069 GCF_902713425.1 Acipenser ruthenus | reverse complement strand
GTTTGAGAGATCCTCGCCCAGATCTTCGGGCAACCTTAACCTTAACATGAGGGTCTGAGAGAGAGAAAGGGAGAGGGAGTGAGAGAGCGAGAGAGAGAAGGAAAGAAAGAAAAAAAACAGGAGAGAGTGAGACAGACAGAAAGAGAGAGAGAGAGAGAAAGAAAAACTTAATAAAAGACATCGAGACACAGGGGTATTCCGTTACTGGACCACTGCAAAGCCACACAAAGCTGACACAATTTTTCCAGCCTATCACATCCAATATGCATCGCCATCAATTTGTAGATCTCCCATTTTCAAATATGTGATTATTTATGGCAATACACAGCTGTGGCTCAAAGTTTTGCACCACCTAGAATTTTAGGATTGAGACAATTAAAAAAAACACACATATACAACTATATGAATATACTTTAGATATTTCATTTAACATCATGTAATCAAAAGAAACTACATGATATTGCAAAAAAAGTCTACCGGAATCCATATTAGTAGTACAGTAGCATTTCATCTTAGATTTCGAAATGTCATCTTTTTTAATTTGTCAATTTATTCCGTTAAGTATACAGAAAACTACAAAGCGGTGTGCGATTCAATAAGTTAACATAACATTATTCAGCAGGTTTCATTCCACTTTATGAAGGAAAATGAGTTCTTTCTATAGGGGACTGCGCAGTGGCAGAGCAATAGGCGGTACAACTGCACAGGAGCCCACTGACTCAGAGGGGGAAAAAATGAACAGTGACACTATCCCTCGCATAAATATCTGCAGATGTTACAATCTTCATATTCGTGTCATTGCCTCAACGATCCTGAAAGTACAGCATGACTTACTACGGGGAAAACTCTCCTGAAGTGGAGTCCAGAACTCCTACAACGCCGAGAACTAAATATAGTTAAAATACTAAAACGCCTGACTTGGCATGTTTGACATCTTTCTCTTCCTCCGCCACTGCTGGGGCAATTTTTTTTTTAAATGATCGCGCTGCGATGCGGGACACAGCAAAGGGAACGTCATGAGATTCTTCTGAACCCCGCAAAAGGAGTTCACAAGACATTTTTTTTTTATTATTCTTTTTGACAGCAATCGTGTTAATATAAATCCAGTAAACAGCTTCAATAAAACTCAGGTCTGTCCCCCACCTTTCTGAGCTGCGCTATTAACTCCTTCTCTTCTGGTAGGTGCTCCGACAATCTGTGTGATCGGAGTCCTGACTTTGAATCAGAGATCCCAGTGTCCACCAAGGAAGTCACTGAACCGGGATTAATATAAAAAACAGACTAGGTATGACAAAGGCCCGGTTTTTGGGATGGAACCGCATAACAGTCTCGCGTTTTGATTGGTCCATGTCTGTCACATGAATATGTCGTCACACGAGTGGAAAAGCTTGCAGGGATTTTTAACATTGTGGTCAGAGCGAGAGAGTGATCTGCTTTCCACAACCTTACCATTAAAATATAATGTGGTATTACGCTGTACTGATATAACAAACTATGGGTAATTACTTTATATGAATCATCATGTTATGCACGAATGTAAGAATTGGCTTTCTGTAATGGCGTACTTTTTAGCATATAATTGTTTACGCGATATATTTTAATATCAAATATATGTCTTCCACACTATTACAGTGTTGTATTAGTTTATCTCTAATGTAATCACAGTTGTACATATAGACTGCCCATGTTTTCATTCACGTCCCAAATTCTGGGCCGCTTTGCTTTTTAGATAACGTCCCAAATTCTGGGCCGCTCTGATAACATCCCAATTTCTGGGCTGCTCTGGTTTTTAGATAACGTCCCAAATTCTGCATTTTCGAATTCAGGCCAGTTTTTGAGATATTCTGCTTAGCTGACAGCCGAGTTTTTAAGTCATGCATGCACAGTTTACCATAAACTGGACCGTTAATTCATTTAAGAGTAACCCTTAGTACATGAATCAAAGTTAATGTATTTTTTACTCTCCCAGAAAACATTTAGGAACATGGTATACCCAAAAAAAAAAAAAAAAAAAAAAAGTACATCTCATTTGCTTATGTAATGTCCATCAATATATAGGGAGGCGTAGGGGTTTATCAGAACTTCTGGGTTTAAGAGACCAGTGCACTTCAACAACTTCAAATAAATCCCATTGTATTGTATTAGTCAACATTTCCCTTATCTATTCCTGATCATTTATACTGTAGGTCAGGGGTTTTCAACCTTTTTTTGAAACTGTACCCCTTCTATCTGGAGGTTTCAGCTCGAGTACCCCTTTACAATTTTCGCTCAACTGAATGGTACCTCAGTTACAATAAAATGGAGAATAATCTGATGACCCCCCCCCCCCCCCCCCCCCCTCCCCCCCCTCCCTGTTTATTTAATAAATTTGGGTGACAAACTGCTGGTTTAGGACAGAACAACAAACAGTAGGCTTAATTCTTAAAACTTTTAACTACAAGTATTTGGATGCACAGAATTAAAAAGACAAGTATTGGGTTAGGAGCACACCTATTTTTGTAACTGATGGCCTTTTTTAAATTTTGACAGCCTTTTGTAAAAGTGAAGGCCTTTTGATACCCAGCATACACTGCAATACCCAGCAAAGTTATACACTGATATCCTGATAGCACAGCAATTCAAATGAAGTTTGTAATTGTTTGTGTTCCTCAAATACACAATAAAAAATCATATTTATAGGGTATACAGTTATACAGCGATACAGTGGTTTCGGACATCTAAGAACAGGTACTGCGAGCATCTGGATTCATACCCAGAGGTTCTCTGTAGCCTCCTGGGACACATTCACAGCTTGTTTGACACCCTCTTGTAGTTGCCCGTTTCTGCATATAAAGCAAAATGCTGTTTGTCAATCTCTCTTTTCTTATAAATCATTCTTTGCAAGAATCATTCCAAAAACACTTGAATCAGTTAGGGACTACCAGTCTGACACTACAGGCCTTTAAATTGCAGTACCAATTTGGTACCAGTACCAGCTGCTAAGTGGTTGCGTTCCTCAAATTTGCACTGCAAAATGATATTTTAAAGAATAGGGTATATAGTGCTTTTTTTCGCCTCTGATCGCTTTTGGTGCAAAACTATGCTCCGATACACTCAAGCTGATACTGTGATCACAAAACACTTGCAATGGACTTAAATTGGGCTTCTGTTGCATAAATACACTACAAAATGTGCACATTTCAGGTCTTATATATAATAGACATTTTTTGTATGTATTTTGCTATAGGAAATCGCGGTCTGGGGGGGGGGGGGGGGGGGTCCTCCTGTCGTACCCCATGAGTCCACAAATCCTGGGCCAACAAACTCGCTAGTACTCTGTTTAGATGCACAACAGTCTTGGCCAAAGAAAATGGGCCTCTTCGAGTTCGTACGACCCAGGACCGCCATTGTCCGAGCCTTACCCCGATGGTTTTTTTATAATGGGATTTGCCATAGGGAAGGGGGTGGTCTCTTATCGTACCCGTATCTCCACGAACCCTGGGCCAACGAACTCAGAAGGGCACTCTTTGTGTGCACAAGAGTCTTAGCTAAAGAAAGACATTGGCCACGGGTTCATACACCACCCCACCGCCAGATGGTGGCCGTTGCCCCAAAGGGGTTTTATAATGGGATTTCCCATAGACATTTTTCAGGGTGCTATATCTCTGGTTCCGGGGGTCCCCGAGACTTTAAAATCGGTACAGAGGTCCACCTCGGGGCCCCTGTCGATCCCTCCAAGCGAAGTGTCCCCAGCTAGAAAGGACACCAGTTTAGACTTTTCTTGCCAACCTGGAGCTCAAAAGCTATTGGAAATGCAACCTTGACATGCCATCATGCTGAAAATGTACCATTTGAAAACTGGTGGCTCCCTGTGAAAGAGGGCCCCCATACATGACCCTAGGAAGTTCAACCCGGTTTCTAGGCTCCAGGGTCATGGAGATATGACCCCGAAAAGGGTAGTTTGGACATTTTTGACAGGGCGTATTTCGGGTTCTGTGGGGGTTAGGAACTAGATTTTTTTTTTTTTTGCGGCGGGGCCCCATGGGGTCCCACACAAGGAGTCACCATTTTCACGGTTCAGATGCCAGGACGGCTTGGCAAAGTGAATTTTTTCATCATGACATGAGTTTTTGGGTGAACCACCACACTTTTAGGGGATGGTTTGGGGTGCTCCCCTGAGTCTATATCACTTTGAATGGTGGTTCTACGTGCTCGGGTTCAAGAGATATGCCTGAAAAGTGTTTTTCAACCCTGCTATAGACATGAATGAGGCTGAACGCCCTGAAAATATTTTTTGCAAAGAATTGCTACGAAACCGGGCATATTACATTCAGGCTGGTCTAGAACCCTTCGATTGGTGGTTATAGGTGCTCTGGTTCGAGAGATATGACTGAAAATGTGTTTAACACTGCCATAGACATGAATGGGGCTGAATACCCAAAAATATATTTTGCAAAAAATTGCTACGGTGGGTGTGTGCGTGCAGGGGTTGCATGGTGGTGTGTGCGTGCAGGGGTTGCATGGTGGTGTGTGCGTGCAGGGGTTGCATGGTGGTGTGTGCGTGCAGGGGTTGCATGGTGGTGTGTGCGTGCAGGGGTTGCATGGTGGTGTGTGCGTGCAGGGGTTGCATGGTGGGTGTATGTGTGCAGGGATTGCATGGTGGTGTGTGCATGCCGGGGTTGCATGGTGGTACACGTGTGTGGAGGGGAATTGGAGTTCAGGTTTTGCGCAAAAGAGGGGCGGGGAAAAGACTGGGAAGGGTAGGGTAAAAGAAAAATTACTACAATCATTTATTTTCACTTTCGACTCCCAGTCTCCTTTCCCTCACTTTATGATTTTATTTTGTGATTTAATTATTGTCAAAATAAACGGCCTTCATCTACTCACAGTTGCAGTCTCATTTCTGTCCAAAAAGAACTTCAAACACTACAATACATTGATGGACTTTACATAAGAAAATGAGATGTCCTTTTTTCGGAATACCATGTTCCTTCCTGAAAATGTGTTTTAATATTAGCTTTTAATAAAGGAAAACGACTGCTTTAATTAATTTTCATGTATCTATTTCAGTGCAATGTAGTTCACGTAATAAGAAATACGTTTTTTTAACATTTACATTTTATTTCAGTCTACAGGGAACCAGGGAGAGAGGCAGATAGATAAGTTCCTGCTTTTTGTAATTGTAACTACTACATTTGGTGACATTGTAAGGTGGTGTTTGAATTGGCTGAGTTTGTGTGTGATTAGTACCAGGTGAGTGGCTAAATTGATTAGCAGTTGATTTTGCTATTTGATTGGTTTCCACACAGTTTAGTTGGTTCTTTTGCCAAGCAGGGGTAACAACATTTATTCAAGCAGCTTATTTTAGCGCCAGCACGAAGCGCCAGCCAACTGAAGAGCCTCAACAAAAGAGCCGGGAGTCTAGCTGTGGGAGTCCAGCAAGGGGAGGCCTGCGCTGAGACGCTGTTCCAATAGATCCAAACCTAACAGCGCTCTGGAAGAAGCCATCTACTAGTCAGGTCTGTATCCTCCACCCCACTGCTCCTACTGTGCCTTTTGTCTTGCTTGTCCTGCTATGACTGTCTCTCACATCCCTGTTCTGTCCTCCCGTCCTCGTCCTCTGCCCTCCCTCCGCTGTTGCTCCTCCAACCCCTCTAACCTAATTTCTCTGCCTCTCCCCCCCTCCCGCACACTCTCTGGTGCACTCTGGAACTGTCACTCTTCTGCTAACAAAGCTGATTTCATCTCTGCCTTTGCCTCCCACCTCTCGCTCGATTTCCTTGCTCTCACTGAAACCTGGCTGTCCCCTGATAACACTGTTACTCCTGCTGCCCTGTCCTCTCTCTACGTCCTGTCCCATACCCCGCGTCTCACCGGACAGGGAGGTGGGACGGGTCTTCTCCTCTCTCCCTCCTTACTCTTTTCTGTCCCCTCCGATCTCACCTCCCTCTCTGTCACTACCTTTTAATTTCATGCAGTCCAACTAACCTCTCCCTGTCAACTCCTGCTCATTGTTCTGTACCGCCCCCCTGGGCCTCTCACTCACTTTCTGGATGAACTCGACTATCTACTCTCCTCCCTCCCCTCTCTGTCTACCCCGACTGTCCTGTTGGGTGACTTCAACATCCATCTCTCCAACCCCAGCCACTCTGCTGGATTCCTCCCTCTCCTTCACTCCTTCGACTTCTGTCTCTCTCCGTCCCCTCCTACCCACAAAGCTGGCCGTCAACTGGACCTCACCTTCTCCAGGGCCTGCTGCCCCTCCAACCTCTCTGTCACCCCCCTGGACCTCTCTGATCACTATTTCATCTCTTTTTCTCTGTCTCTCCCCCCTCTCCCTGCTCCTCCTACCCCCACTGTCACCTCTCGCCGTAACCTCCGCTCTCTCTCCCCCTCTGTCCTTGCCTCCACTGCTCTCTCTCACCTCCCTCCTATCGACTCCTTTTCACAACTCTCCGTAGACTCTGCTACCTCCACCCTCTTCTCCTCACTCACCTCCTCCCTCGACTCCCTCTGTCCCCTCACCTCCCGACCTGCTCGCCCCTCCCCTCCCCATCCCTGGCTCTCCTCTGTGCTCCGCTCGGCAAGAATCACACTGCGATCTGATGAAAAGAAATGGAAGAGAACCAAACTCCCTGCTGCCCTAGACCTTTACCGCACTCTTCTCTCCTCCTTCTCCTCTACTCTCTCCTCTGCTAAATGTGCTTATTTCCAATCTGTAATCCAAGCCTCCACTAACAACCCAGGTAAACTATTCTCTACCTTCTCCTCCCTCCTAAACCCTCCCCCCCCTCCTCCTCCCTCCTCTATCTCCCCTGACGACTTTGCCTCCTTCTTCTCTTCTAAAATCTCAGATATCCGCAAACTCTTTAACACCTCTCCCTCCCCCGCACCCCCTCCTGCTCCAACCCCTACACCCACTACATCCCCTACTAACTCGCCCTCCCTCTCCACCTTCTTGCCCCTCTCAGACTCTGACCTCTCCTCCCTGCTCCAGGGTCACAAACTCACCACGTGTGACTTGGACCCCCTCCCCACTCACCTCTTTCAAGCTGCTGCTCCTGCTCTACTCCCCTTCATCTCCTCCCTACTCAACACCTCTCTACTTTCTGGCATCTTCCCCTCTGCCTTCAAAAAAGCCTCGATCACTCCCCTCCTCAAAAAACCTACCCTCGACCCCACCTCCCTCCAGAGCTACCGTCCTGTCTCCCTCCTACCCTTCCTCTCCAAAACCCTCGAGCGGACTGTACACCGCCAGCTCTCTGCTTTCCTGTCCAACCACTCTCTGCTTGACCCTCTCCAATCTGGCTTCCGCTCTGCTCACTCCACTGAAACCGCCCTTCTGTCTGTCACCAACTCACTTAAGTGTGCCCGAGCTGCCTCTCTCTCCTCTGTCCTAATTCTCCTCGACCTCTCTGCTGCCTTTGACACTGTTGATCACTCTATTCTACTATCATCTCTTGCTGACCTGGGGATCTCTGGCACTGCTCTGGCCTGGTTCTCCTCCTACCTCTCCAACCGCACTTACCAGGTAACCTCCACACCTCACCCTCTCTTAACTGGAGTCCCCCAAGGGTCAGTCTTGGGTCCTCTCCTGTTCTCTCTCTACACCCGCTCCCTGGGCCCCCTCATCGCATCCTATGGTTTCTCATACCATTTCTATGCTGATGATGCTCAGATTTTCCTCTCCTTCCCCACCTCTGACTCCACCATCTCCTCCCGTATCTCTACCTGTCTGTCTGCTATTTCCTCCTGGATGCACTCGCATCACCTCAAACTCAACCTCTCTAAATCTGACCTCCTTTTCTTTCCCTCCTCCTCCCCCTCCTCTGATCTCTCTATCTCTGTTCCTCTGGAATCTACAACACTCTCTCCCTCTTCCTCAGCTAAGAACCTTGGAGTCACCCTGGACCCCTGCCTCTCTTATTCCCAGCACATCTCCACTCTGGCACGCACTTGCAGATTCTTCCTGAGCAACATCCGAAGAATCCGACCCTTCCTCACCAACTATGCTACCCAGCTCCTGGTCCAGGCCCTGGTACTCTCCCGTCTAGACTACTGCAACTCCCTCCTGGCTGGCCTCCCTGCGTCCGCCACCCGTCCGCTCCAGCTCATCCAGAACTCTGCTGCTCGCCTGGTGTTCTCTCTACCTCGCTTCGCCCACGCTACTCCACTACTCCGCTCGCTCCACTGGCTCCCGATCACCGCTCGCATCCAGTTCAAGACTCTTGTACTAGCCTACAGATGCCTTGATCAGACTGCACCCAGCTACCTCCAGACCCTCATCTCTCCCTACACCCCCACTCGACCTCTCCGCTCCGCCTGCACTAGAAGACTGGCTCTACCTCCGCTACGCTCCCCTGCCTCCCGAGCCCGCTCCTTCTCCACCCTTGCTCCGCAGTGGTGGAACGACCTTCCTACAGATGTCAGGACTGCCCAGTCCCTGACATCTGAAAGCTAAAAACTCTTGCTACTCTCACACCAGATGTAACGGCTTGGCAATACTGCGGTTTCTGACTGGCCATACATTCTGTATTTTGAAATGAACCAATAGTACTTAAGTTACAATAAACTTTAATCGGGTCATTGAAACAAATAAATATCGACTTGCAGGCATGAACGCACGCAGGAAATAAAACGAGTTAAAGACTAGGCTTTTAGTTTTTTAAAATGTGTTTTTTTTGTATCCCAGACAGACTGCAGTAACCGCCCAACTGTTTATATTACATTTAAACAGGGCTTATTTAATGTACATATTTAATATGTAAATTAGTTGTGTGCGCTGAACGCTCTGTCACAGCACATCAGTCTGGTGTTAGCGATTAAATGTTGATTACATGACAAAAGTTTGCAATAGATAGGCAAGTGGTACTGAATAAAATGCGTTGTCTGCCATTTCAGAATTTTTCTCGAGTACCCCAGTTTGAAAACCGCTAGAAGAAACCACATTACCAACAGATACAGTTTAATAGTAGTAGTATTTAAAAGCCGTTGTCCTGTAGTAAATTCTTCCAGCTTCCCCTTTTATTTTGACACTTTCCATATAATAATGGCATTTTTATCTTGACATTTTTCATTCTTAGCCACCAAGTAAATATTTGGACAGTTTTCAAAACAATTGTTGCTCTATTTTTACAACACACGTTGGTGTTGTTGATAATATGATAAACGCGTATATCTGCTTCAGGTTAAACGATGGCCCGTGTTACACAGAACACTACAAATAAAATGTCAAATATACACTATGTATTTCATTGGTTTTGTGGATTTGCTATGTTTTTAACTTATTTTAATACTGCACATAATTTATATAGTTTAGAAAATGCTACTTGCAAAAACCATGCTGCACGTGAACTGTATTACATAATAATTTCCTTTATTCCGATTCCAGTGGTGTTTTCTCAATGCAAGATGTATTGTAGGCATATATACAGTGCTGTATAAAACCACATACACTGTATATATATAATTTTATCATGCTCGTTATAGGCCTACTGGCAAAATGGTCAAGAGTCAGTTGGTGCTTAACACATACTGAATCATTTTGGCCGTGAATTTTAGCATTTTTGGTCATAGAAAAGACACATTTCACATATTATAACGTTACCGTAGGCTACCTTTTTTTTTTTTTTTTTTTTAGCTAATGATGCGTTTTTGTTTCACAAATCTTCTGCACACAGTATTTAAGCACAACTATAATAACCTATATTTCAACAGTTACTGTCAAAGCTTATTACTTATTCTTCCAGAAGTAATGGTCGGGTGTAACAGGGATACAAGGTTATATTTGCGCTGGGCCATGTTGTTAACAAGCCTGATGTTGTCGTCCAGGCTTTACTGTGAAACTGACTGTAACCAGGGAGGGTGTGAGCGCATCTTAATGGACTGGAGAATAAAAACACAGGAGTTTAATTATGAAAACGCAAGTGTAAACAAACAAGTAAAGATTAGCATGTCGTCAGACATGTCATTGCAATACAAAATGCATTAATATACTGCGTATTGGTATTGTGTCTGGTCTGGGAAGAGGGACACACAAGCGCGTTAAGAGAATTTCAGCAGGCCTTTTTTATTTCAGGGGGGCATTGGAGCAATGGCGCAGCCTAGCGTGAACACTGCAGATGAGGTATGACACAGGCCCGGTTTTTGGGATGGAACCGCATCAGTCTCGCGTTTTGATTGGTCCATGTCTGTCACATGAATATGTCGTCACACGAGTGGAAAAGCTTGCAGGCATTTTTAACATTGTGATGAGAGAGAGAGTGATCTGCTTTCCACAACCTTACCATTAAAATATAACGTGGTATTACGCTGTACTGATATAACAAACTATGGGTAATTACTTTATATGAATTATCATGTTATGCACGAATGTAAGAATTGGCTTTCTGTGGTGGTGTACTTTTTTCTTTCTAGTAGCATATATCTAATCGTTTTTGCGATATATTTTAATATAAAATGTATACACTATTGCAGTTTTGTTAGAGGATACATTAGTTTATCGCTAATGTAATCACAGTTGTACATATAGACTGCCCCTGTTTTCATTTACGTCGCAAATTCTGGGCCGCTTAGCTTTTCAGATGATGTCCCAAATTCTGGGCTGCTTTGGTTTTTAGATAACGTCCCAAATTCTGGGCCGCTTTGCATTTTCAAATTCAGCCCAGTTTTGGGGACTCAGCTGACGAGTTTCTAAGTCATCCATGCACAGTTTACCATAAACTGGATTGTGAATTCATTTGAGAGTAACCCTTAGTACATGAATCAAAGTTAATGTATTTTTTAATCTCCCCAGAAATCTTTTTTTTTTTTATGAAAAAACAGAAATATTATTATTATTATTATTTATTTCTTAGCAGACGCCCTTATCCAGGGCGACTTACAATCGCAAGCAAATACAAATACATTCAAGTGTTACAATATAAGTCATACAATAAGAACAAGAAATACAATAATTCTCAAGTGTGACAAACCACAATTCAATAATACAGCAGATAATAGTGAAAGTTACATCAGGATATGATTAAATAGTGATAGTTACATCAGGATATGATTAAATACAAAATACTACAGATTAAACACTTGGCAGATTACAATATTCTGAGGTACAGGATTAAATGCAGTAAAATAGGGGGCAGATAAGAGCAAAATAAAGCACATTTAAATGAAGGGTGATAGTGTCCCAGGATACAACAGTGTAAACATGGTAAAATAAAAAAAAATCCGTCCAGCCTGTCAGAAGTCAGGGTGGGGTTGTTACTCAGTTCTACATAGGAGCTAGGGGTCTATTTGGGATTCAGAAAATGACTATGACCATTTTGAGGTAGCCTCTGCTTCCAGATGTTGATAGTCTGAGAAAAAATAAAACATTTACCATGAGCTTAGTGCTTTTCAACAATAGAAATTCTCTAGAGAAAGCTCACCAGAAGCATGTTGGCAGAGTATGTGAGCAACCTAAAAATTAATATTAAGTAGAATTAACTGCATCAAATGATTATCAATAAACTAAAGCTGGTCTCATAGGTGCTGCCCACAACTGTATTACAACAATTCTGTTACGTCACCTTCACCTTCCACTCACCTGCCTTAGGCCATATGACTAAAGTAAAACACTTCTGTGGCCTGTAAAGTTTGCTTTCCCTGTTAGAAAACAAAAACTCGATTTGTTCTGTATTCCAGCTACCATAACAGCTCTTTCAGTATCCTAACTAAGATCACAAGAAAATAAGAGAAATGAAAAACTCATACACTGGCTGCAAACTCAAAATGTCTTCCACAGTATAAAAATAATGCATCCACCAGAACCCAGGCGGATCGTGTCTTTGGTCAATCACTACACATGTATCAGCAAGTCATTCTTCAAAGCCTGCAGTCTTGGCTTAAGTGTCCCATCTTCTAGACCCAGCAGGATTTTCTGAACGAACTCAAAAGTGTTGGCCAGTTCTTTTGGATAACTCGGATGTAGAGCATAGATCAGACCGAACATTACCAGAAAAGCGTCAGCCAGTCTGGGTAGGTTGGTCACCATGACTTCACTCTCCAGGACAATGGAAATCTTGATTGGGTTGAAGTGGACCGGCTTTTCAGCGTCATCACTGACGACTGTAAGGATGGCGACTGGTGCATCACCAACAACATCTGGCTCATCAGAATCCTCCACCTGAAATGCACAAATGACAGGAAAAGTAGCATTTAGAAGACCAAGGTTAAGACTTCAGTGACTGAAATAGCTTTAAAAACTTACTGTATAACAACCACAGATTGATATAATGTTGAATTTGAAATGCGCACAATCAACACACACACCAGAGGGGCAAAAAACTAACCCTGCATGTCTTAAAATCCTGAGACCTTCTTGCGCAGCAACACAGGAAGGGCATGGAGCACAGTGGTACGCCTTGTGTGGACATCATGTTGGTCCTGAAGAGATAATAATCCCAAAGCCATTTTGAGACATAGGTCTAATCTCAACATCAAGCCCAAGCCCTCACGCCCTATGCACTCTGGAGATCTGACAAGATTTGGCAGGTGACAGCAATATGCCATACATTCCAACTAGCCTATCAGAGGTCTATATGGAGCTGCTAGCATATTGCCTACACCTGTCATATCTTTTCAGATCTCCAAAGTGCACAGGGCAGGAGGGCTTAGGGTTGACCTTCATATTGGATCATACTTGTCTACCTGGCACACAAATCTTGTGAATAGTTAGAATGGATACATCATGCATCACACAAGCACCAGTACATGAACCCTCAGATCACTAAAGTGATAACAATGTAACAAAGTATTCCAACCAGACCCGAGTCAAATAGAGTATGCTTGATTTACTTTGAACCAGGTCTGATTCCCATCTTTAGATATGCAGTGACCTAATGACATATGCATTGACCATCTTACCTGTAGATCATGAATCCTCAGAATGTCAGCCAAAGCATCAGATGTCTTTCCTGTCTTTGATGCCCTCTGTCGGTATAAGGTCATCAAGCGAAGAGTGTGGCAGTCAAGCTCTTCATAAAAGATGTTCGGCAAGTTCTGGTTTGTGATCCGTTGGAACTCGGCATACACCTACACACAGAAATGACAGACAAGTGACAGTATTCAAGACAAGTTATTTAATTAATTATATGGAAAAACAAAATATTGCCAAAAAAACAAAGCTGTGCAATTTTACCTGCGACTCCAAATGTAGAGCCGGCCATCGCTCAAGGATATCTCACAGGTGGTCTGTTGGCGTCTGCATCATCCTATCGATGAGGGGTAGGGTTTTCTCAGTCTTCTGAACTGCTTGGATTATCTCCAGCCTCTGTCTTTCAAGACTTGCCATGTCCTGTCCTTTGGGGAAGTCAGGCAAAAAGTTCACTTCAGCACGCTTGGGTCTCTAGGTTTGAGTGCGATGGTTCAATCTCTGGATTACTTCTGCTTCTTTTTCCTGCGTTTATACTGACCTCTTGACATCCTGGTCTCCTCAACTTGGTTCTGTAGTTACCCAATTTGTATTTTATGCTTTTCTTCCGTCCATACCAGCCAGTCTCAGATCCAAGCTCTTTCAGGCAGGGGTGTTTGGAAACAAGTGCTTCAGCTGCTTTGAAACTGTAAATAGTAGCTGCAAGTTTCTCTAGGATGTCATGCTTTTGATCTCTAGATAACTGAAGACACTTTCTGTTATTTCTGCCATGAAAAGTTTCAGTGTAGCTTTCTGTGGCAACTCGTCAATGTCCACTAGGGAGATTAGTGTACCATCAAAATCAGGGTCTTTGTACTGCAAGCTAAAGTCTGCATCCAACTTGAGCTTGTCCTTCAAAATGCTTTTCAGGTCATCAACAGACTCAGGGAGGGTGTCACGTTTAATCTTCCTTATACTGTCAGCTTCAACAATGACACGAAGTTTCAAGGCTTGAGAGGATACGGCTGCCATATTTCTGTGGTAGGATAAACAGTTTCAATAGTTTGCATACCCAATATCAAAACATAACCTTATCAATGAGGCAATAATAAGGTAGTTACATAATGAGCTCAAACCAAAGTAATTTTACAATTACACCGACTTGTAAAAGACAATGTGTCAGCAAGAGTACAAGAACAACTCCTTCACTTTAGAAACACAGTTGATCTAGGCACAAGTATCACCGTAGGGAAAAAATATGTTTTTAAAAAGTTGTATCACTAATGAACCAACAGATTACTCACTTCAAGATTAACTCAGCACTCTCTCAGTAAAATGTATCTCTTGGGGGTCAACAGCAGCCGGCCATCAACGGTTCAAGCAGCAAACATGACAGTGTCGTTGAGCTCAGATAGCAGGTGGACAGACAGGCTCCCTTGTGTAGGTGACAGCTCGTAGGAATGCAGATGTTCAGCATACCATGACTCAAAGTGACTACAGAGAAAGGAAACATTGTAATTCACAAGATAGATCTGAGCAATGTTGCAGAATTGAGGCAGACTGCCATTCACTCCAACAGATACAAACATTCCAGTAGCACAGCGAGTGCTATTAACAGTGACTTTAGATGTACTGTAGATTGTGTTACTAGCGTGCACAGTGTGGTATCATGATAGATGAGTTTTGAGTGCATTGAATGAATGAAATGTACAAACACAAATCATTGTAGAGACACGGAAGTGGACTGACTCTTGAATAGTGACTATGTTGCAGGCAGTAGTGTTTTAGCAACTCTGTCCTGGAGTGAAGTATGGCCGCACCCAACTTAAAATTCCAAGCCATTCCATTCCATCAGCAACCCGGAAGCATGACAAATGTTGTTACCCTACATGGTAAAGATAAACATGTTTATCACAATTGTAATCCAATGTGTTTTTGCAAAGTGTACCTTTCACTTCTGGGATATAGTATAGGGCCTAGGCTAGCTAGATGAGCACCAGCATCCTTCAGTCAAGCCTGTAGAGAGAAATGGAGATCTCATAAGCAAAAATGAATTGATGTCTTAATTCCTCATTTTGAAACATGACAAATAATTTGAAACCTTGAGTACTTGGTCAACTATGCATTTTTATTCAAAACCAATTTAATCAGAGCTCAATGGCTAAATTGACCTGCAATAGATTGTAACATTGACACTCAGAGTAATTGAGATTAAAAAATGTAAAGAAACATGGCAAAATATCAATGTCACCGCCTTACCTCTGTCCCTCCCTAACAGTTTCAAAACAAAAAACAAAATACCTTTACTTGATAACTATCATGGAGCAAAATACTCAGCTACACCATGTTAAAGGCTGCTAACGTTAGACCTATCTTGTCATAGCCACCTGGTCTACTCTAACCCACCATTTTGTGCACCTGGTGCCACCATGCGATTTCATCAAAAACATGCACGGCCATCCAACATTACAAGTTTTTTCTGGCTTTTTCCAGGCTAGCTAGCTACTAAAGTTAACAGGCTAGCAGGAATGGCTTCCATAGCTACATGCAACCTATTTGAAACAAATGGAAGCTTGAATTATTTTGCTAGCTACCCAGGTTGATAAGTAAACGACAGGGCCGCCGAGAGCCGCCATGGGCCCCGGGGAAGGACTGGTATGTCTCGCTACCGCGTGTATAATAGTCATTAATCTGAAGCTTACTTAACATCAAATAACATACGTTTTTAGCCTAAACTACATTAATGGTGTTGCTATACACTTTTATTTATCCCGTGCCAAAAGTAAACCACTCATCTCTACTCTTAACTAATAGCCTGTATTGGTAAATATATTTGTATTTTAAGCGATACCGATTATTCTCTAATTGTGTTTACCACCAGCTGAAGAAAGTACTTTATTTTATACGACACCATTTTTCTAACAAACTGCTGCACCACGTTGTTTTGAGCAAATTCTAGATCTTAATAGAATAATTCATACTGTGGTGTGTATATATTATATATATATATATATATATATATATATATACAGTGCCTTGCGAAAGTATTCGGCCCCCTTGAACTTTGCGACCTTTTGCCACATTTCAGGCTTCAAACATAAAGATATGAAACTGTAATTTTTTGTGAAGAATCAACAACAAGTGGGACACAATCATGAAGTGGAACGAAATTTATTGGATATTTCAAACTTTTTTAACAAATAAAAAACTGAAAAATTGGGCGTGCAAAATTATTCAGCCCCTTTACTTTCAGTGCAGCAAACTCTCTCCAGAAGTTCAGTGAGGATCTCTGAATGATCCAATGTTGACCTAAATGACTAATGATGATAAATAGAATCCACCTGTGTGTAATCAAGTCTCCGTATAAATGCACCTGCACTGTGATAGTCTCAGAGGTCCGTTTAAAGCGCAGAGAGCATCATGAAGAACAAGGAACACACCAGGCAGGTTCGAGATACTGTTGTGGAGAAGTTTAAAGCCGGATTTGGATACAAAAAGATTTCCCAAGCTTTAAACATCCCAAGGAGCACTGTGCAAGCGATAATATTGAAATGGAAGGAGTATCAGACCACTGCAAATCTACCAAGACCTGGCCGTCCCTCTAAACTTTCAGCTCATACAAGGAGAAGACTGATCAGAGATGCAGCCAAGAGGCCCATGATCACTCTGGATGAACTGCAGAGATCTACAGCTGAGGTGGGAGACTCTGTCCATAGGACAACAATCAGTCGTATACTGCACAAATCTGGCCTTTATGGAAGAGTGGCAAGAAGAAAGCCATTTCTTAAAGATATCCATAAAAAGTGTCGTTTACAGTTTGCCACAAGCCACCTGGGAGACACACCAAACATGTGGAAGAAGGTGCTCTGGTCAGATGAAACCAAAATCGAACTTTTTGGCAACAATGCAAAACGTTATGTTTGGCGTAAAAGCAACACAGCTCATCACCCTGAACACACCATCCCCACTGTCAAACATGGTGGTGGCAGCATCATGGTTTGGGCCTGCTTTTCTTCAGCAGGGACAGGGAAGATGGTTAAAATTGATGGGAAGATGGATGGAGCCAAATACAGGACCATTCTGGAAGAAAACCTGATGGAGTCTGCAAAAGACCTGAGACTGGGACGGAGATTTGTCTTCCAACAAGACAATGATCCAAAACATAAAGCAAAATCTACAATGGAATGGTTCACAAATAAACATATCCAGGTGTTAGAATGGCCAAGTCAAAGTCCAGACCTGAATCCAATCGAGAATCTGTGGAAAGAACTGAAAACTGCTGTTCACAAATGCTCTCCATCCAACCTCACTGAGCTCGAGCTGTTTTGCAAGGAGGAATGGGCAAAAATTTCAGTCTCTCGATGTGCAAAACTGATAGAGACATACCCCAAGCGACTTACAGCTGTAATCGCAGCAAAAGGTGGCGCTACAAAGTATTAACTTAAGGGGGCTGAATAATTTTGCACGCCCAATTTTTCAGTTTTTTATTTGTTAAAAAAGTTTGAAATATCCAATAAATTTCGTTCCACTTCATGATTGTGTCCCACTTGTTGTTGATTCTTCACAAAAAATTACAGTTTCATAGTTTACAGTTTTGAAGCCTGAAATGTGGCAAAAGGTCGCAAAGTTCAAGGGGGCCGAATACTTTCGCAAGGCACTGTATATATATATATATATATATATATATATATATATATATATATATATATATATATATATATACAGCTCTGGAAAAAATTTAGACCACTGCAAAATTCAGTTTCTCTGGTTTTACTATTTATAGGTATGTGTTTGGGTAAAATGAACATTTTTGTTTTATTCTATAAACTACTGACAACATTTCTCCCAAATTCCAAATAAAAATATTGTCATTTAGGAGCATTTATAGAAAATGACAACTGGTCAAAATAACAAAAAAAGATGCAGTGTTGTCAGACCTCGAATAATGCAAAGAAAATAAGTTCATACTCATTTTTAAACACAATACTAATGTTTTAACTTAGGAAGAGTTCAGAAATCAATATTTGGTGGAATAACCCTGATTTTAAAGCACAGCTTTCATGCGTCTTGGCATGCTCTCCACCAGTCTTTCACATTGATGTTGGGTGACTTTATGCCACTCCTGGCAAAAAAATTCAAGCAGCTCGACTTTGTTTGATGGCTTGTGACCATCCCTCTTCCTCTTGATTACATTCCAGAGGTTTTCAATGGGGTTCAGGTCTGGAGATTGGGCTGGCCATGACAGGGTCTTGATCTGGTGGTCCTCCATCCACACCTTGATTGACCTGGCTGTGTGGCATGGAGCATTGTCCTGCTGGAAAAACCAATCCTCAGAGTTGGGGAACATTGTCAGAGCAGAAGGAAGCAAGTTTTCTTCCAGGACAACCTTGTACTTGGCTTGATTCATGCATCCTTCACAAAGACAAATCCGCCCGATTCCAGCCTTGCTGAAGCACCCCCAGATGAGTC
Organism: Acipenser ruthenus; assembly: GCF_902713425.1. Lineage (NCBI taxonomy): Eukaryota > Metazoa > Chordata > Actinopteri > Acipenseriformes > Acipenseridae > Acipenser > Acipenser ruthenus. The sequence goes on along the minus strand of NC_081195.1, from coordinate 30,684,735 downwards.
CAATTTTCAGCTTTGCCCAACACCTGGTCATCTAATGGTTAGACGGAGACCTGGAGAGGCCTACAAGCCACAGTGTCTCGCACCCACTGTGAAATGTGGTGGAGGATCGGTGATGATCTGGGGGTGCTTCAGCAAGGCTGGAATCGGGCGTTGGGCCCCGGGGAAATTTCCCCATCTTTCCCGTCCTCTCGGTGGGCCTGGTAAATGTTACATAGTCCAAAGCTGAAGACATGTTAGAAAGCTGCCAGTTAGTTGCGTTAGATAGCTAGACATTTAACGTGTTAGCATAGGTTTGCACAGAATTCAGATCGTGATAGATAATGCTCTTGACAAAGCTGAAGGCATCTAAAACATAGCAAATATATGTAAACAGTGCTTACATCATTGAATCATTAGTCGGTTGAGAAGCTAATGCAATCAACATTCGTACTCACCGAGACTGTAGAGATGCGTGGATAGTGAACTTTTCTTTGCCTTCTTTTCTATAACTTTATCATCAATATAAATACATGATCGCAGTAAACTGTTAAACAAAACTGTTGGCCAATACTGTAAAATGTCGCAGAAGAAAATCCTTGTTTTTTCAGCGCGGCCACAGCAAGAGTGAAATAGAACAAACAGAACAGCAAGTTGTAGAAAATGAAGACTTGAATTTGGAACACCAGAAAAAAAAGAACAAACAAAGCTCACAAGCGTCAGAAAAAAGAAAAAGAAAACAAGCAGCAAAGTTTCAGCCTTATTGCAGAACTCTGTTTCCATGGGTTGTATATAATATTTCTAACACTTTTTTTCTTTTTATTGTAAAAAGACATACATGTTATAAGTAATTCATAATGCATTCTGTGTCTATGTAGCTTTTCAGGGCAAATAAATCTGGTTCTTGAGTTTTAATATTCTAAAACTTTACAACTGTAAATTACCAATGTATTTAAACTGTAGAGCACTATTAAAATGGTTTAATTAAATAATTGTTTTTGTCAATACAGTGATTTAAGGTATAAAATAAAAACAGGATTCATAACACCCTTGAAGACTTGAGCTGTGCGCCAGTAGTGACTACTGAATATCTGGAGTGACTAATGTTTTTAGAAAGTATTAGTCACTAGTGACTACAAAAATCTAGAACCCAGGGGAAACCCTGATCACAATCCCCTAACTAACCTATTAATGAGCCGGTATTCATACAACGACTCCTGCTGCTTCATACGGCCTTGGCTGGGAATTACCTTCACAAGCACCGCTTGCAGTCTCAGGGTTGCGTAGCTGTCGTTCCTGCAGAGCGGACCCTCTCCTCCAGAGTATACGCCGCTCCCCTCTGGCAAGGCGTTACAGTCGCCTCGAACCATCTCCCGCGGATGTTTTTGAACTGATGGGCACTCTGTCAAGACCCGCCCACCTGCTGATTGAGGTCCAGCACAGCCAATCACTTGCTGCCCTTCCCCTCAACCAAGCCTAGCAGGCAGCAAGCCTAAATCGAGCGCCCGTCTGTAAACAATAAATGTAATAAAACAAATCAACTCCAAAACACACAATAAACCCATTTCCCCATAAAAAATTATACCAACACTAAACACACGTGCAGGGCAATCACCCTGCTACAGACACAGTAAACACAGATCTCTGCTTTGCATTGGAAAGGTTAAGTGGAACAGTTGAAAAAGAGCTGGATAAATTTGGGGACATCTACGCATATGGAAGCGAGAGGTTTGGAGTTGAAAAAAGGAAGGAAAAAGTACAAACTATTCCTGGAAAGTCTAGACGGCAGCAGGAGATTGAACGCTTAGAAAAAGGAGACAGCTGAGGAAGCAATGGAAAAAAGCAGAAGGAGGGACTCAATCTTTAACAAAGGGTCATAAAAGATAAGCTTGAAACATTGCGCAGAGCTGAGCGCCTACGGAAACGCTACTAAAAGAAGGAGCGTACGAGAACTAACTTTTATAAAGACCCATTCAAATTTGTAAAGAAGTTATTCACCAGTGAGAAGAATGGCACACTAAAAGCATCTAAGGTTGAGCTGGAGAGATATTTGGAGGAAACACATACAGATTCAAAAAGGCAGGAGCCTATGTCAATTCCTTCAGCCATCCCACCTATCATTCCACCAGAATACCAAATGGAGGACTGTGCACCTAAGTGGAAAGAAGTAGAACAAGCTGTGAAAAAAGCAAGGGCTTCATCACCACCAGTTTCACCCTATTTCCCTATTAAATGCAGAAGGCAAGATTTTCTTCAGCATTATTGCTCAGAAATTGTCAACTTACCTATTAAAGAACTGCTTCATTGGCACTTCAATACAAAAGCGGGCATTCCATGTTTCACAGGATGCTTAGAACACATCAATGTGATCTGGCAACAAATTCAAATCAGCTAAAAAGGAGAGGAAGGAGCTCCATGTGACATTCCTGGATTTGGCTAATGCATATGATTCAGTGCCACATGAACTACTTTGGGCAGCATTTGATTTTTTCAGCGTACCAAAGACAAAAACAAATTTAGTGAAAGCCTACTTTGGAGATTTGCAATTCAGTTTATCAACTTCAGAATTCAGCACTACATGGCAATGCCTAGAAGTTGGAATAATTGCAGGATGCACCATATCTCCACTGGCTTTTACCATGGCAATAGAAGTAATCATTAGGGCATCAAAATGGGTAGTGGGAGGAGAGCGCTTGGCTTCAGGAATGCGACTACTGCCAATTCGAGCATACATGGATGACATGACAACTATGACTACAACAGTAGCCTGCACTAATCGGTTATTGGGAAAATTTACCAATAACATTGAATGGGCACGAATGCAATTCAAGCCCACTAAATGAAGGAGCATCTCTATAATTAAAGGTAAAGTAGTAGACGTTCTTCATTAACGGTGAGGCAATACCAACAGTGTCTGAGGAGCCAGTGAAGAGTCTTGGGAGATGGTACGATGGGGATCTAAAGGACACAGTTCATGTGGGAGAAGTTAGACAACAAGCAGTGGAAGGGTTGAAGAGCATAGACAGCAGCGCTTTACCAGGCAAACTAAAACTGGTGCTTTCAGTTTGATCTACTGCCGAGGTTGCTGTGGCCACTGACTGTGTACGAGGTTTCTTTGACAACAGTAGAGAAGCTGGAAGCCTTAATCAGTTCATACATCAGGAAATGGTTGGGAGTTCCATGCTGCCTCGGTAAAGTGGGACTTTATGGTAAAGGAATACTGCAGCTACCAGCATCCACTCTAACCGAGGAGTTTAAGTGCGCCAAGGTCAGACTGGAAATGACATTAGTAGAGTCACGTGACAAATGCGTAAGGGAGGCAGCACCTGTGCTGAAAACTGGAAGAAAGTGGGTGGCAAAGAAAGCTGTGGAGGATGCAAAGGCTGCCCTTCGAATTGGTGATATCATGGGGCAAATTCAGCATGGAAGAGGGGGTCTTGGTCTCAGTTCAGCTCCTCCTACACGGCACAAGGCAGCCCCAGCTCAATGGAGGAAGATGGTAGTAAACGAGGTGCAAAAGCAGGAGGAGAGGTTGAGTTGTATAAAGGCCATTTCCCAGGACAAGCAGGGAGAATGGATGAGATGGGAGAGTGTGGAACAACGCAAGATTGGCTGGCAAGACCTATGGTCAATGGAACAGAGCAAGATCAGTTTCCTCATCAGGTCAACATATGATGTTCTCCCATCACCACAGAACCTAAACCTCTGGGTAGGAGAGGATCCCTCATGTCCTTTGTGTTCATCACCTGCAACATTAAGGCACATTTTGACAGGATGTAAGGTGGCTCTTAGCCAAGGACGGTTTACTTGGCGCCATGACCAGGTGCTGCGATGTTTGGCCTTAGCATTGGAAGACAAGCGTAACATGACCAATAAGTTGACACCTGTTCCATCAAAACATTACACACAAAAGACAATATTCCTCCACCCAGGAGAGCAACCACCAAGAAAAGGTGTTCAAACCAATCCTCGCTCAGGACAACTGGAAGCTGCTAGAGACTGGAAAATGCTGCCAGATGTTGGTCAACGACTTATTCTTCTACCTGAGTTTGCCACCACTAACCTTTGACCAGATATTGTCTTGTGGTCTGGATCAGCACGCCTTGTTCACCTGGTAGAGTTAACAGTGCCATGGGAGGATGCTGTAGATGAGGCGTATGACAGGAAGAAACTGCGGTATGCTCAACTAGCCACTGAAGCGGAACAGCGAGGATGGAGAGTCCGGGTTTACCCAGTGGAAGTGGGTTATCGAGGATTTGTGGCACACTCTACAACCCGGTTTCTCAGAGACGTCGGATTCAGTGGCCAAGAGTTGCGTCGCACAGTGAAGAACTTATCTGAAGCAGCAGAGAGGAGCAGCAACTGGCTGTGGTTGAGACGGAAAGATTCTGGCTGGGGATCTCAAGCACAATAGAAAGAAAGAAACACTGATGTACGGGTAAGTAAACTGGTCTGAGTTGAGTGGGGGACGGAGGGGGGTGATGCTGGGACGCCAGAATCACCGTTGAGCCCTCTTGAGGTGTCGTGGGCTAGTCGACGAAAAACACTGAGGATGGAAGGTGCCCACTTGAAAACCCCAGAGATGTACCCTACTTAGCTCAATCCTGATGGTTGTCATGCTGATGTGCTGGGGAGACCGCACTGGGGTTGATCCCTGGAGCCAGCATCGCGGCTGTTGTGTTTGCTGATGCGCCAGGGAGTCAAATAAGCCGATCCCTGGAGCCAGCATTACACTTCAGCCATCAACACCAGACAAAAGGATATCTACATCATCATATGGAATGAAGCGCAAATGGATGGTGACACACATGGATCACATTAGTTTACTGTAAAGCTACGTCTTAGTTGATGCTTATCTTGGCGAGAGCCGAGTTCAAATCAACATGAAGTTTTAACATCTACTCTCGTGTAATGGAAATCATTATAGTATTACTAAGGAATAAGATTTGTACTATGTTAAAAAAGGACCCTGTCAAATCCTCTTGATAGGACAAATACAGAAATGAAAAACTTATGCCACGGTAGATATGATTGCTCGTTATGACTTACATGGTTGTTGCACTACAGGAATGTACCATTTTTAAAATCATGCTGCTCTACAGTAGCCTACATATACTGTATGATCTCTTTCTTACAATAGCTATCTTGGTTGGTATTGAACTACACGTATTTACCACGGTTTAGCAAAGATGTTAACTCTTTAGTTTTTAACTAATTAATGTACTGTTTCTTCCCAAACTTGTAATTGAAACACATGCATGATGATAACCAGTCTCCTGTTCGTTTTCTGTCCTAATTATACAAAGTACTGTATGTAAAAATAAATGAAACAATGCACATAATACTAAATAATAATACTGTATAAGCAACACTTTCCAAGTACATCATGTGATTGATGTGAACCATCGCAGAAGGGAGCTCAATTTTGTCCATGACTGAAACTCATGCTTTAACATTTGGAAAATCGCTCGTATACCTGCTGTCCATACAGTAGTGCTTCCCAAAACAAGAACACCTCCTGAAATGCAAAATAATGTTAAATATGTAACATTTTTAAATTACGTATTTGTCATACGTGCCAACAGTCCCTATATGGTCGGGACAATCCCGATTTCCTAGCAAATGCGTCCCGATGCATAGGAAGAAAGTCCTGATATTTGATACTGATCACTAACTTATATAAAGGTAAGAACGCTTCATTATGTCTATTTTTACTGTCATGATGGTCGTGTTGTGTTGAGTTGGTGGGAGGTGATAATATTTGTTAAACAATCTCACATTTGGAAGCACTCTTTTGAAGCAAGGTATTTAAAACAATATTGTCCAATTTTTCCATTGATCTGCAGTAAACCCTGCAAACCCTCAGTATATTTTATGAGGAATATTACCAAAATCTATTGGTCATTGCTGGATGTTAAATCAAAATCGGTCAATACACCCTGTTCTTTTCAAATGTCCATGACACGTTTGGCTGTTCCAAGGAATAAATTGTGCATTGGGTCAACTATATGCATTTTTACTATGTCTATATAAGGAAGTTCTAACAATGCTTAATATCTCACACCATACTGTCTTTCCAAACATTCTTCATCTGCCACAATTGTTGCATTCAATATTTCTTCAACCCACTTCATGTGAGTGCTGTGTCCTTTCAGGCCATTCATCTTTAGTAAAACCACTGTAGTCTTTCTTACCAGTCTGTCCAGAAAAACTTTCCAGCATTTGGAACATCCACGGTTTGCTCCATGACCCAGAAACCCACACAAGTTTTGGCAAGTTGAAATAGCACAAGCTATCAGCAACAGTGCAAGGTGAAATGTTGTGACAGACACCAATTTATTTGACTTCAGATGAAATCCTGGCATCCATACTTCCTGCAAATTCCTTCTTCTATCAAAGCAGCAATACATGTATTTGTCAGATGCTTTTATCCAAGATGACTTACAGGGTTTATCAAATATTAAAATAATATTAATACTAACAGGGCGGCACGGTGGCGTAGTGGTTAGCGATTGATTCCCAGGTCAGGGAACACTTCTGTTTTTAATTTTGCTTGTATTCTGTTGGAGGGTTTTCTGTACAGGGTGGCACGGTGGTTAGTGCTGCTGCCTCACAGTGCCAGGGTCCTAGGTTCAAATCTGGTCTAGGGGGTCTGTGTGTGGAGTTTGCATGTTCTCCCCATGTTTGTGTGTGTTTTCTCACAGTTTAAAGCCATGCTGTTCAGGTTGATTGGTCACTTTAAATTGCCGAGTGAGTGAGGTGGCCTGCAATGGACTGGCGTCCTGTCCAGGGTGTAGTCCTGCCTTGTGCCCTGTGTCTGCTGGGTTAGGCTCCATCTGGTTGTTAGTAGCTTATTGATCCCAGAATCTCATCAAGCAGTTTCTTGAAGGATCCCATGGTGTCAGCTTCAACAACATTATATTCTCTGTTTAAAAAAAGTGCCTCCTATTTTCTGTTCCGAATGCCCCTTTATCTAATCTCCATTTGTGACCCCTGGTCCTTGTTTCTTTTTTCAGGTCAAAAAAGTCCCCTGGGTCTACTATACCTTTTAGGATTTTGAATGTTTGAATCAGATCACCGCGTAGTCTTCTTTGTTCAAACGTATGTGTTGGCACCCCTTATCTGAATTAATGTTATTCCATAATTTATTAAGTGTAATACAAATTGATTTTTCTTTTGAATTAACTATACCGGGTGCCAATACCTATGTCTGCAAATATATTGTATACTTTGATTTGTATTGAATCTGAAATAAAATGATTGTTGTGAAACTGCAGAATCACAAGCACACTAGCCAATTTACATTGCGCTTCACTGTTTAATTCAGTAGGTCTAAAATTATGGGGTTTTTTTTGTTTGTTTTTTTTTTAAGTATTTTAGGTCAAAATATAAACCTCACTCAGAAAATCAGGGATTATATCCTTGGAGGAAAGTCAGATGCCTCAATGGATGAAATTAATGGTAAATGTTTAGTAACGTTTTGTCATATTAGTTTAGTGAGGTAACATTTTTTATAGTTAATCCAAAATTAAGTGCTCTTAATGACCGTTGTACTAATTATTAAGGTAACGTGTTGCTTTTCCTTAATGCTTTCGCTTTTTATTGTAATCAAAATTCCTGGACTGGAACCCCCATAATGCCCTTTTGAGTCCACTGAAGGTATTGTTGTTAAATGTGATCATTAATAACAGGGCTCACTCCACCTTTTTCCACTTATGCCCCATTTTCCTTTTTGTTATTCAACATGTTGAAACATAATCTGATGTTTTTTTTAAAACTTAGTTGGTTAAAACTTAATAAAAATGATTTTTTAAGTTAAACAGTAACACAGAGGCATCATTGTGGAATTGCATAATTGTCAATACATGTAGATTAAATTTACTGTCTACATATGTTTTGTAAAATACTAAATGCATATGTAAATATACATTGTAAATATACATTCCTACTTTCTATCTGTAATGAAAACCTACTGGAAGTCCATAAAGAGAAGGCAAAACAAAGCAAGCATTTGGAGCAGAAGACAGCTTGAGGCACGGAGGAGAAAGGGAAAAAGAGATGCAAGTGGTGTACCATATATAGCTGCAATGAAGAAAATGTGTTAGTGAAACTGTGACTGACTTTTGAAAAGATAAGAATATAGTTTTATTTTTTGTCTGATATTAATTAAAACAGTTTAGTCAAATTATAAAATGTTATGAAGTAAACAAATTAGATTTATAGTTGTAAAATTGTTGATGTAGATCTTTAAAGTTTTGCTGAATGTATCAAGGACTATTCCTAATATTCCACATTGTGTGAGACAAATTATATTAATTTGCCTGATCAATAGTTGAAATGCTTTGATTAAGTTTGTCTGGAGAAGAGGATGACCCCTTTGGTCCTGGAGAGAAGATTCCTGTTAAGGTCATAAGGCCAAGGCGATGGGAGTCTAACGCATTCAAAGAGGCTAAGAAACTTCTTGATAAAGAATACCGCACAAAGCTAAAAAGACACAAACAAATGCCCAGAAAAAATTGGGTCATATTCGGTAACAGAGTGCCCAGAACTTCCTCCTGAATTTAACTGGATCATAGCTCACACCTGAAATATGTCATTTGGGATTGAGGGTGGATCAAAGTTTTGATTTGGTTTAAGCCTTAATTTGATTTCATTGTTATCTTGTTCTCACCCATTTATTATGCTGTGAAACTTTTCATTCTTCAGCATTCAGCATTTGAGTACTTACATTTATTAGGCTTCCAAGCCAGAATGTCTGGTAAGCATCATCTTGGGACAGTAGAATTCAAATGGCAAAATGGTCTGTAAAACAAAATGGTCACTTGACGTACATTTTAATTTAAAACTGCATTTGTTGAAAAACTATTTCTATGTTTAACTCCAAACTTGACAAGCATCATCCCTGTGTCAGTGCAGTTCAGTTTTTTTTTTTTTTTTTTTTTATAAATGGTGTTTCTTCATTCATCAAGATAGCTTTCTGACCTTTATAACTGCTTCTCTTAAAAAATGGTTTAGGTGAATGCTTGACAGGCATCATCACTGTGACAATAGATTTTAAACCCTGAAATATTCTTCCTCCTTTAACCAAATGACTGCCTGACAAGTTTAAAAATTCCTGTGTGCTCCGTTCCTTGCTCACTGTATTGCTGGCTTGGAAGCTGTAAAACAACTTTACAGTTTTACTTTCTTTACTTACACATTGTATTTTAATAACATGTTTTTTTTTAGTAAAAGGAATACATTTATGTTGTAATTAGGGCAGCTGTGTGGAGTAGTGGTTAGGGCTCTTGACCGGAGGGTCGTGGGTTCAATCCCAGGTGAGGGACACTGCTGCTGTACCCTTGAGCAAGGTACTTTACCTAGATTGCACCAGTAAAAACCCAACTGTATAAATGGGTGATTGTATGTAAAAAAAGAGAACTTGATACAGTTGTAAGTTGCTCTGGATAAGGGTGTCTGCTAAGAAATTAATTAATAATTACGTTTTTATTCATTTTGAAAACATTAAAATAAAATTTACTGCTCAATCAGTTTGTCTTTATTTTTCTGCAAAACTAATTGAATTAATTCAGTGACGACAAAAAGGAACTGTGTAGTTATGTTTGTATGACAGAATATTAGCTTGCAACCCACTTCTACCACTTCAGGTCCCCTATGGTTTGCAGAAAACGTATACACACCAGATAAAAATATTAGTTTACATTTCCTGGCCAACCATTATGAACACTAGGGGCTTGATTTTCCATCATACATTTACTATGGCATGGGCAATTTGCCTGCAATTTGCACACAGTGGAAAATATAGGCCTAAATGTTTAGAATGTAAAGATGATATGGAAATCCTAGTAAACTTTCAGTTTGCCAGTAACTACATGTGGTTAGAACTGTGGTTACTTGAAGTTTACATACTACACTGCTGTGCAAACTGTACAAAACCTAAAGTTCACAATTTGTAAACCTGATGACCTACAATGTTTGTGCAATTCATTAACTTGTGCAAACTTAATGTTTACATTATGTTTCACACACAGTTTACTGAATAATGTAATAATGAATAATGTAATCATGAATAATGTAATGTGTAAGCTTCTGGTTCACAAACGTATACATCACCTTTGTGAGTGGGAGAGGGGAGGGTTAAGCCATGCACACCACATAGACACAATGTAATGTTAATACAAGTCATATTTTGTTACCAAAAAAGAGCTTTATGGGTCAGCAGGAAGATTCGACACTGTGAAGCAGCAGGATCGATGAGCCATGCGCCCCGCAGGACATCGCTGTCGTTCCATGGTGTAATGGTTAGCACTCTGGACTCTGAATCCAGTGATTCGAGTTCAAATGTTGGTGGGACCTCACTGAGGGTTACATTTTTTTTAAAGAAAATCTATTGAATTTGACTTTTGTCATTTTGAAAGTGAAGCGTGCGATCGGACACGTGAAATCAATGGAGATGTCTAATGTTTTAGGTGGGAAATGCGTATTTTGTTTGATTTGCAGCAATGCACGGTAGTTTGTTTTGGAGATTTGTGTTTGGTAGGAAACACATTACCATACTGAAACACTCTGCTCCAGCTTTAACACGACGACAGGCTTAGATGGTTAAAGTGCCTGTCTAGTAAACAGGAGATACTGGGTTTGAACCCCAGAGGTGCCTGTTACATAAGAACATAAGAAAGTTTACAAACAAGAGGAGGCCATTCAGCCCATCTTGCTCATTTTTCTAATTAGGTTGAGCATGTCAGAGAGGTTCCATGGTTAGCACTCTGGACTTTGAATCCAGCGATCTGAGTTCAAATCTCGGTGGAACCATGCTTTTAAGCTATCAATTTGTCCATAGGTGTTCTTTAAAACAACAAATGCTTTTAATTCCTACAGCAGCCCCAAAACATGATTCCGGTGGGACTCGAACCCACAATCTTTGAATCCCCTCTCAATGTCTGACTAGAAGTCCAATGTGCTATCCATTGCACCACAGAGCCTCACGTGTGAAAGTATCACCCTAGTGCTGCCTGGTCCTGCAAACTGACTAGTCGTTTCACGTTCACAGCTAACATGCATTTCTAGCGTGACATGCAGGGCCCCTCTTAACTTCCCTGGTGGTCTAGTGGTTAGGATTCGGCCCTGTTTGACACATTTGGAATTGGATAATTATAATTGTTTTATACATATTTGGTTTGTAATGGTCAAACAAGTTATACACTGAAAAGACCTGAGAGGAATACACGGTCTGAAATATCATGTTTGCAAAGGACGCAAACTTCTGAAAAATGGTTCAAGTGCATTTATGATTGAAAGATAGTTGAATCTTGAAGAAGATTTTTACTAACTTTTAAGTGATGTTGAACCACATGACAAGACAACAACAGATGGCTATGTGCCAGAAATAAGCAAAGTGACCTCGGAACAGGTCAGGGATCGGAATGTGTTCATTGTATTGATCAGATAAATCCTAATATGGTAAAACAGATATTTAGAGATCTATTTAGAAAGGACAACAGCTGATGTGAAATCTATTTCAAATTGAGTATTTTGAACATATTTGGTGATCGTGTTTGCTTGGGAGTGGTTTGGGAATGGTACTGTATATAACACAAGGTGGAAACCTTGGTTCTTTGGTCAATCTACAGGGTTGATTCACTGCGTTGATTCTGGGTCTAGTTCAGTCTGGGAAATGGTTTGACTATATTATATCAGCTTAGCAAAATGACTAATCTGCAGGGATGAGTCTAACTCGACAGAGGACTCATTGCAATTCTTTGAAGAACAACTGAATGTATTAGATTTAAAGCATTGCTAGATTTAACATTTAAGATCAACTCTATCGATTATCTGATGTAATTTTATTGAATCGCTATTTTTTGTTATGTTTTTTTTTTTGTCTTCTCTGGTGTTGAGCCTAACCAGGGGTTATGTTCATTAGAATAAATCTTCATACTTGCAACAGAAGTTTTTCTCTTGTCCTTCCATATCTAACAATATACATATAATATATATGTATGTTGTTTCTTTTTTTTACAACAGGCCCGGGTCCGATTTCTCCATTTTTCACTTTCTCCATTCTGGCTGCAAATGCCTACGCTGTGACGTATCAGTATTGCTTAAGTATACACTTTCTTATTGATTTATATCTTTTCAATTTCAATTGCGTTTGTAAAGACAATTAAAACAACACATTGAGCTGCTTATGTTTAACAGAAGCAAGTGGGCCAGGGTTTTCCTGCTGTCTAGCACGCGCATAGGTTTTCTTTTTTCAACACACTGAAATCCAGACACGCTGAAGAACATAATAGACTGACCGCGACGTGATTTGAACACACAGCCTTCTGACCTAGAGGCAGATGCACTACTGTTGTGCCACGAGGTCCAACCATTGCAAGTTAGCGATATTCTGTAATAAAATGTAGAGTGTAGTGCAGGCACCTGATATGAAGAGAAAGCACAAATCGAGAACTTGCAGGGCTCAGTTGTTGGCAGGTATGCTGAATGAGTCCTTCATCAGCAAAGGTGGTATAGAAAGAGCTCACATTAAAAATGAAGCAAAAGTTTGCACCCAAGATGGGGCTCGAACCCACGAGATTAAGAGTCTCATGCTCTACCGACTGAGCTAGCCGGGCTGTGGGTAAACAACCTTTAAATCACTTCTCAGTATTTGACTAGAAGTCTAACACGATATCCATTGCACCATAGCCTCTTGGACAGTTTGGGGGGCTATAGCTACCTTAACATTTTTCTTAGCACCCCTGTAGCCACGCCTCCCAGTGCAAAGGTTAAACTTTTGTATTTGGTTGCATGAAATTGATTAAGTTCCATCTTTTTTTTAACCAAAAATAATAATAATACTATATATAATGAAGTCAAAGTTGCGCTATGTGCACCTTCATATAACATCGTATAAATGCAGGGATTTATTACAGCACCGCCAGATTGATGAGCTACGAGAATCGACTGCTGCTCCAGAGGAGGGTTCATTTTGAGTTTCAGTGTTTTAAAATAAAATAACAAACAGAACGAAATTTCAATGTACCATTTGTAATTCAGTAATATGAGAGAATTGGTCAGGTGTCTGAATACTTTTGCAAGGCACTATATATATATATATATATATATATATATATATATATATATATATATATATATATATTAGTAAAAGACTGGACCCACTCGGGTTCATTGCCCCTTTAAAAATAGACCCAACACGTAAGAAATTGAGTTTTTTTAAGCGCGGCTGCGCTATATTTTAATAAACACAAAAATAAACAAAATACAAAACAAAACCTAACTCTGTTTGGAGCGCTTACTAAACAGGTATTTCCCTGGCTAACTTGCAGGACGGCTAAGCCGTTTACCTGACACCGAACACAAAAACCACACGGGTTCAACACCGCACTTACTTCTCTGGACTGCTCGGAAGCAGAGCACCTCACTTCTGCCTCCTTCTACTCAGCAGCCCCATGCAGCCTGGCTGCACGTCTTAAATACCCTGCACCCGGTTCTAATTTTTAATCACCTCCGGGTGCAGGGGATAACACATAATAAAACAATTACCAAACAATTAAATGAAACAATAACACAATTAGCAAATTAAATGAAACAATACAGCAAACAAACAAACAAACAAACAAACAAAGGTACATTCTCTCGCAGGGAGGTTTTAACACTCCCTCCCTGCTGTCTCACCCAACCAGCTATCTTACAATATATTAATGTGTATATATATATATATATATATATATATATATATATATATATATATATATATATATATATATATATTGTGGCAATGTGCCCCGTCCCTGTGTGCATTTGTATGTTGCGTGCGTGTGTTAATGTTGGTGTATAGATTGGTACACGGGATATAAACGGGTCTGTGTTTCACGTATATTTAAAAAGTGTAGATTTGTATTTAGGCACGAGGAGAGCACAAATCACTTCACGTGCTGGTTAAATGTAATATGTGAGCACGGGGTTGCACAGAATTAATTCACGTGCTGGGATTCAAGTGAATAATTAATTAGTAATTGAATCCCAGCACAACAGTATATATAGAGACACGTAGCATGCAGTCGGGGTTGGGTGTTCGAGAGTGGAGAACGGGTGAGAGAGAAGGAGAACGTAAAATAGTAAAGTAAAAATAATATCTAGAAGTGTTTGTACTCACCGTGTTTGTTTGTCCCTCCGTACACCGTTTGTTAAGTGTTTAGTAGTACGTTTTGTTTGTCTTTTTATTTTGGCGTGTAGTGCCGTGTCCCGTGTTTTTGTCTGTTAAAACCTTTTATTTTCTGTTTATTAAATGCTGAGCGCGATCACGCGCCCAGCTTATACCAAATCACATCTCTCTGTTTATTTATTTTCCTGCATCTGGTCTGACGCCACCCACTCCGGCCGTCTTTGTGACGCGTGGTGTCCTGCGTGGGATCGACAGCGCCTCCAGGACTCAGGCCAGAGCAGGAACCGCATTTTTTGGAAAAAAAAAAAGTGTTGGATTACAAAAAAAAATATATATATATATAAATAAATAAAATGGGATGGAAGGAGGATAAAGAGGTGAAGGACAGGGAGGAGGAGTGCCGCCTAAGGGCCAGACATCCACGGCGATCTAACAAGCCAACGCCGGGGTGCCTCCTCTGCGACCAGGATCATCTGTTCGCCAACTGTCCCTTCCGCAGTTATGAGGAGGAGCCTGAGCGTCCACAGCCCAAGTGGGAGGAGCCTGAGCGTCCTACGCCCAAGTGGGAGGAGCCTGAGCATCCTATGCCCAAGTGGGAGGAGCCTGAGCGTCCTACGCCTGAGTGGGAGGAGCCCGAACGTCCTACGTCTGAGTGGGAGGAGCCCGAACGTCCTACGCCTGAGTGGGGGGAGCCCGAACGTCCACAGCCCAAGAGGGGGGAGTCGGTGCGTCCACAGCCCAAAAGGGAGGAGTCGGTGCGTCCACAGCCCAAAAGGGAGGAGTCGGTGCGTCCACAGCCCAAAGAGAGGAAAGTCGGGGCTTCCATAACCCTAGGAACCAAGCTGCCAGCAGAGGGAGAATGCCTGCTGGTCCCACCTCCACCAGCAGAGGAAGAATGCCTGCTGGTTTCCCCTTCCGAGGCAGAGCCGCACCAGTCCCCTGCAAGAGAGGCAGAGCAGCACCAGTCCCCTGAAAAAGGGGGAGACGACATGCTGCTCCCACCTCCGTCGCCAGGAGACTACACGCTGCTCCCACCTTCACCGGCAGGAGCAGAGCAGCCGGAGCTGTCTCTACCTCCGCCACCTTCACCGGCAGGAGCAGAGCAGCAGGAGCTGCCTCTGCCTCCGCCATGTCCACCAGCAGAGGGTGAATAGTAAAGTAAAAATAATATCTAGAAGTGTTTGTACTCACCGTGTTTGTTTGTCCCTCCGTGCACCGTTTGTTAAGTGTTTAGTAGTACGTTTTGTTTGTCTTTTTATTTTGGCGTGTAGTGCCGTGTCCCGTGTTTTTGTCTGTTAAAACCTTTTATTTTCTGTTTATTAAATGCTGAGCGCGATCACGCGCCCAGCTTATACCAAACCACATCTCTCTGTTTATTTATTTTCCTGCATCTGGTCTGACGCCACCCACTCCGGCCGTCTTTGTGACAATATATATATATATATATATATATATATCTATATATATCTATATATATATATATATATATATATATATATATATATATATATATATAGAGAGAGAGAGAGAGAGAGAGAGAGAGAGAGAGAGATATATCTATATAGAGATATAGATATAGATATCTCTCTCTCTCTCTCTCTCTCTCTCTCTCTCTCTCTCTCTCTCTCTCTCTCTCTCTCTCTCTCTCTCTCTATATATATATATATATATATATATATATATATATATATATATACTGTAAGACAGCAGGGAGGGGGTTAAAGCCTCCCTGAAGAAAAAACATGTGCGGAATGCACATTTGTTTAATTTAATTGTATTTGGTTTATTGTTTGATTGTATTACTTTATTGTTTAATTTAATTTGTTAATTGTTTTATTATTAATTATCCCCTGCACCTGGTGCTTATTATTAAATTAGAACCAGGTGCAGGGTATAAAAAGGGAGCAGGTCTTGGCTGCTTGGAAGAAGGAAGCAGGAAGGTGTGTGCCCTGTTCCTGAAGCAGTTAAGTCCGGTGTGTCGTAAGTCCTCAAAGTTAGTGTGTGAAACCTATGCTAAACTGTGTTTGTTTTTCAGCCGGTAAACAGTCTAGCTGTCCGGTGCTAGTTTAGAATTCCTGTTTTTGTTTTATTTAGTGCTCATTGAGGAGCTAGGTGTTTATTTTGTGTTTTTGTTTTTTTTATTAAAAGTCTGCGTAAGCGCTGAACCTCCAATTTCTGTGTGTTGGGTTGTGATTTTAAAGGGGCTAGAACCGTGAGTGGTGCGAGTCTGTTTACAATATTACGTTATAATTATATTTTATAATTTAAAAATGATCAGACTGTGATTCACATGTGGTGGCTCTGTAATTGATGTCACAAGGGACACAACACTACAACAAATGACGAAGCAGCATTGCTGTTGACTACAATGGAGAAAGGTATTACCATTGCCTTCAATACCGAAAGGTATTGCCATTGCCTTCAATACCGAAAGGTATTGCCATTGAATACAATACAGAAATGGAGAGTAAAATAAGTAAGAAATAACTCACGACAGGGTGTGCGGTAAGACAATTATTGCTGCACTCCTTGGGTGCATTCTGAGGCACAAGGACGCAGGCCGAGTGACTTCAACCACCCAAGAAATGCAGTAGGCTAATAATTGTCTTACCATACACTCTGGAGTGGGGTATTTCACTTATAAAATGGCTACACTTTTTTAAAAATAATTTTACAAACCAACTTTTTGAAGTAAAAAAAAAAAATGTATTGTGTATCCTTCCACTGAGAAGAAAATAGTCCCCAACGACTTTTTGATTTTAATATATATATGTTGTTTAACTTGGATTTGCCATAAACATTACATTCAACATTGCCATTTATAGTAAACATTTTGAGATGACATGACATTTGGGAATTAAAAGCACATTGATTTCCCACATCTGAGTGAGGATTCACTGAACAGCCAAGCGCTGCACTGGCACTTGGGACCGATGTTGAGGGCAGGGCTTCCTCGCATGAAGCCATGTGTGGAGACTTTTTGTTAGAAGGGATCCTACTCCAGGTTTTGCGGTCTTTCAGAGAAGCTTACCAATAATTTCTGAGGCCATTTTCACACCAATGGCCAGTAACTGACCATTTCCAGAGACTGTAAACCAGCATTGGATAGTATGTGGACAACAGAGCTGCTGACTGAGTGGTTCGTATTGTAACAAACTTACCTAGTGTGCAATAACCAAACACCTAGGCCATAAGTGTATACTAGCACCGAGCATAAAACATTCAATACTACAGTCCCAGCAGGTAAATCAGTACAGCAAAAAACAAGGATTTCACGAGAACCAAGGAAGTAAATTTTAAACAGGATAGGTTTATTATGTCTATTTGTATATAGTACTAAGCACAAGTGTATCCTGGAGTAATCAGAACGGTAAGTCTTAAGTAAGATCAGAAATCTGGCAAATATCAACCCTGACTCAATGGTAAACAAACTAAACATCCAGGTTGGTAGAACAATTAGTAAAAGAAACTACCCAGTATATCTCTAGATAATCCTTCAAGGAGCACACCAACACTGCAATGCTAATCACATAAAAATGCAATTGGAAAAGACAAACTAACTATACATATATGTTACATGAACAGGCCTTTGTACCGATAATCACAATACCAATGTATAGCAAAACCATTAATAATCCGCCTCGCTGTTGGAACTTGAGTAAACAAAAAAGAAAGAGAGGGAAGGAGACAACAAAAAAAAATACAGGCAGGCCAACCAATAATCAGGCTGTTCATTCTATGGCCCACGCAGTTGCAATAATTATATCCAAGTGTATGAGTACTTAAAAGTTTCAGTCCCGGGCTTGATATTAAAACGCACCCAGAAAGTAACAAAACAAACAAAAACAAACCAATAAAGTTCTAGAAAAATAACACAACAATCCAGCAATCCCAAAAGAACGCTCTCCAAACAAAAACCCGAATGGCCATTCAAAAAATATTTGTAATCCAAACTGCAGCAAAAAATAGAAAAGGATCGATCTCACCCGGTTATGATGAATCCGTGTGCAAGTCCTCCAGTTCATACAATGTTGGGAGTCGCCATTTGATTGAATATCTTCTCTCGTTCCGTTGTCCCGTAAAAGCAGTAAAGTATCAAAGTAAAGATATAAATCAAACCAACTGGAAGAAAAATAGGACCCAACACTGAAGTATTTCCCAACGAGCACTGAGCAGCGTGTGATAATAGCTATTGCACTAGTATTAGTCGAACCCGCTATAGAAACTGGTAAAAACCAAAACACGGTTGTTTGACATAACACCGACTAGAAGCATGCTATACACAGACTAACTGGTTTTCTCTGCCGTTTGAAGAGGTTGCCTGTAAGTTCTCTCTCTGTCTGTCTGTGTGTGTGTCTCTGTCTCTCTCTCTCTCTCTCTCTCTCTCTCTCTCTCTCTCTAATAACGATAGGTTGCGGATGCAACCCCGGTTCCCTGAAAGAGAAAATAACCATCAAGGTATGGGACATTGCCGTCAGGCAGTAGGGATTGGCTGAGCTTTATGTCAAAGCTGCCGTGTAAGCCCGCCCCCCTGGGAGCTTACTATACGCAGCGCGCGGAGAGTCACTTCCTCTTTTGCCCTTCAGGCCGTGAAGGCCTCCAGAGCGACCTTGCGGCTTGATGGTTATTTTCTCTTTCAGGGAACTGGGGTTGCATCCGCAACCTATCGTTCCCTTTCAAGTCGAAAATAACCATCAAGGTATGGGAACAGTGTACCCAAGCCGTCGCGAGGGAGGATTCTCGGCAATAGGACAGACTTACGTCATAACGCAACTGCGTAGGCAGTACATCTGCACATATGCGGAGCTGCGCCTCAGCCTCTATGCTCGCAATGACACCTGTCCCAAGGTGGAATAGTCACACCATATTGTCAACCACTCTAGACGTCCGCAACCTGAGGCGTCATAGAGTGCAACACAGATGCTCCAAATGACGGAGCAGAGGATTCCAGTACATTTAACCTGTAAAACCTCATGAAAGTATGCGGCGTAGCCCAACTGGCTGCCGCACAAATATCAGACACCGGCACCCCTCGAAAGAGGGCCCAGGATGTCGCCATACCCCTGGTAGAATGCGCCTTCAACTGCCCTGGTGATGGAAGGCCTGCAGATTCATACGCTAATTTAATAGTATCCACTATCCAGTGGGAAAGGCGCTGTTTAGACAGCGGCTGACCCAAAGATCTAGAACCATGGCATATGAACAACTGTTCTGTCTGCCTCACAGTCTGACTTTGTACGGTCAATATAACACCTCAATGCCCTCACAGGGCAGAGCATGTGTAACCGCTCTTCCTCTGGGGAAGAAAAAGGAGGAGGATGGAACGCCATCAACTCGACTGACTGGTTCATGTGGAACGGGGATATAACCTTTGGTAAAAAGGCCGAATTAGGGCGCATGGAGACCTTAGAACCGTCTCCTGCAAAACGAGTACAAGAAGGATGCACTGAAAGTGCATGTAACTCACTCACGCGTTTTGCTGATACCACAGCCAGCAAAAACGCAGTCTTAATAGACATGAACTTCATATCCACGCTGTGGAGAGGCTCAAACGGTGCCTTGGCAAGGGCTTCTAGCACCACATCAAGGCTCCACGACGGTAAACTGGTCGTTCTTGGAGGCCGCAAGCGTCTTGCGCCTTTCAGAAACTGAGATGCCAAAAAATGGCAACCAGGTGATAACCCGTCAATGCGTACATGGCAAGCCGAAATAGCGGCCAAATACACTTTAAGTGTAGAGGGAGACTTTCCCTCATCTAACAGCTTCTGCAGAAACTGTAATATCACTGCCATAGGGCAGGAGACCGGGTCATGGCCCTCAGCCAGACACCAACTCTGAAATAATTGCCACTTATACGCATATTGCGACCGAGTAGAGGGCGCTCTCGCACTCTGAATAGTGGATATAACCGCCGTCGAAAGCCCTAAGGCTGACAGGCGCTCCCGCTCAGGGGCCAAGCCCATAGCTGCATGAGCTTGGGGTTCGGATGCCATAGCCCTCCTTGGGCTTGGGACAACAGGTCCGCTCGCAGAGGGAGCTCCCTCGGGCGACCGTGCAACAACTGCACTAGACTCGGGAACCATATCCTCCGAGGCCACCGAGGAGCGATCAGGATCACTGTCGCTTGCTCTACCCTGACCTTCTCCAAGAAGGCGGGGAGCATCGAAATCGGTGGAAAAGCGTACAGGAGCCCTGGCGGCCATTCGTGAGCCAGTGCATCGACTCCTAGGGGGCTGTCGAGGTCCTTCACTGAGAACCATAGGGGGCAGTGCGTGGTCTCTCGCGAAGCGAAGAGATCGACTTGCGCTGTGCCGAACCAGTCCCAAATGCGCTCTACCACCCGAGGGTGAAGATGCCATTCGCCCGCAAGAGGACCTCCTCTGGACAGGAGATCCGCTGCGTAATTGACTCTGCCCGGCAGATGAACTGCACGCAGAGAGGCTAAACGCGGTTGAGCCCAGAGCAACAGCCGCGTTACCATCCGGTGAAGACCGGGGGACCGCAATCCGCCCTGGCGATTGATATACGCCACTACTGTGGTGTTGTCTGACCGCACTAACACGTGCTTGTCTAGAAGCACTGGCAAGAAGTGCCGAAGGGCGAGGTCCACTGCTCTGAGTTCCAGAGCGTTGATGTGGGCTGACCTCCAGGGTCCTGACCACACTCCATGGGTCCCTGTCCCGTTCCAGACTGCTCCCCAACCTTGGTTGGAAGCGTCGGTTGTGATAACTTCCCTTCGGAAGATGGGACCCAAGCGCACGCCCTGGCGGATGTTCGACTGAACTTTCCACCAGCGTAATGCTTCCCAGCAGGTTCGGGATACCCTCAACCTGCGGTGCTTGTCTCTCCGCGGGTGCAACGCGAAGGCATTGAACCAGGCCTGCAGAGGTCTCTGGTGTAGTAAGCCCAAAGGAAGGGCTTGCGAGGCGGCAGCCATCAACCCCAGCATGCGCTGACAGAGCTCCATGCTGACTGTTTCTCTCAACCTGAATAGGGAGAGACACCGCTCTAATGAGGCAACTCTTTGTGTCGATAGGGTCGCTTCCATGGACACTGAGTCCAGATGCAGACCCAAAAACTCGGTCTGTTGGCTGGGCACGAGGCGGCTCTTGTCTGGATTGACCTTCAGACCTAGCCGCTGAAGATGGTCTGTAACCATCACTGTGTGCTGTGCCAGCTGCTCCTTTGACTGCGCGCAGACGAGCCAGTCGTCCAGATAGTTCAGCAGTCGAACGCCTTGAACCCGCAAGGGGGCTAAAATGGCGTCCATACACTTCGAAAAGGTTCGAGGAGCTAGAGACAGGCCGAATGGCAGGACACAAAACTCGTAGACCCTGCTCTGAAATGCGAAACGTAGGTACTTCCTGTGACCCGGACAGATGGGAACGTGAAAGTACGCATCTGTGAGGTCTACGGTAGTAAACCAGTCGCCCTGCCGGACAGACTGGACCATGTGCCTGTGCGTAAGCATCTTGAACGACAACACCCGTAGGTATTTGTTCAGTACACGCAGGTCTAGAATAGGGCGGAGCCCGCCGTCCTTCTTTGGCACAAGGAAGTATTTGGAGTAGAACCCCTGGTCGGTCAGAGCAGGGTCTACTAGTTGAATGGCACGCTTCTTGAGCAATGCCTGTATTTCTGCATTTAGAGCTGAGGACTGAACCGAGTCCTTCACTGCAGTTACCACCACTCCCCTGAAGGGGGGGGGGGTTTAACCGGAATTGAAGGGTGTACCCGGTGAGTATAGTTTTGCGCACCCAGATGTCGTTGGTGCATTGTTGCCAGAACAGGAGCTGTGGAACAGTGTAGGGGTGGGTTAATGGCTGCCGGGGTTTCTCAGGGCTGCTTAGGCTGCGCTCGCTCACGAGGGGCCTGACCAGAGCCACGAGGGCGTGGTCTGCTACCTCCTCTGGGGCGCCACCCTCCGCGCTGCGGTCTTGCAAACGCGGGTTGGCTGCGTGCTGCAACCCCCAAAGGGGCGGTTTTAATGCCCTGTGGGTGCGCCTGCTGCTGCGGCGGCGCCCTGCGCCATTGGCGCTCCTGCGGCCGCCTTGGCTGGAAAGGCTTGCTTGGCCACATCTTAGCCAACTGCTGCGACGCCTCACGCGCCTTGACGGAGCGTTGCAGCATCTCCTCCACCGCTGGGCCAAACGTGTGCCCCGGGGATATAGGAGCATCTAGCAACGGGGCCTTATCATGCTCCTGTACCCTGGCCTGTGAGAGCCATAGCTGCCTCCTTGCCACTACGAGGGAAGCAATGCTCCTGCCCTGTGCTCGCGCATTCAGCTGAGCCAGCTTGACCAAAAGCTGTGCAACTGCACCCAGCTCGGTTCTGAGCCCGACGGATGGGGACAGGCAGGTCGCGAATCAGCGCCGCCTGGTAGACTGTCAGGAGGCTGGCCACGTTAGACAGTCTAACTGCCTCTGTAGCCGCGGCATAACCCTTTTTTAGGTGGGCCTCCGTAATCCTACACTGCCTGTTAGGGCAGGAAGGGTCCTTAGCCAGCCCCGAAAGTGTCGGCGTCTTTACTAGCGTGGCGAACGCGGCGCCCACTGGCGGAAACAACGCCAGCCCAGCTTCGCTCGCCCCGTGCATGGTGAAGGCCGAAGCCTTGCGAGAAGTCGCAGGGGCGGAGGCCGGTGCTCCCCAGGTGGACTGCACCTCCTTAATAAAATCCGGGAATGCCGGGAGCATCCTGGACTGAAGGGGCGGAGCCGATGGCAATTCAAATAGAGAGCGTCGTGTTGGCTCTGATGCAGGCCAGTCCACGCCTAGGTGACGGGCTGCCCTCTCCATCACTGACCAGATAGGGTCATTATATCCAGCACTTCAGGGTCGTCCTGCCCAGAGTGCTGGGATGCCACCTCAGGCTCTGTATCTTCGAAGAGCGGGTCTGCGTCAGATGCGTCCCTTGAGACAGCATCGGCGTCCCACTCTACTTCCTGGGGCACCGGTGGAGGAACCATCGGCTGACTAGCGCTGGGTCCGGTAACCATCTCTGGGGCCCGAGGCGCCACATTCGCTAGAGTCATGAGGAGGGATTGTTGTCCCATCATGAGCTCCATAAACTGCGACATCTTGGAGGTGAGCTCAGCCACCCCAGATGTGTCCTGATGCCGTCTACCCCTTCGAGGGGAGCGGGAGTGCCTTCTCCGGCGAGGCGATCGAGATCTGGATCGCGACTCCCGACGGGGGCGAGCCCCGCGAGAGGAGGGGCTGCGGGAACGTTCCCGAGCACGCCTAATTGGAGACCTCTGACCAGCTGTAAGCTGGGAAGATGGGCTCATAGGCTGAGACGTCGCCGGCAGCGACACGATAGATGATGGTGGGGCCGAGACGGTGTGGGACGAGCCCGAGGATGGGGAACGACCTCCCACCGCCTTCCTAGCTCTCTGGCGCAGGGTGCGTGTTTGAAACCCCGCACATAGCTGGCAGTATGCCCTGTCTGCCAGGGCAGATGCCGCATGGTCCGGCCCTAAGCATGCGACGCAGTCCTCGTGAGGGTCGCTGGCAGGCAACTTGGCCTGACAGGTCACACAACGGTGAAACCCAGACATTGTAAAACGCCGAAGCGTCTAGTATTGACGTCAATCACGAAGAGACGTTAAAGCCGAGGTGCGCGCGTCGAGCGCCGAAGCGCTGGGCACCAAGCGTCAAGCACCTGAAGTGCGTGCGTCGAGCGCCGCCGCGTCGAGCGCCGAGGCGTCGAGGGTGCGTGCGTCGAGCACCGAGCGCCGAAGTGTCGAGCACCGAGGTGCGTGCGTCGACGTCAAGGCTGCGCGTCGTTGAGGCGTCGAGCGCCGAAGCGTCGAGCGTCGAGCGCCGAAGCGTCGAGCGTCGAGCGTCGAGGCACGTGCGTCGAGCGTCGAGGGTGCGTGCGTCGAGGCGCCAAGCGCCGAGCACCGAGCGTCGAGCGCCGAAGCGTCGAGCGTCGAGCACCGAGCCTCGAGCACTGAGCCCCAAGTGCAGAAGCACTAAGCACCAAGCGCAGAAGCGCTGCACAAAGCGCCGAAGCGCTGCACCAAGCGCCCAAGCGCTGACACTAAAAGCGCCGGAGCGCGAGCGCCGAAGCGCGAGTACCGAGCGTGGAACGCTAGCACAGACGCCTAAGCGTCAGCTGACCCGCAAGCGGAGACGCTAAGTGCTGGTACAGTGTCTGATTCTGTGCAATACCTACCTGAAAGGTGCTGGGGATTTTGTACGTTGGTGGTTGTCTTCCTCTGTATAGTGAAGGGAAAATCTTTTTTTTTTTTTGTGGACGCTGCAGAAGGAAAGGGAGTGTAGTGCAATACCACGTGGCGGGAACGCGCCGCGGGGGGGGACACTGCAGAGCAGACTACCCGCACACACACACGGTTTAGCCTAACTAGACCGAGGATGCAATTGCGCGTGGCCAAGGCCAACGCAACACGCGTCCGACACACAATGTAAATATATACAAATATATATATACACGATAAATATAATATATATAAAATATATATATACAAAAAACCCACACAATAATAATAAAGGAACAGAGGAAAGACGGGGAGACCACGAAGAACGCAATGCCGAAGCAAAGCGAAAAGGAATATATAATGTAAAACAAAATATATCCTAAATAATAATACAATACACAATAATAAACAATAATAACTGAAATAAACTCGGAGAAGGGGATAAACCAGCTTCTCAAGCCTAAGCTTAGTGAGTACAATCAGTTAAATAGCTCTAAGTCCTACCGCTACTGATGCTGAAGGCAAAAGAGGAAGTGACTCTCCGCGCGCTGCGTATAGTAAGCTCCCAGGGGGGCGGGCTTACACGGCAGCTTGCGCGGAGGCCTATCGGCAGCTTTGACATAAAGCTCAGCCAATCCCTACTGCCTGACGGCAATGTCCCATACCTTGATGGTTATTTTCGACTTGAAAGGGAGCTCCGTATTTTTTTCAAATTCAAATTCAAATTCAAAGGTGCTTTATTGGCATGACCATTATTCACAGTATTGCCAAAGCAATGTACACACAGTACATCATCTGAACATTAAATAGACAATAACACTGATGAGAATAATAATAATAATAATGGTAAACAAATATAAATAATAACCACGTTATTAATAAGTTAACAATAACAACAATGAAATATAACAAGACTTGAACTAATGTAGAGTGCTCACTGTTTGTCCCTCAGCCTGTGACAGGCAGCTGTGTACTGGGCTGCCAGTTGGACACAGCTGGACTCCTCTCCGAGGAGGATTGGGAGTTTTTGAGAGTCTGGCAGGTCTGGGAATGTTTTGCAGAGATTTTTTATTTGTGGGAAGAAAGTTTCCCTTATTTCTGTGTATTTTGTACACTGCAGTAGAAAGTGCATCTCTGTCTCTACTTGTTGGAGTTGACAGTGATGACACAGCCGGTCCTCTTTGGGCAGCCAGGTCTGCCTGTGTCGGCCTGTTTCTATGGCCAGGCTGTGCTCACTGAGCCTGTATTTGGTTAGGATCTGCCTCTGCTTGTTGTCTTTCACCCTGCTCAGGTATTCAGCCAGGGTGTAGTGTCTTTTTAGGGCCCGATAGCACTCTAATTTGCTTTGTGTTTTTGTGTGTGTGTCCCAATAGGTGAGGTAGTTTTGTTTGTGTTGTGTTATAATTTGGTTCACTCGAATTGTCTGTGTTGGAGCAGTGCTGTCCTGAGGCTGGTTGGTGTTAGTGTGTGTTAGTGCAGTGAGCTTCAGGACCAGCTGGCTGAGGGGACTCTTCTTTTGGCTCAGTTCTTGGTACTGCAGGGCTTTACTGTGGTAGGAGTTTGGGTTGCTTTGTTTTAGATGAAACCAAAATTTAATTGCTCTTTTTTGTATTGAGATCAATAATGGATATTGACCTAGTTCTGCCCTGCACGCGTTGTTTGGTGTTTTTCTCTGTATTTGCAGGATGTTTTTGCAGAACTCTGTGTGCAGGGCTTCTATTGGGTGTTTATCCCATTTAGTGTAATCCTGCTCTGTGAGCGGACCCCACACTTCACTGCCATAGAGGGCAATGGGTTTGATAACACTTTAAAAAATGTTGAGCCAAATTCTAATGGGGAATTTTATATAAAGCTTTTTCTTTATGGAATAGAAAGCCCTGCGGGCCTTCTCTCTCAGTGTATTCACTGCCGGGTTAAAGCTACCTGATGCGCTGATGTTTAGGCCCAGGTAGGTGTAGTGCATGCAGTGTTCTATTGTGGTGTGGTGTAGTGTGAAGATGTATCTACTTTCCTGATATCTGGGTTTTTTCTGAAATATCATGATTTTAGTTTTGTTCATGTTTACTGCCAGGGCCCAGGTCTGACAGTACTGCTCTAGCACTGACAGGCTCTGCTGCAGCCCCTGCTCTGTGGGCGACAGCAGGACCAGGTCATCTGCATAGAGCAAGAATTTAATTTCAGTATCAAGCAGAGTGAGGCCAGGGGCTGCAGATTGCTCCAACACTGTGGCCAATTCATTGATGTAGATGTTGAACAGTGTTGGACTCAAACTGCACCCCTGTCTCACTCCACGCCCCTGTGAGAAGAATTGTGTTCTTTTATTGCCAATCTTTACACCACATTTATTTTCCGTATACATTGATTTATTTGTGTCATAGGTTTTACCTCCTACACCACTTTGGAGGAGTTTATAAAATAATCCTTCGTGCCAGATTGAATCAAAAGCCTTTTTGAAATCTATAAAGCAAGCAAATAATTTATTTTTATTTTGGTTTACATGTTTGTCTATTAGGGTGTGTAGGGTGTAAATATGATCAGTAGTGCGGTGTTTTGGAAGGAAGCCAATCTGACTCTTACTCAAGACACTGTGTTCGGTAAGGAAGGCCAGTATCCGAGTGTTAATGATACTGCAGAATACCTTCCCCAGATTACTGCTCACACAGATGCCCCGGTAGTTATTGGGGTCGAATTTGTCTCCACTCTTAAAGACAGGGGATATAATCCCTTGGTTCCAGATGTCAGGGAAGTAGCCCACACTTAGTATCAGGTTAAACAGTTTGCGCAGGGCCTCCTGCAGCTTAGGGCTGCTGTGCTTCAGCATCTCATTGGAGACGCTGTCTACCCCGCTGGCTTTCCTATTCTGGAGGGTCTGCAGTTTCTCTTTAAGTTCCTGCACAGTGATTGGAGAGTCCAGTGGATTCTGGTTGTCTTTAATTGACAATTCTAGTTTCTTCAGTTTTTCATAAATATTGTTTTGATCTAATGGTTGTTCATTGTGTGTTATGTTTTGTTAGAGTTTTTCAAAATGGTTTTTCCATATATTTCCATTTTGTATGGCCAATTCTTCTGGATTTGATTTATTTCGTTTTTTCCAATGTTCCCAGAATCGGTTTGAGTTAATGGACTCCTCGATTTCTGTCAGTTGCTTGTTGATGTGGTTATTTTTTTTCTGTTTTAGTGTGCGTTTATAGTAATTTAGAGTTTCACAGTAGCTGAGGCGTAAATCTTGGTTGTCTGGTTGTCTATGTTTTTGATTTGATAATTGCCTAAGTCTTTTCCTTATATTTTTACAATCTTCATCAAACCAATTTTCTTCTTTCAGTTTTTTCTTTTGAGTGTTCCGAATTATTTTTAGTTTGGATTTTAAAGCTGCCTGTCTAAATATTTCATTCAGGTTTTCTACAGCTAGATTTACTCCCTGTTTACTGTGAGTATGTGGTGTAACCAGAAAGGTGTTTAATAGTGATTGGATTTTTGGATGGCTGATTGCTTTCTGGTATTCATCTGCACTGTTTGGAGCCCATCTGTAGGAATGATGGAGGTTATACAGCTTGCAGGGCTGTGTCTGTGTGTTGCTGGTCTGCTCTGTTCTTTTAAGGAACACAGTTATTTGACTGTGGTCTGACAGAGGACATATTGGCCTGACAGTGAATGCACTAATAGAGGAAGGGTCAAGGTCAGTAATGGTGTAATCTACTACACTGTTGCCAAGAGCTGAGCTGTAGGTGTGTCTTCCTAAAGAGTCCCCTCGGATCCTACCGTTAATAATGTACAGGCCCAGGCCTTGACAGAGTTGCAGTAATTGTCTCCCACTTTGATTTATTTCTCTATCATAGCTGTTTCTTTGGGAGACAATAGGGCTGGAATATAGGGGTTTTTGCCTGAATATATGTTGGTCTCCCTGTGTGCTGGTGAAGTCAGGCTGCTTGCCTGTCCTGGCGTTCAGATCTCCACAGATCAGAACATTTCCCTGGGCCTGGAAGTGGCAGATCTCTGTGTGGAGACTGGTAAAGGTTTCCTCACTATAGTATGGGGATTCTGAGGGGGGGATATATATTGCACACAGGAAGATTTCATTTTCTGCAGAGACAATATTTCTGCTGATTTTAAGCCACAAATGTGACTCTCCCCGTTTAATTGGTTCTATTGAGTTGGTGAGCTCTGCTTTGTACCAAATGATTATTCCCCCAGAGTCTCTGCCTCGTCTGACTGTGGTCTTTTTCAGCGAGGGCACTATGATCTCCCTGTAGCCTGAGGGACAGTGAGTGGACACGTCTGCCCTGCACCATGTTTCCTGCAGGATGATGATATCCAGGCCTTTCACTCTCTCTATAAACTCTGGGGCTGTGCTCTTCAGCCCAAACACTGAGGAGCTCAGGCCCTGGATAATCCAAATTGTGATGGACAAAGATTTAATTATATTTATATTTGTAATTATTTATCTATTTTTTGTCTTAGAATTAAACAAAACATTTTGAAGAAACAAAAAAAAAAAATATATATATATATATATATATATATATATATATACATATTTGTTTTCTAATAATTCACTAAATATTAATTATATTTACGTTTTGCTGCTGAAATCTCTACGTACAATATATATACTTTTTTTCCCCCTTTCTCTTTTCCTTTCCTCCCCCTTTTCTCTTTTACAATCTATTTATTTATTTATTTATTTATTTTTTAAATAGTATTGACTTAGCTCATAAGTCTTGTGCAGATGAGGTTCAGGAGGTGGTGAATCTCCTCCAGCTCTGTGCTCCCAGTCCCTGCTGGTCTGCTGAGGGCCGCAGCGTAGCTGTGACCCTGCTGCTGGGATGGCTGGGCTGGGTGCTGGAATGGGCTGGCAGGACCGGACCTGGGTCCGCTGGGCTGGGCTGGGCGCTGGGCTGGGCCGGGCCTGGGCTTTCTGGGCTGGGCTGGGCTAAGCAGGTGTCGGTTGTGTTGTCCAGGCTGTGGACGGAGGCTCCTGGGGGCCCACCTGGCTGTCTGTGGGCTGTGCTGTGGTCTGTGGACGTTGAGGCCTCTCCTGTTGCTGTGTTGGGGAATGGCTGGGTCTCGGCCCAGGGTGACGTCTTTCAGGGTCTTGGCAAAGATGCTGACTCCCCGCTGGTGCAGGTGCACGTGGTCGTACAGGTGTTGCAGCCCAAGGGTGGGGTGGTGTGCCAGGTGCACGTTGGGTAGTAGAGCGCACCCTCGGGAGACTTCCGTGTTGATCTTCTGGATGGTGTATTCGTGGAAATCCTTTCTGGGAAGCAGGGTGGAGATGATGATTTTTGAATGTGGAAATTCCTGGGTTGCAGGATTAAATGCAGTAAAATAGGGGGCAGATAATGGTAAATAAAGTGCATTTAAGGAAGGGTGATAGTGACTGGGCACAGTAGACAGTATAATTATAACATGCATTTGCAGAAAAACAAAATTGAACAAAACCCCGCTTACATGCTATCGCTGTGTAGTCTACTAGATCCTACCGTTAAACCCTAATATAAAAACATTCAAAACAATTATGTACAACTGATAAAAGGGAGGACAACATACCTGTTAAAATAAAAACAGATTTCAGTTTCAGGCAGCAATGTACGTTTCCTTAAATCCCTAAAACAAAATAAAAATAGATTCACCCGATATGCAATTCAGCTTAGGTCAAAACCCTGGGGGACAGCGTACAGTTTACATAGCAACCACGTGTAACTACAGTAATCACAACTGCAACAAAAATATATGTATTAAAAACAAATAGCGCACTTATATGGGAATAAAACGATACAGGTAGAAGGTATTTTCAGTTTGTTAAAATTACAAAACTATTGTAGTACTTTTATCTCGATAAAACTAAAGATTATGATTGGAGGAAGCGTCATGATGCTTACCCTCTTTCCATTCAAGCAGTGACTGGGAAGAGGTAACCCGAAACCGGAACTATTTAAAAGGGCATTGTCCACTCACTTTGTCTCACCAAGGTGTCAGAACAGCTAACCTCATTATCACAATTGACTTTTGATGAAATTAAAACTGGTAGAATTAAACTCTGTATTAAACCTGTTACATATGGTAGTGTACTCTAGCAAAACTATGCAACATCAGAATAAACCCTGTTAATACTTTTAACATCGGTGCTTTATTAAAGTGTTTTCCATTCAAAGAGAATGTAATCTCCCTGTTTAAATTCAACACAAAATAAACAATCATTAATAAACAGACCCCTTAAAAATGAACCATTGTTTTAACTCTGCACTTTTAGAAGCCAAATATTATACCTGCAATATATTCTGTGTTTGAATCAGATCACCGCGTAGTCTTCTTTGTTCAAACGTATGTGTTGGCACCCCTTATCTGAAATAATGTTATTCCATAATTTATTAAGTGTAATACAAATTGATTTTTCTTTTGAATTAACTATACGGGGTGCCAATACCTATGTCTGCAAATATATTGTATACTTTGATTTGTATTGAATCTGAAATAAAATGATTGTTGTGAAACTGCAGAATCACAAGCACACTAGCCAATTTACATTGTGCTTCACTGTTCAATTCAGTAGGTCTAAAATTATGTTTGTTTTGTTTTTTAAAAAAAAGTATTTTAGGTCAAAAGAATATAGACCTCACTCAGAAAATCAGGGATTATATCCTTGGAGGAAAGTCAGATGCCTCAATGGATGAAATTAATGGTAAATGTTTAGTAACGTTTTGTCATATTAGTTTAGTGAGGTAACATTTTTTATAGTTAATCCAAAATTAAGTGCTCTTAATGACCGTTGTACTAATTATTAAGGTAACGTGTTGCTTTTCCTTAATGCTTTCGCTTTTTATTGTAATCAAAATTCCTGGACTGGAACCCCCATAATGCCCTTTTGAGTCCACTGAAGGTATTGTTGTTAAATGTGATCATTAATAACAGGGCTCACTCCACCTTTTTCCACTTATGCCCCATTTTCCTTTTTGTTATTCAACATGTTGAAACATAATCTGATGTTTTTTTAAAACTTAGTTGGTTAAAACTTAATAAAAATGATTAAGTTCAACAGTAACACAGAGGCATCATTGTGGAATTGCATAATTGTCAATACATGTAGATTAAATTTACTGTCTACATATGTTTTGTAAAATACTAAATGCATATGTAAATATACATTGTAAATATACATTCAATATAAATATACAGAGTAGCAGAAGCGAGAATAATAAATTAAACACAACGCAGAGACATTCACATTACCGGAGCAAAAGTGAACCGGTTACAGTGATGCCGTGACTCTCTTTTTGGATCAACCGATCAACTCTCGTGTGATCGCCGGTGGATTGCAACACTGTCTGCTGCCTGTCTCCATGACAGTAAGGTACTCTGGTCACGTGACGGGTAAAAAACTGAAATATCTTGCTTGCATAAGTATTCAACCCCCACACATTAATATTTGGTAGAGCCACCTTTCGGACGACGCTTGTGGACTGCAGTTTTCAAATAGTGCCACAGATTCTCAATGGGATTGAGATCAGGACTTTGACTGGGCCACTGTAGGACATTCACCTTTTTGTTCTTGAGCCACTCCAATGTTGCTTTGGCCTTGTGCTTGGGATCATTGTCCTGCTGAAAGGTGAATTTCCTCCCAAGCTTCAGTTTTTTTGTGGACTGAAGCAGGTTCTCTTGCAGTATTTCCCTGTATCCATTCTTCCTTCAATTTTAACAAGATGCCCAGTCCCTGCTGATGAGAAGCACTCCCACAGCATAATGCTGCCACCACCATACTTCACTGTAAGGATGGTGTGTCTTGAGGCATGGGCAGTGTTAGGTTTGCACCACACATTGTGCTTTGAGTTTTGGCCAAAAAGCTCTATCTTGGTCTCATCTGACCACAAAACCTTTTCCCACATCACAGCTGGGTCACTCTCATGCTTTATGGCAAACTCCAGACGTGCTTTCAGATGGTACTTTTTGAGTAACGGCTTCTTTCTTGACACCCTCCCATACAGGGCAGTGTTATGCAGAGCTCTTGATATGGTTGACTGGTGCACCATTACTCCACTCCCAGCCACTGAGCTTTGTAGATCCTTCAAAGTGATTGTTGGCCTATCTGTGGCTTCTCTCACAAGTCTCCTTCTTGTTTGAGCGCTGAGTTTTGAGGGACGGCGTTTTCTTGACAGTGCCTGGGTGGTGTGATGCAGCTTCCACTTCCTGATTATTGATCCAACTGTGCTCACTGGGATATCCAAACACTTGGATATTATTTTGTACCCTTTCCCTAATCTATGCATTTGTATTACTCTAACTTCTGTAGAATGCTCTTTGGTCTTCATTTTCCTTCAGATTCACAGCCTGACCAATGATCCTTCAACAGTGGGGTTTTTATCCAGAAAATGTGACAGCAACTTTAATGGTTCACAGGTGGAGGCCAATGGTAAGGTAATTGTGTCCTCATTAGGGCAATTTCTTTCATCGGTGTAAACTGGGAGCTTCCACAGCACAGGGGTTGAATACTTATGCAAGCAAGATATTTCATTTTTTTATTTCTTAAAAATATTTCCCAACATAAAACCAATGTCACCATACAATAATTGATTTTGAGTTTCAGTGTTTTAAAATAAAATATCAAACAGAACGAAATTTCAATGTACCATTTGTAATTCAGTAATATGAGATAATTGGTCAGGGGTCTGAACACTTTTGCAAGGCACTGTATATACCTTTTTTTTTTAAATCATTTATTAAAAAAAAAAATCCCTAAAGGTCTTCTTTATAGATACTGCATTTGATTTACAATGGCTTCAGGACATGACTCAGATTGTGGGTTTTCTGTTGGAGTCGGCGGTTCTGTATCTCATAGGAAACAATGTGACATTGGTAGGGGTAAATTCCTTGCAAATAATGATTCAGATGTACACAGCTCCCCAGGGTTGATTCAAATAATGATTCAGATGTACACAGCCCCCCATGGTTGATTCAAATAATGATTCAGATGTACACAGCCCCCCAGGGTTGTTTCAAATAATGATTCAGATGTACACAGCCCCCCAAGGTTGTTTACTTTTTGTTTAAATTGAGAGAACTGTTGTGTACCCCCCCCCCCCCCCCCCCCCCAATACCATCGCTGGTAAAGGGGTGGACTTATTTATGTTATTATTATTATTTTGTTGTTATTAAAACACGCAGACTGTTTTGGGAGAAACTGTACCACTGCACCTGACCACACCTACCCATGAGCAATATGAAGAGATATTAGGCAAGCTGATGAGCAAAGCTAAGGACATAGTTAAAGTTACCTTGCGTAGCAACCCAGCGCTGGACCCCAAGCAAGACCCATCAATTGTGTTTGACATTCTGAAACAAAACTTCAGTGAATTAACTTACTCCTGTATGCCATTGGCTGATTTCTACAACACGGTTCCCAGGACTGGCGAAGATGCAATGGATTTCTGGATTCGTTTGAACAAAGCAGTTGATGTGGCAGACGAATGTTCACGTCGGCAGGGGAGGAAGATTGAAAATCCCTGTTTGGAAGTGGTTATGATGTTTATAAAACATTGCCCAGACTCTGGCCTTGGGAGAGTATTTAAGCTTAAATCTGCTGAGAAGTGGACATCCAGTGAGGTTCAGGAGCATCTCGACGATTTTCAAAGAGATCAGAAAGCGAGAAGGAATGCAAAGCAGCCTGTGTTTTTGATGTCTAGATCCATTACTGCTTGCACACAGACATCTCACGAGTTGCAGGTAGCGTGCACTCAGGTTGATCAGCTTTCCCTAACACCATCACCTGCAAGTACACCACCTTTGGAGGAACCAAGCCTTCACAAAATGATAGGAATGCTGGACAGAGTTCTGTTACTGATCACGCAAACCACCACAAAGCCTGGTTCAAAATCCTTCTAGATCTCATGTTTACCATGGTGGAGCATGCAAGGTTTGTGGCTCTTCTACACACTCCACTCATGCTCACTGCATGTGAGACAATTTGTGGCTCCAATGCTTCACACATGGTCACATCAAAAGGGACTGTGCTGCCCGTTCCAGGCCTGGGCCGCCTGGGACCCAGCCCCATACAAGTCATTTAAACTAGAGAGCCCATATAGCGAGAGGGGAAGTATTGGCATTGTACAACAAACCCTCAGTGTGGATAAAGACCTGGAAGCCATGTTCATGCAACATTGTGAAACGTTACAACAGGGTCAGAAAGCCATTTTTGTAGGATCACAGAGACTTGAAAAGTTTGGTGACCTGTTTTACACCTCTGTTACTGTTTGTGATCTTGTCGAGTTGAAGGCCATGCTTGATTCTGGTTCCACTGCGTGCACCTTGAGCGAAGCAGGAGAGTTGAAATTACTATCGGCTGGTGTGCTTTCTCCGAAGCAAGCCGCACCTGACAGTCTGGTGCTAGTTGGCTGTGGAGGCCTGACAACTCACCCAAAATGTATCTATGATTTACAGCTTGAGGTTCATGGTCTAAAAATGGTGATTCCTACCTTTGTTGTACACCGCCAGCTCTCTACTTTCCTGTCCAACCACGCTCTGCTCGACCCTCTCCAATCTGGCTTCCGCTCTGCTCACTCTACTGAAACCGCCCTCCTGTCTGTCACCAACTCACTTAAGTCTGCCCGAGCTGCCTCTCTCTCCTCTGTCCTAATTCTCCTCGACCTCTCTGCTGCCTTTGACACTGTTGATCACTCTATTCTACCATCATCTCTCGCTGACCTGGGGATCTCTGGCACTGCTCTGGCCTGGCTCTCCTCCTACTTCTCAAACCGCACTTACCAGGTAACCTGGCGTGGAGCAACCTCCACACCTCACCCTCTCTTAACTGGAGTCCCCCAAGGGTCAGTCTTGGGTCCTCTCCTGTTCTCTCTCTACACCCGCTCCCTGGGCCCCCTCATCGCATCCTATGGTTTCTCATACCATCTCTATGCTGATGATGCTCAGATTTTCCTCTCCTTCCCCACCTCTGACCACCATCTCCTCCCGTATCTCAAACTGTCTGCTATTTCCTCCTGGATGCACTCGCATCACCTCAAACTCAGCCTCTCTAAATCTGACCTCCTTTTATTTCCCTCCTCCTCCCCCTCCTCTGATCTCGCTATCTCTGTTCCTCTGGAATCTACCACACTCTCTCCCTCTTCCTCCGCTAAGAACCTCGGAGTCACCCTGGACCCCTGCCTCTCTTATTCCCAGCACATCTCCACTCTGGCATGCACTTGCCGATTCTTCCTGAGCAACATCCGAAGAACCCCAGTTTTCCCCATCTATCAGGTGGTGTTTCCACAGCCACTGCATTCAGTACAAGGGTCACTGTCAATGGAAGAAGTGTCTGCAGTTCGAGATATGCATGTGGAATGGGACGTTGCTTCCAAGCTCAGAGCTGTCGGCCTTGCACAACATGTTCAGCAGCTGGTGCCTTCAGGTCAAAATACTCTTCCCACTTTCTCCCTGCATGACCTACAAATTCACCAAAGACAGGACGCTACTATCTCTAGGATCATCATGTATGTGGAGAGGAGAAGATGGCCTTCCAGGAGAGAGCGGTTTGGAATACCGAACCATGCCTTGAAACTTGTTAAACAGTGGGAGAAACTTGTGCTGCAGAATGGCATCTTATATAGGGTTTCCAAGGACCCACTCACAAAGAAGAAAAGGTTCCAATACATCGTCCCTGAGGTATTGCGAAATGAGGCTTTAACTGGAGTACATGACCTGGCAGGTCATCAGGGGCAAGCTCGAACATTATATCTCACTTGTCAGCGATTCTTCTGGCCTGACATGGAGAAAGACATTCGAGAACATGTGTGATGCTGTCACAGATGCGTCTTTGCCAAGATCCCTGAACCTGCTGCAAGAGCCCCCTTTGAAAACATTAGGACCACTGTTGCACTTGAGCTCATATTTATCGACTTCTGAAGACAATGAAAACAAGTCAGTCAACGTTCTTGTGGTAACAGACCACTTCACAAAGCTGGCTCATGCCTTTCCTTGCAAGGACCAGACTGCCAAGCAAGTTGCAAAGAAACTATGGGACAATTTATTTTGTGTATAAGGCTTTCCTGAGCGGATTCACTCCGATCAAGGAGTGAATTTCGAAAGAAACTTAATAGCCGAACTGCTTGAGTTAGCTGGAGTTAACAAATCCCACACCACCGCATACCATCCAATGGGTAATGGCGGTACTGAAAGATTCAATAGAATGTTGGGGAACATGCTCAGATTGTTGCCACCTAAAGCAAAGCACCAATGGCCTCAACTGATCCAGTCAATGACATTTGTATATAATTGCACGGCCCATGAGACAACTGGATTTGCACCTTTCTTTCTCATGTCTGGTAGGGTACCCAGGTTGCCAGTCGATTTGATGTTCAAAAATGTCTCGAATGACAGTGCAGTGTGTGATTACAATTCTTATGTCCTGTCTCTCATCAGTGATCTCAAGGTAGCCATGTCTCTAGCTCAGCAACACTCTGCTAAAGAGCAGACCCATCAAGCCAAAGAGTATAACAAGAAATTAAAAGATTCGCCTCTCTCCGTGGGAGACAGAGTCCTCTTAGCCAATAAAGGGGAACGAGGCAAACGAAAACTGGCAGATAAATGGGAACCAACAGTGTACACTGTGTTAGACACGAATCCTTCAATCCACATTTATAAGATACAAGATCAGTCTGGGAACACCAGAGTAGTGCACAGAAATCTGCTGCTCCAAGCCAACTTCTTGCCTCTCTATATGCCTGACGATAACCCTTCCACAGATTTCCTTAGTGAGATGGAAGACAGTTCATTACAAGATTCGCTGCCTTCAGAGTCTGTTGCCCTTGTCGAGGAAGCAAGTGCTGATGATCGCATCCGCTCCTGGGTTTTTGATAACTTGACTTGCAACAATACTGGCGGATCTCAAACATTACAAGACTTGGATTCTAATTCTGTTTCTGCCTTAACTAATGAGAACCTGGCATAATCCAGGCACTGATGTCTCATCTGCTCCTCCCACTTTCCCTCACAGCACTAGCTCCCCCACTTGTCACACTAATATTCAGGGCTCTGTCTCTGGCCGTGAACCTGTCCGAACTAGATTTGGTAGAATTGTTCGATCAGTGAATAGGTTAATTGAGCACATGACTTTGCAACACGATCAGAATCTGCTCCCTAGTGTGTAATCCTTCACTTCGTTTTAATGACTGACGGGGGATGTTGGTAATGTTCTTGTATCAGATGTATCTATATTATCTATACATGTTTTGTTCTTTACCACCCTGATGTTAAGCTTATATGCTATGGAATTTATGTTTTATTTACTGCATGTCTATTTGCCTAGGTGTTTGTGGTGTACTAGGCATCACATTAGTCTAGGAGAGATTTGAGACTTGATCAACCTCAATTTTTTTTCTCTAAGCCTTCTGTTAGGTAGCAAAATGCTGACTTAAGATGTATATGTATTTTCATGTGTGTCTGACTTGGGCCTGATGATTCTTGAGTGTTTGAATTTCAATGGGTGGCTATTTTTTTCTCCTTACAATGTCGTATATTGATTTTGGTGTAATTTAAGGGGGTTGAGTGTAACAGGTTTAATACAGAGTTTAATTCTACCAGTTTAATTTCATCAAAAGTCAATTGTGATAATGAGGTTAACTGTTCTGACACCTTGGTGAGACAAAGTGAGTGGACAATGCCCTTTTAAATAGTTCCGGTTTCGGATTACCTCTTCCCAGTCACTGCTTGAATGGAAAGAGGGTAAGCATCATGACGCTTCCTCCAATCATAATCTTCAGTTTTATCGAGATAAAAGTACTCCAATAGTTTTGTAATTTTAACAAACTGAAATAGCTTCTACCTGTATCGTTTTATTCCCATATAAGTGTCCTATATGTTTTTAATACATATATTTTTGTTGCATTTGTGATTACTGTAGTTACACGTGGTTGCTATGTATACTGTGCGCTGTCCCCCAGGGTTTTGACCTAAGCTGAATTGCATATCGGGTGAATCTATTTTATTTTGTTTTAGGGATTTAAGGAAACGTACATTGCTGCCTGAAACTGAAATCTGTTTTTATTTTAACAGGTATGTTGTCCTCCCTTTTATCAGCTGTACATAATTGTTTTGAATGTTTTTATATTAGGGTTTAACGGTAGGATCTAGTAGACTACACAGCGATAGCATGTAAGCAGGGTTTTGTTCAATTTTGTTTTTCTGCAAATGCATGTTATAATTATACTGTCTACTGTGCCCAGTCACTGGTTGAATGGAAAGAGGGGATTTAAGGAAACGTACATTGCTGCCTGAAACTGAAATCTGTTTTTATTTTAACAGCAATAACCACAATAAACTGCCTGCCGTGCCTGAATTGTGTCGTCCGTGTATGATAAGGATAGGGGGACAGAGTAGCAGAAGCGAGAATAATAAATTAAACACAACGCAGAGACATTCACTTTACCGGAGCAAAAATGAACCAGTTACACATACACGAGTAGAAAAAAGTTGAATTGTTAGAGAGCATAAATGTGAAAATACAATTAAAATGGGAAAAAAGAGGTCACACAATCGATATCAGAGTTATCTACAGGGATTTCAACTCTGCTGAGGCATCAGAATCCAGTGACGCAGGAAAGACAAAAGCAGTGTCACTCAGAGCTACGCGAGTGATGTGAAATGGAATGTTTGCACACATGTTTACGATGGTTTATGTTGGTTGCAATTAATATTTTATGGAGCTTCTTGCAGGAGAGGTGATGATAACTAGATTAATGTGACACCTGAAACATGAATAAGTCGTGAGTGACATGAGATTATTGATGGTGCAATGGTGAAATGCAGGTAGTGCAACTGTTTGTGTGAATAGGGTACGGATACTTTATTGTGGGAGATTAGTGTATAATGGAGTGGACTAAAATATTTCTAAACATTGTACAAAAAGGTTTTTGTGTGTTGTGTAGTGTGCAGATTTCTGTACAAGGGCTGGCCACATTTGGACTAAAAGCAGCACATGGGAAAACAGCACATGGAAAAACAAGGTGGTGTGTTCTCATATTGAGAGGAACTTGTTTGAAACTACCGAGAGTCTCTATACAGCTCAAAGAGTTTAGCTGTTTTTACCATGTTGCAGCGGCAAAACTAAATCACTTAGAATTACCATCTGTACCAATATCAAAAGTCTGAAACTTTCTTATCTCAAATGTGAAAAAAAACATACATAGAAAACAATGTCTAACTAAGGTAAAATTGTTATTCTCCTTCTTCTTCCTCTTCCGTCTACTTTTTAAAGGTGTGTAGCGACTATTCAAACAGAAAAGCTAAATAACTGGACATCTACCAATCATGTGATTCCACATGTTGGTCAACATCAAAACATACCAGGGAATGCAAGCAGTTTGATATCCACACCATTTATATTAAACTAATTATTTATGTTTTAAAACAGCACATATCGCAGGAAAACAAAAAAAAACAAAACAAAAAAAATACAGTGGTTTGAACTCGAAATATGACGTTCTTGATGAGCACACAACCTTAGCCCTCTGCGCCACTGCGCAGTTGTTGAAATGAGTTTGTTTATTAAGCTTACATCTAAGCCTGACCAGCTTCGATTTCCTGTGAAAATTTCTATTTCCTGTTTGTTTGGTAGATACCACAGAATGGAATTGCACACAAGAGTGGCATATAGCTTCCTTGTCTAAATCCACAGCAATTGACATTTATATACCTATATAAAAAGTACAAGTTTCATGTAAAAAATAAATAAATAAATAAAATAAATAAAAAAGATATATATATATATATATATATATATATTGCAAGTTGCCTAAAATTAATAGCGCATCAAAGAGTCACCGAGGTTGAAACATTTAGCTACCAACACACACAAACGCACTCACACACACGCACGCACGCACACATACGCGTGCACACACACACTCTCACACACGCGTGCACACACACTCTCACACACGCGTGCACACTCACACACGCACACATGCACATAAACGCGCACACACACTCACACACAATCAAGTCCTTTCGTACATATAATGTGAACGTGAGCAGATTCAAATAAAAACACTTTCACTCTAGGATTCTTTTGGTCTGTGTGTGTTTAATATGCAACCGCTCTGCACTAGAAATAGCCGTCATGGTCACTGGACCATACTGTCAATTTGTATGTTTTAAACACAGCAATTATTGTTTTAAAAACATCAGTTATTTTCGCAGCGGTAAACAGCTTATCTCCCCAAAACACATTTTAGGCTTACAATCCTTTGAATAATAACTGTGCATGAAATGTCCCGTGAACTATTCTGCATAAACCTGCCCAACCTAATTATAGGCGATGTCAATTTGCTACTGAGAAAAATTTAGTGTGGCTAGCTGCTAGTCAAGAAATGGATCAACAACATTACATGAGTGGCTCTACAAAAAGGAAATTGGAGAAGGAGGCCAAAGCAACTTTGCTTTTACAAAACATCACGTCGATAAATAGGAACCTACTGTGTCACTTGATGAAAGCCAAAAATTTTGAGTAGAGACTTTCAATGTGATAATCGACAGGTTACTGTCTTATCTCAATCACCGACTGGGTGCCTATAGGGAGCTGAACGGTCGCTTTGGGGTTCTCTTTGAAAACGGCGTGTCTGACCTCAGTGACACACGCAAATGGCCAGCAGAGCTTGCTGCTGTTTACTCAAATGACCTTGGCCTCAACTTCGCTGATGAACATATCCACTTCAAATTTTTCATTCAAGAAGAGCCAAACAAATATCCTACACAACTGCTTCTAATTCTGCGGCAAACAGACTCCATTCAACATTTCCCAATGTGTTCATTGCAGACTTTTTCTGACCTTGCCCGTTACTAACTGTGAGGGGGAACGCACATTTTCATTGATGACAAGAGTGAAAAATGAGCTGAGATCAACAATATGTCAAAGGCGGCTTAATGCGTTATTGCTGATGGCGATCGAGTCGGAACTGTTAAAAATAATGGACTTTGAGGACATCTAACAGAGTTCACCAAGAGGAAATCGAGGAGGAAGGTGTTGGCCTAAAAGGTAAGGCAGTGGTACTTTTTCCTCATTTGCTGTTGATGCGCAACTATAAAAACAATATCTGAAACAACTTGAATGCAATGCACAATGGACGACTATTGTGGTGTGATTCATGTCTTAGAGTTTGGGTTGTGCAGGTTATATGCGTGAACTTGAGCTAACCCTATGAACATGTCTTGTTGCCATCATTTCTGTTATGAAATTAAAATTTTGCATTGAACACGTGCTCTTGAGTGGCATCGTGTTGTTTTATAGCTAACAGTGCACCGCCATCACTTTTGGGTGATATCGCTGCTTGTTGCAAACTCTGGGTTGGTGTGTAGACAGACAGTATGTTGTGTTTTCATGTGGTTACGTACTCTGTGTGAGTGTTTGTGATTGTTGCATTTCGTGCTGAGGTGTGTGTGTGTGTTGTTATTGCTTAGCAGATGTAGGGCCCTATGAAATATATGTTATTATTTTGCATTTTTCCTGATTTCCATTTTAATCATTTCGGATTTCCCCATACAATTAAACACACACTAAATACCCGATACATAATCAAAACAAGATGCCTAATATGTGGAAAAGTTACACAAGGAGGCAAGGGGGCTTCGTGAATGGGACGGTGGGTGGGTGACGGTGGGCCCCTTCAGAAGTGATTGTTACTTCGACGGGAGACTGCCTGTCAATACCAGGTACTTTAAACTTTTCTTTGAAGTTTTGCTTTACAATAACAAATAGTAGATTAAACTGCAAAAATTAGTTGATTTACTTTTAATGTATCGATGCCAGCTCGATGCCCTCATTTTAAATAATTCCCACCTCGCTTTGCTCGCCTTAAAGATTCCTGGGTCGCTGGGCTCAGCCAGCTACTCACTACTATTCTCTCCTAGCAGAACTTTTCATCTCTCATTCCATTACAGGCAAGTTATAAATATAAATATATTTATTTCACTCCTCCACACGCTGTTTTAATTGCATATGGATCATTCCAGACACCACCTGATACGTGAGCGCAAAAATAACATAAATGTTCGTGAATGGGGGGGGGGGTCAGACTGTCATGAAGGGGGGATACGTGATATGAAACATACCGTTACAGTAAAGAATACATTTACATTTTTAATGACGGGGGGGGGGGGGGGGGGTTCAGGACCCCAAGGACACCCCCCCTCCCCCCCTTACTGGATCCGTCCCTGCACCTGCAATGCATGGATCGTTTTGTTGGATTTGGTATGAAAACAAAAGTTGTTAATCATCCAAAACTATGTTGTGGAAAAAAACTAAGCTGAGAGCTTCGTTGGCTTGAAATAAAGTACAATTCATGAATTATGTTGAAACTGTGGAGATTCTGGAAGACTTCAGGGACTAATTTTATGTCAGGCAGTAACACACAGTAAGTTCAAATATTTCTCACTATTTACTGTGTTCGATTCTATTCTGACATTGCTAGGTTATATTGCTGTAAAACAAGACAATTTTACCAGCAAAGTATTTTGCTAATTTTGCATTTATTATAAGTCTGCATTATTAATGTGCCATATATTTATTGTCAATTTGTGATAGTGTAATCTAGCACTGCAGAAGCGCAAATATTTGTTGACGGAAAAATGTACAATTTTCAGTCGTTTTCCATGTTTTACTGCAACGGTGCCAATAAGCACAGCTGGGACATTATCAGATGTTATTCATTTAAAGTACAATTACAGGCATTATGCTGCTTTTCTTTCAGTTTACAGTGTGCACAATTCTACAAACTGACACATGCGCTTTTAGGCATTAATATACTGTATACGTATTTTATTTAGTTCCAATCCATATATTGTATTAAAACAAAATGATGAAAATACTGTTAATATATCAATGCAACTGCCTTATCGATGTGCAGCAGTGTGGAATAGTACGGGAGCTGTGTGGAGTAGTGGTTAGGGCTCTGCACTCTTGACCGGAGGGTCGTGGTTTCAATCCCAGGTGGGGGACACTGCTCCAGTAAAAACCTCTGTATAAATGGGGAATTGTATGTTAAAAAAAAAAAAAAAAAGTGATATCATTATCATAGGAATCAGTGTGATCCAGTGGTTAAAGAAAACGGCTTGTAACCAGGAGGTCCCCGGTTCAAATCCCACCTCAGCCACTGACTCATTGTGTGACCTTGTGCAAGTCACTTAACCTCCTTGTGCTCTGTCTTTCGGGTGAGACGTAATTGTAAGTGACTCTGCAGCTGATGCATTGTTCACACACCCTAGTCTCTGTAAGTCACTTTGGATAAAGACGTCTGCTAAATAAACAAATAATAATGTGAGATAATGTATAATGTGATATCTTGTAACAA
The DNA here is from genome assembly GCF_902713425.1 of Acipenser ruthenus. Classification (NCBI taxonomy): domain Eukaryota; kingdom Metazoa; phylum Chordata; class Actinopteri; order Acipenseriformes; family Acipenseridae; genus Acipenser; species Acipenser ruthenus. Next base: position 30,641,040 of record NC_081195.1, on the reverse strand, counting down.
TTGTAAGTTGCCCTGGTAAGGGCGTCTGCTAAGAAATAAATAATAATTGATGTAAACCATTTAAACATGTTTAAACAGGAAAGCATGCATAAAAGTTGCAGTTATTTTATCACAGCACTGATCATTAATAATATAATAGTCACAACATTCATTATATTCGGCCTGGGACATTTCAATTTCAGTGACATTAAATTTGACTGTATTATGGCTACCTCTGTCTTTTCATACAGTTGCACTGTAAAACCACAGACTTGTGAAATGTTTGTATGTAAATGGCATGTGTGTATAGTAAAAAAAAAAAATACAAATAGAAGAGCTCTATTCCTAAACAGCAGTGTTCATACGTCATTAGGTGTAACTCTGGTGTTTAGTCATTTGGAACTCTAAATAATTGTTAAACGTGATGTGTTTAATCTGTGCCATTTTTGTTTAGATTTTAAACACCAGCCCTGTTATAAACGTGTATAAATGTTTAAAAAGTGTTGCAAATCATAAACACGTGCAAGAGTTTATAAAACACCACACAGTGTTTAAATCCTAAACACATTTCAAATCATAAACCCAATGATGTGTTTTAAAAGTGTGACAAGTGTTTTTCAGTGTAGCTTTTATACTTGTTCTATTATTTCACAAACACAACATTTTAAACAAATGTATGAAGGTCAGACACCGGGTTTTGCTCATTACACACTCTTATCTTAGCCAATGTACTATATGTGTTTAAACATTTTTCTGTTTTCTTGAATTATCTGAAGTAGTTTTTTCTTTATATCAGTTTCCCCTAGAAAATGTCTCCAAAACCATTACTTTGGTTTAAATCGACACATTACTTTGTATCTAGACTCAGGGCCAGCAGTGTGCAGTAGTGGTTAGGGCTCTGGACTCTTGACCAGAGGGTTGTGGGTTCAATCCCAGGTGCGGGATACTGCTGTTGTACCCTTGAGCAAGGTATTTTACCTAGATTCAGTATAAACAACTGGATAAAAAGGTAATTGTATGTGAACAGAATGTGCTATAATTGTGACAATTGTAAGTCAGCCTGAAACACTGGAACCATCATGCCTTTCACCATGAAACGACAAAGAAAACAACATCGTAAATACTACATGAAATGGATAGGACAGGATAAGGATCAACAAATATGCAGCCCACTCACAAAAACTACAATAACACATCAGAAACCAGAGACACAGACACATCCACAATTTCAGCAAACTCCAGACCGATCACAGCACGTTGAGAGTTACTATCGTGCAACTGTCCATGTAGCATCTCCTGGCCAATCACAGCCCGTTGAGAGTTATTGTTAATGTAAAATATTCCGAACGACATCCACCCATTGAGGAATACTGTTGTGCAACTGCCCAAGTGACATCTCCAGACCGAACACAGCACATTGAACAATACCGTCATGCATTTCTATATTTACATGAGAACATTTACTATTAAACAAAAGTATTGTATTCTCTATACATTAGTATTTACGTGTGTTACCGTTTTATTTTCTAAATAGATTCGAGAACAATAATAACAAATAAAGACTAAAAACAAACCTTTCCCACCACATATCACAGTATACAAACACAATAATAACAATATATACAAAAAGTAAACCAATTTATATAATAATAATAATAATAATTTCCAGACAGATACGGGAGCGACGTGGAAAGACAACCTACCTACGCCAGGTACATTACAAACTGGGCAGTAGGTAATTGCAGTGACAGCGGTTTCTTAGAGATGGACTGACCCAAGTTTCAATTATTAAAACAGTTCCCTGTAGGGCCATTGAATCGATAAAGATAAAATATATACGACTGGAAGTCTATAAGCACTAATTCAGATAATATTCTGATTCTAGAAACAAGATGTTTTGGATATTTTTCACATTTGAATATTACGTTCTCCCTATGACTTCTTTTGGATCAGTCCATCCGCATTCCAACTAACACTTGCCTTTCCACTTGCTGATCACACGAGGTCGCTCTAATATATACAGTCTTATTACAATGGATACGCTGGTGAAACTACAACCCTGCTACACTATGTACAAGGTTAAAACAGACACAGATTCAAATCAACATGATAAAACCTGTGCTGCTTTAAAAGTGACTGGAAAAAAAAGAACCATCTATAAAAAAACAGTGTATGTGAGGGCCGGGGAGTGTTCTCTTAAAACGTTCAAAAACAGTGAACATAAAACAGTACTGAACAATAAACTTAAACTATACAACATAAGTAAAGAGACAGTGTATAAAACTGTGTGTTAAAACTCCAAAATTCTAAAACACTTAAAATTTAACTTTTACTAGTATACATTACAAATCTTTTAAAGATGCATAAAGATAAAACAAAATCAAATAAAACATTCAAAATAAATAAAAAAACAAAAGTCAATAAAACTGAAACAAAAAAGACGATATAAAACCGGGACAGCGTTCAGAAACGGTCATGCCAAATTTAATCTAAGGCGGATTTTGACGTAAATACAGTATTTATCAAAGCTTGATATTGAGTCTATATAGAACGAAGATGTTGCTGATTTACACTCCCATCTGCGATAAATGCGTTACAATGAAAACTTTGTAGAATAAAATAAATATAAACTTTCATGATATTTTATTCATATGTTATAGGCTACATGAAATTAAAATATTTTACAATTACAAGTCGTAATCAAAATACTCGCCTGTGTAAGTTTAACATGATTCCCTAATATGTAAAAATACAAACTGAACTGTTAGTGAGATTTATGATGCAGATCATGTGTTTTGTAAGTAATTTTTTGTTTTAATTCATCGCAAGGTGAATTTCACAAATATACACTTGCAAAGCAGCAAAGGAAAACAAAAGAAGCATAGGCCTAATTGAATCCCTCTTGCTCAATGCATCTACAGTGCATGTACAATTCAGAGAAAGTTTTAATTAATACATTTATTTTGTTTTCAATTCTATTAACAGCTGCACCTTCCTGCAAAACAACTGATAGACTGTTATTAAAAAGAAGAAACCTTAAGAGTAGGCAGTGGTACATTATACAGGTATTTGTTATTCTGAAATGTAATCATGTTATTTGTTGTTATTCATTTTTTATATTCATTTTGAAATGTTTAGTCATATGTATATTAAATAATTATATATGCATGTGTCAAATTAGGCCGAATTTAAGTACTGTGCAATGTTTTTAAAGTGTGTAACGAAACTTACATTTCCGGGAAATGGTAGCATTTAAAATAAATATATAAAGTGAAGGCAACCTGTTTGATGTGCAGATATATACAGTACTGTGCAAAAGTTTTAGGCAAGTGTGAAAAAATGCTGTAAAGTAAGAATGCTTTCAACAATAGACATTTTTATATTTATCAATTAACTAAATGCAAAGTGAGTGAACAGAAGAAAAATCTAAATCAAATCCATATTTGGTGTGACCACCCTTTGCCTTCAAAACAGCATCAATTCTTCTAGGTACACTTGCACAAAGTCAGGGATTTTGTAGGCATATAGTCAGGTGTATGATTAAACAATTATACCAAACAGGTGCTAATGATCATCAATTCAATATGTAGGTTGAAACACTGTGTAGGAGGAATAAAACTGGGTGAGGAACAGCTAAACTCAGCTAACAAGGTGAGGTTGCTGAAGACAGTTTACTGTCAAAAGTCATACACCATGGCAAGACTGAGCACAGCAACAAGACACAAGGTAGTTATACTGCATCAGCAAGGTCTCTCCCAGGCAGAAATTTCAAGGCAGACAGGGGTTTCCAGATGTGCTGTCCAAGCTCTTTTGAAGAAGCACAAAGAAACAGGCAACGTTGAGGACCGTAGACGCAGTGGTCGGCCAAGGAAACTTACTGTAGCAGATGAAAGACACATCATGCTTACTTCCCTTCGCAATCGGAAGATGTCCAGCAGTGCCATCAGCTCAGAATTGGCAGAAAACAGTGGGACCCTGGTACACCCATCTACTGTCCAGAGAAGTCTGGTCAGAAGTGGCCTTCATGGAAGACTTGCGTCCAAAAAGCCATACCTCCGACGTGGAAACAAGGCCAAGCGACTCAACTATGCATGAAAACACAGGAACTGGGGTGCAGAAAAATGGCAGCAGGTGCTCTGGACTGAGGAGTCAAAATTTGAAATATTTGGCTGTAGCAGAAGGCAGTTTGTTCGCCGAAGTGCTGGAGAGTGGTACACGAATGAGTGTCTGCAGGCAACAGTGAAGCATGGTGGAGGTTCCTTGCAAGTTTGGGGCTGCATTTCTGCAAATGGAGTTGGGGATTTGGTCAGAATTAATGGTCTCCTCAATGCTGAAGTACAGGCAGATACTTATCCATCATGCAATACCATCAGGGAGGCATCTGATTGGCCCCAAATTTATTCTGCAGTATGACAACGACCCCAAACATACAGCTTAAGTCATTAAGAACTATCTTCAGCGTAAAGAAGAACAAGGAGTCCTGGAAGTGATGGTATGGCCCCCACAGAGCCCTGATCTCAACATCATCGAGTCTGTCTGGGATTACATGAAGAGAGAGAAGCAACTGAGGCTGCCTAAATCCACAGAAGAACTGTGGTTAGTTCTCCAAGATGTTTGGGCCAACCTACCTGCCGAGTTCCTTCAAAAACTGTGTGCAAGTGTACCTAGAAGAATTGATGTTGTTTTGAAGGCAAAGGGTGGTCACACCAAATATTGATTTGATGTAGATTTTTCTTCTTTTCACTCACTTTGCATTTTGTTAATTGATAAATATAAACTATTAACATGTCTATTTTTTAAAGCATTCTTACTTTACAGAATTTTTTCACACCTGCCTAAAACTTTTGCACAGTACTGTACATCTCAGCCTTCCTGCTGGCTGTTCTGAGAGCAACGTGTACAACGAAGATGCGGAAGAGAGAGAAAATAAAGAAATATTTTGCTCAAACACTAACCGAGTAAAAGGGATTCAATTTGCTTGCAATGATCTAATATACATATGTACACTATACAAATAAATATTGGTGTTTAAATTCATCATATTATTATTATTTATTTATTTCTTAGCAGACGCCCTTATCCAGGGCGACTTACAATCGTAAGACATGTTTATCATTCCAGCTTTCTATCCTGATTTTGTGGCTGCTTACAATTTATTATTATTATTATTATTATTATTATTATTATTATTATTATTATTATTATATTATTAATTTCTTAGCTGACGCCCTTATCCAGGGCGACTTGTTACAAGATATCACATTATTTTTACATACAGTTACCCATTTAAAGAGTTGTGTTTTTACTGGAGCAATCTAGGTAAAGTACCTTGCTCAAGGGTACAGCAGCAATGTCCCCCCACTTGGGCTTGAACCGACGACCCTCCACACTGCTGCCTGCAATTTGCCGATCCGTTCTCAATAGACCTCGTCTTTTTATTGAGATTTTACAAATTTTTGATAAGTACATTAACATCATACATCTGCATAACACAGTGGCACTGTGGGTAAAATGTGTTTTGAAAATTAAACAAAAACAAAGAAAAACACAGTTCAAAAATAGTGTTCCTCATTGTCTATGAAAATATTTCTAGAGCCCTTTAAATGTATTTTAAAAATTAAATAACTGTATAAGATTAAAAAGAACAAATCATAATTCTAAACAATCAAAGAAAAGCAAAAAACCTACACACTACCTAAAACACAAACTCCTAAAAAAACCCACAGTAATACAAAAAGGCAATAGTTATACAAAGGTGCTTCTAAAACTACAGTGACCTACAATAAATATACTAAGATAATACGTCTACATAATACAGTGATAGTTCTAAAAAACAGTGCTAAAATAAACCACACAATGAAGCAGAACAGCGAGGATGGAGAGTCTGGGTTTACCCAGTGGAAGTGGGTTGTCGAGGATTTGTGACACACTCTACAACCCGGTTTCTCAGAGACATCGGATTCAGTGGCCAAGAGTTGCGTCGCACAGTGAAGATCTTATCTGAAGCAGCAGAGAGGAGCAGCAACTGGCTGTGGTTGAGACGGAAAGATTCTGGCTGGGGATCTCAAGCACAATAGAAAGAAAGAAACGCTGATGTTCAGGTAAGTAAGCTAGGCTGAGTTGAGTGGGGGACGGAGGGGGGTGATGCTGGGACGCCAGAATCACCGTCGAGCCCTCTTGAGGTGTCGTGGGCTAGTCGACGAAACACTGAGGATGGAAGGTGCCCACTTGAAGACCCCAGAGATGTACCCTACTTAGCTCAATCCAGACGGTTGTCATGCTGATGCACTGGGGAGGCCGCACTGTGGTTGATCCCCGGAGCCAGCATCACAGCTATTGTGTTTGCTGATGCGCCAGGGAGGCAAAATAAGCTGATCCCTGGAGCCAGCATTACACTTCAGCCATCAACACCACACAGAAGGATATCTACATCATCATATGGAAGGAAACGCAAATGGACAGAGACACAGATGGATCACATTAGTTTACTGTAAAGCTACGTCTTAGTTGGTGCTTATCTTGGCGAGAGCCGATTTCAAATCAGCATGAAGTTTTAACATTTACTCTTGTGTAATGGAAATCATAATTTATATTTTATTCTAAACAAAAACTACTATTGTTCTTTAAAACTATATTTCTAAAACCTATGTAAAATTATCTAAAACTATAAACAGTGACTTGCTTTAAAACTACATTACTAAAATGGCTCTCACTCTGGCTTCTCTTCATTTCGACAACTTTTTGGAAGACTAATGCTCCGTCTGGTGTTAAGTTGAGTGTTGAAAGCAGATTTTCTTTTTCAGGCTGTTCCAGTCTTTGCAGACGTCCCCAGAGTCCCAGAGAAGGAAGACTTACCATCCAGACGACCTTTGATGACCCTAGACGACCTCATCTCTAGCCCTTGATCCCGAGGCAATCACCTCCTCATGGACTAAGGTAATTAGTTCCTTCCAAACTGCTCAGATTTGCTGCATACGTTGACTCTTCTTGCAGAGAGACAACCCGGACGTCCAGAGGCTTCTCCCACCCCAACTGGAGGAGCCAGCTGAAGGATGGCATTCCGGTCAACCCAGGAGGCCAGGAGGCACAATGCGGTGCGCTTTACCAGGCAGAAAGCAAAGAACCAAGACGAGATGGAACCTGGAATTCAGCCGGACAATTCTTCAGAGGGGTATGGGTTTTTCTTGACTTGAATTGTTTGGTGAAATTGCTAGAGCCTAGGGAAGTGTTTGAGGTCAGCTTTAGGAACCCCTAAAGTTGCAAGAAATGTGGTCTTTTTGGGGGGAGAATAAACACCTTGCTCCATTTAAAGAGTTTTTAGTGGATGCACTGACAGACAGGGAAATGAAAGTTGTTACCGTCCAGTTTTTTAACAAGGCTGTTATTATTTGTTTATTTAGCAGACGCCTTTATCCAAGGCGACTTACAGAGACTAGGGTGTGTGAACTATGCATCAGCTGCAGAGTCACGTACAAATACGGCTCACCCGAAAGACGGAGCACAAGGAGGTTAAGTGACTTGCTCAGGGTCACACAATGAGTCAGTGGCTGAGGTGGGATTTGAACCGGGGACCTCCTGGTTACAAGCCCTTTTCTTTAACCACTGGACCACACTGCCTCCTAGTGACAATGACATCACGACGTGGCTTAACCGCTATGGGAGGGTGTCATCTGAAGGGAGGAAAATTACTGATGAGGATGGAGTTTGGACAGGAGCTAGAAAGTGGCTGGTATGCCTCAATGTAGATCCATCAGGCATTGGAGATGTCCCGAACTCCATAGTGTTATGGTCCTTGTGAGGAACTAGGACACCTGGCAGCCATATGTACTATAGTAAAGTGCAGGAACTGCGGCGCCCCCCATGGGACCAGCCACTGCAGAGAAGAGAGGCAGTGCAATTTGTGTGGAAAGAAGGGGCACCTGTTCAAGGACTGCCCCTCTTCCTATGCCAACATGGCCAGATTCAGCAAGGCAAATACATCTAAGCCTAGGCCAGAGCAGGAAGAGGGAGAAAAGAACACACAACAGTCCACAACACAACCACCAGTATCATGAACCCCGATTCCAGCATCACCATCATCAGCATCCCCCTCACCCCCCCTTCCCTGAGACATGTCCCGCTTCGTGAGGACCCCTTACCCCAGCCAAGAAAAAGTGTCTGTCAGCTCCTCTGACAGCTCGTCCAACAGCCACTCAACTAGCTCCTCCAGTAGCTCCTCTGAGTCAGAACACATGGCAGGGAGGGAGCACAGATCCAGTAAGGGCTCCCCCCTGAGTAGGGCCCTCTCAACACCAGCATTCCTCCTCAGCTCTCGCTATGAAGCAATGATTGAGTCCAGGCGGAATGATTGAGTCCAGGGGGGAGGAAAGTGACACCGATAGCGAGAGTGAGAAAAAGGGGAGGGGAGATGACAATCAGCCATGTGTGGGGAAAAGAAAGGGTAGAGAAGAGGGGGGAATAAGAAAGAAGATAAAGACAAAAGAGGCGAGTGGGCAGGTAGCAGCCAGCCAGGGCATCCCCAGCCAGCTGTCTAAGCTAAGTACACAGACCTTAGCACACCTCGCTGAAGAGGTGTTCACTAACGCACCGAGGGAAAGGTCAGGGTCAACACCTGCCCTGACCAGCAGCACCTCGGTAGCAAATACCCTCTTCAGACGAAGGGCCTCCCTTCAAAACATCTTTGATCCCCTCCCTTGCATCGGTAAAACCAGGGGTTCCCTAGAGGTCCTCCTGGATACAGCACTGGAGGACATGGGAATACCCCCGGAAGCAGTAAGCCACAAGTCGGCTAACAGCTCCAGTTCAGATGGTAAAAGCCAAAGCTTATTAACATCTACTAGGCTGTCTGTCAGCCCCCCCCCCCCAAGACAAAGCTGACCCACACGTTCCAAGGGGCCCTGAGCAAGTTTCCCCAAGCGTACCTTGTGGGGAGGTGTGTAGTTCAAACACCTCGACTAACTGTGAGTTTAAAGACGGTGCCTTCTTGGACGAGGCGGTGGTGAGTATTTTCTCAGGGGTGATGGGAGTTACTAATAAGCCCAAGCCCCCTCGAAGCAAGTGTAGAGCTAAGAGTGAGAAGAGTGTCCCGACCTCCCAATCATAGTCGCTATGGGGTGGACGCAGCGACTCCTTTTCTTGTTAGTTACCCTGATGGCCCTGACGTGTGTCTGTAAATGTCAGGAGCATCAGGGATACACAAAAAAGGTTTGATGTAATAAACGATCTATCTGACTTGAAAGCAGATGTCTTCTTTCTGCAGGAGTGTGGTATTCCGTTGAGCCCTGACTAAAGGGACCTGAAGGAGAGTTGGACCCTGGGGGACTCATTCTGGTCGGGCTCCAACATAGCCAGAGCCGACGGAGTAGGTATCCTGTTTAAAAACCCATTTATTACCTCCCGCAGCAGCAGGGAGGTAGAACCTGGTACAATCCTGAGCGTGGATGTGACATACAATAACACTCCCCTCAGACTGGTCAATGACTACACACCCACTAACCAAAGTGAAAGAGTTAAATTTTTTCCACAGCTGCGTCCACTCCTGCTTGGTAACGTGCCCGTCATCGTGTCAGGTGACTTCAATTGTGCTCTAAGGGACGTAGACCGGAGCAGGCCACGCAACAACCGCTCTAGTAGAGTTTTGTTCTCCTATAATATCTGTTTTCTCCCTGTGTGATGCAGGTCAGGACCTGGTGCCTCCCTTTACCTGGGTGAGTTCATTTGGGACCTCCTTCTCCCTCATAGATCTCGTCCTGCATACCAGCTCCCTTACAAAGATGGCAGTAGACACCCAGGCCATCTTCTTCTCAGATCACAGGCTCCTGCAGGTAACATTGCAGGTCCCTCAGGCCTCCCAGATGGGTCGGGGGGTTTGGAAATTAAACACTTCCTTACTCGATGACCCCTCCATAGCTGCAGCCTACAAGAGCAGGCTTGTTGAGTGGACCACTTTGCTTGACCTCTTCAACTCCCCTATAGAGTGGTGGGAGATGGTCAAAACAAGAACTAAGGGCAATTTCATAGCAGCAGGCAAGAGGAAAGCGAGATCAAGGAGGGCCAAATATCAACACCTAAATGATGCCTCCAGCGTCTGAGCCTGCTACAGCTTCGGTGCTTCCGTGTAAGCGACGAGATAGCCAGGACCAAGCTAGATCTTTCATCACTTTGTAGGAGTAGGTCTGTGTTTCTTCCAGAAAACGAGGGAGAAGCGGCACTTGATGTCCTCCATGCTTGACAGCAGTGGGAGAACAGTTGAGGATAGTGAGGGAGTTATCAAAGTGGTAAGGAATTTCTATATGGACCTTTATAACATCAAACCTACAGATGACACCCTGATAGAGTGGTTCCTGAGGCAGTTGGAGCATGACTCAGAGCGGGACGAGGAGGAGGAAAAGAGGAACCCAGAACTCACGTTGGAGGCGCTCACCCATGTGGCAAAAACCATGAACACCAGGAAGACGCCAGGTCCAGATGACATCCCAGGTGAGTATTACCATCCTTTTTGGGACATGCTAAAAGTCCATCTAGAGGAGGTCTACAGAGCGGTCTACAGAGAGAAGCGGTTGGGCCCTTCTATGAGGGAGAGTGTAATCACTCTCCTTCATAAGAAAGTGGAAGTTAAAGAGCTAAAAAATTGGTGCCCAATCAGCCTCCTGTGCGTGGATTATAAGATACTTGCCAAAGCTGTAATGCTCCGGCTACAAGTACACCTCCCTTTGGTTATTAGCCCCGACCAGGCTTTTGATGTTCCAGGGAGGTCCATTACAGATATCTTAATGTTAACTAGGGACATTCTGGCTTACTCTAGAGAACAGAACCATCCCCTCTGCCTGTTCAATCTTGATCAGGAGAAGGCGTTCAACAGGGTAAGCCATGAATATATAAAGTAATGGGCCAGATGAAATTCGCTCCTGTACTTAGGGAGTGGGTAAAAACTATGTACACGAACATTAGTACCCGAGTTCTGGTGAACAGGCACCTGACTGGTAAAATTTCTATCCAGTTGGGTGTCAGACAGGGTTGCCCACTATCCCCACTGCTGTATGTCGTGTGCATTGAACCCCTCCTGCAGGCAGGACGTGAAGATTTAACACCACCAAAGACTGGAACCGCTAGCTCAGGAGCGGGACTACGGGGCACCGCTAAGCCTTTTATTTATTTTGTCATGCCAGCATTCCGCCTTTTTTAGTTGGCATGACCGTTTTTGAACGGTGCCCCGGTTTTATGTAGTCTTTTGTTTCAGTTTTATTGATTTTTGTTTTATTATGATTTAGTGTTTATGTTTATGTAGGAGGCTGTGTGGTCCAGTGGTTAAAGAAAAGGGCTTGTAACCAGGAGGTCCCCAGTTCAAATCTCACCTCAGCCACTGACTCATTGTGTGACCCTGAGCAAGTCACTTAACCTCCTTGTGCTCCGTCTTTCGGGTGAGTCGTAATTGCAAGTGACTCTGCAGCTGATGCATAGTTCACACACCCTAGTCTCTGTAAGTCGCCTTGGATAAAGGCGTCTGCTAAATAAACTAATAATAATAATTTGATTTGTTTTTATTTATATTTAAAAGATTTTTAAAGTACATTATTAAAAGTTACCTTTTAAAGTGTTTTTAGAATTTTAGAATTTTAAATACACAGCATTGTACAATGTCCCTTTTGCCCCCGTCCCTTAGTTTAGTTTAAGTTTGTTGTTCTTAGTCCTGTTTTATGTTCACTGTTTTTGACCGTTTTAAGAGAGCACTCCCAGGCCCTCACAAGATTTTAATGTGTCTGTTTTAACTTTGTATATGCAGTGCCTATAGAAAGTCTACACCCCCTTGAACTTTTTTCACATTTTGCTGTGTCAGTGTCATGCATTTAAATGAGGACTTTTTTCCACATTTCTACACACCATACTCCACACTGTTAAGAGGAAAAAAGTTTTTATTGAGCCTCTTGGTAACCTCTTTGATCAGTTTCCTTCTTGCTTGGTCACCCAGTTTGGAGGGACAGCCTGATCTAGGCAGGGTCTTGGTGGTGCCATACACCTTCCACTTCTTAATAATCGTCTTGACCGTGCTCCAAGGGATATGCAAGGCCTTTGATATTTTTTTATACCCATTTGCTGATCTGTGCCTTTCAACAACTTTGTCTCGGAGTTCTTTTGAAAGTGCCTTGGTGCTCATGGTTGAGTCTTTGCTTTGAAATGCACTACCGATCAGAGGGAACCTACAGGAACTGCTGAATTTATCCTGAAATCATGTGAATCACTACAGTTTAACACAGGTGGAGGCCACTTGGTGTGTGATTTTGAAGGTGATTGGTTACACCTGAGCTAATTTAGGATTGCTATTACAAGGGGGGTGGACACTTATCCAACCAAGCTATTTCAGTTTTTATTTTTAATACATTTTTTACAAATTTCTAGAATATTTAAAAAAAGTTTTTTCACTGTTGGGTAGGATGTGTAGATAAATGAAAAAAAGAACAATTTTAATGCATTTTAATTCCAGGCTATAAGGCAACAAAAGTTGAACATTTTGAAAGGGGGTGTAGACTTTCTATAAGCACTGTAAAACACAACTGTCCTGGTGTTTTTAAAACAATGTATGTCTTGTAAATTGCCATCTTTTGAAGAAAATGTATTGTCGTGTTAAATGTAATGGGTGTACTGAAAATCCAATAAAAGTCATCCACTTAGTGACGTTTATCTCAAGACAAGGTATATCTTGTTGCACAGAAAGAAAATCAGTATACACAAGGCTTAGCACACTTCAACATAAACAAACACTTAAAATTCTACCACATTGTAAAACAAATCATTACACTTTCACATTCTCCACTTCTGGTTTAAACACATCTCCATTTTCATCTAATAGTTGGACAGATCCAAGTTTAACATCCTGATCGAAGTTTAAAAGTTCACTCAAAAGGTCCATCAGCTGAGGTATTGGTGTCACAATGGTAGGCAGGGGTTCATTAAGGTAATCCAGAACATTTGATTCTTCATTGGTGTCATCAATGGTCACTTGACCCAGGTTATGAGTCAGTTCAGAACAACTGATAGATTCAGGAGCGAACAGAGTTTGAAGGTCTAATGGAGTCCGATTCAGAAAATCAAAAGTATCATTCTCAGTTATGGAATAGGACAGTATGGGATAAAGATCAGTAGTCACAGCTCTAATTAACAAATCATTCAAATCTGTGTCACTCTCAGGACTCTGCAGTTCAATTGAAGGCTGAAGAGTGTCTGTACTGCCTTCATCTATCAAGGACCTGTTTCTTTTTGTGACATCGGCACTGCTCTCCCTGTATGCACACACATCTGTTCTTGTTTTGCCTGGGTTCTCCCAAGCTATTATCTGCAGGTGTTTCTATACTCTGCTCACCTCTCTCAATTAATCAATCTGGGTTGAATGAGCACAGCGTGGTCATACATGATCGACTGCTTTTTTTCAAAGATTTCCTGTTTTCCTTTAAAGGGTGTGCAGTGGTTTTGAACTTCCCTATTTCTTGCAAAAAACCCTAGATTTCATCGTCAGTTTCCACATTTAATGATCCTCTGGTCCTCTCCCTCCCTCACCAGTCCATTTCTCTCTCTCCACTCCCTTCCTTCCTCCCTCCCTCTCACCTCTACATTCCTCTGCCATGCACTCCACTTTCCCAGCCAAGAAATATGTGGCGCAGTCTTGCAGTTCCTAATGTACTGTTAGTTCTTTTGTGGTGTTAGGTTTTATTTCCAATACTTCATTCATACAAATTATTCCAATAATGCCAATTATTTTTCACCCCTGTTTTCTCCCAATTTAGAATATCCAATTGTTTTTAAGACCTCGTCTCAGCGCTGCTACTGCTGCAACTCCCGTATCGACTCTGGAGAGACAAAGACAAGCTAGCGCATCCTCTGAAACGTGCTTCAAACCGTCAGGCCACCCGCTTTCTTTCAAGCAAGCCAACAGGGAAGCCAACCAGACCTTTTCACATCGGAAGAAACGCAGTTCCAACCGACAACTCAGGCAACCTGCTGGCAGGTGCCCGGTCATCAAGGGAGTCGCTGGTGCACAGTGGTGAGATGAGATTTACCCTGCCAACTTAAACCCTGCCCACCCGGGCGGCTCAATGTCAGCCAATTGTGCACCGCCTCCTGGGAACTCTCGGCCACGGTCAGCAATGGCATAGCCTGGATATGAACAGCGATATCCGAGCTATAGGACGCACCCTGCACTTCCAGTGAAGTGACTTTACTGGATGCGCCTCTCTGGAGCCCCCAGGCTTCCTTTTTAAAAGCTTTATTTTGTGCAAAGCAAAACTGATTTTGTTCCTGGTGCATACTTTTGAAAATGGCAGCATCATGCAAATCATCAGCCACTCCCCTCATTATATTTGTACACGGTGCAGAATGGATTGTTGCGCAATTAAAAAATGGCAGGGGCTCCCGAGTGACGCATCCAGCTAAGGCACTTCACCAGAAGTGCAGGGTGCGCCCTATAGCCTGGAGATCACTGGTTCGAATCCAGGCTATGCTATTGCTGACTGTAGCCAGGAGCTTCGAGGAGGTGGTGCACAATTGGCCGAGCGCCACCCGGATTGGGAGGGCTTAGGTCGGCAGGGTAATCCTTGTCTCACCGCTGTGCTGCACCAGCAACTCCTGTGGCGGCCGGGCGCCTGCGAGTTGGCTGCGAGTTGCTGGCACAACTTCGTTTCCTCTGACGCGACAGGTCCGGTAGGCTTCACTGTTGGCTTGCAGTGTGAAAAGAGGAAATCGGCTGACAGCATGTGTTTCGGAGGACGTGCGTGCTTGTCTTCATCTCTCCCGAGTCAATACGGGAGTTGCAGGGCTGAGACAAGGTCTTAAAAATAATTGGATATTCCAAATTGGGAGAAAAAACTGGGTAAAAATAATTGGCTATTCCAAATTTAAAAAAAGGCAATTTATGCGCATTCACATTATAATTTATTTTCATTTATTTCAGCTGAATACCAGTGTATTACATTAGACCCTAAAGTACTGCAATACAATAACTATGTAACTAAAGTAACTCACTTACTGTTGATAAACATTCCTTTCTTTCATTTCAGTTAAGTTTATTCTCCTGTGATTGGTGCGTTTGATTGGCAACATACATTTCAACTACACACAAAAAACAACAACTAGTGCAAAAATAATAATCTAATTCTAATCTATATTTAGTTTCAGTATTTGAAGTAGTTGATCTGCTAAACAGCAAACTTCTACAAACAGTGTGGAGTGCTGTGAAAAGAAAAAAAAAAGGAATTTTTAAACTGGGAGAAAATTGGGCACTCTGAGAGTCACTCCAACACTCTAACTCTTAAAAAAAATAAGAAACAAAAAAACAATGCCCATCACAACACACCACGCCCAGGATTTCTTTAAAGGGTATTCAATGGCTCTGTCTTTCTTTTGCTCTCTGGTTATCAATTTGAATCTCCTTCTTTGTTGCAAATGACCTCTGATGTCTTTCTGGATAGTTTTTAATGTATCCAGATTAATTGATCCACTGGTCATCACTGCCATGCACTCCACTTTCCCAGCCAACTCACTCAAATATGTGGTGCAGTCTTGTACTTTCTTCTGTAAGGCTGTTAGTTTTTTTTATTGCCCTGCGTGTCATTTCCAGTTTTTCATTAACACCCTCCAGTTTCTCCTTTGTCTCACCAATGTCGTCTTGTTTCTGTCGTATTTCTTGTGAACAGGCTTCTATTCTCCTTTTATGATCAGAAATGGTCGTTTTGTGTTCTGAAACCATGTTTCTGGCTGCTTTTTTTTATCTACAGCTTTGTCGTAGTCCAATGCATTCCATATTAATGCTATGCCACCTGCAAATCAATTTTGAAAGATAAAACATTTGCAACAAGTCTGATGGTTCATAGAAATAGTTATTAACCTGGTTAACTATATGTATGAGTTATTGAGGTTCAGAAAAAGATACTGAGGACAACTGGAAGCAGAAATTAGGTGGACAGACAGAGTGGCAAGAGGACCTGTCCGTGTTAATACTGAACCACTGGGGTCCTATAAAATTTGACAAATACCTAAACCAGACAACCATGAGGAACCAGACGAGCACTGTGTCCCAAACAGCCCTCTCTCATCTGTACATTTTCATATGTCATTATTACAAAATGAACAACTTCCCACATAGCCATTTTAAGACTATGACTGTCCACCTTTTTAGGATTCTTAATTGTTTTTTATCGTCGTTTTGTTAGTTCCCCTCACTGTTTGATTTCTTTTTTGTATTTTATTGTTATTTTGTATGTTTTGGGACTACCGATGTAAATGAGCTTTGGCTAAGTCGGGTGTGCAATGCATCGCTTGTTTGATCAGGAATGTTTTTAATTGTACATTGTCCCAACCAAACAAGATGTAGATGCAGCTTACGGATATGTGTGCTCTGGATAAAGTCTCACCTGGTATAGTTCCGACTACAGGTATTAGCATTGTCAATGCAGAGATTTTCATATTTCTCTCTGCATCTTCCTGTTGCTCCTCAGCAGCTCGTACTTCTTCCTTTGCCTCATCAAGATCTTTTTTAGCTTCTGCAAGATTCTTTTTATGCCCCTTCATTTCCGATTCAAGGGTTCCTAATCTACGGTACACATTTTTCAATTCAATTTCTTTATCTCTTAGCTCATCGTTGAGTTTTGACTTTTTAGAAAGCAAAGTTTGGCATTCTGAATCAATTTGGTCAACCTGTTGACAAGCAGACTGCTCAACACGTTTAGCCCTCTTATTGGCTGTTTCAATCAGGTCTTGAAGCCTTGTATACTCAGAGAGACTTATGCTATTGTTATTGATTTTAGCCACAGTCCTGTCAATGTACTCAATGGCTTCAATGCAAACTTCTAAATTACTTTGAATGGTGACTTTGTATTTTTTTTCATAAAGCATGTACTTGCTCATAGCCATGGCACTGATTATCTGAAAAAAGGGAGAAAAAAGGAATTTACAGTTTGAAGAACCAAACGCTCACAAATTGAAACTATTCACTGCCTTCAGACTAGAATGGGTTTTTAGCAATATACAGCTGCTTCCAGTATTATTCACGCCCTTCATAGACTAGAACGGGTTTTAGCAAAATAAATGCAAGTGTACATTCAGTATTTGTTGCATAAATGAATGAAAACATTAATATTTTCAGACATTCAGTATTGGACTTCACAAAAATATATTTGTCTAACATATTTGCATGTTATTTCAAAAACTGAAGGTTCAAAATTATTCACACCCCTAAACATTAAAATGCAATAACTTTGGACAGAAATGTTTTTGCGATATGTAACAGTGAGAGTCTGACAATGTATCATGTTTGCATGGATTTATGCAAAAAAAAAAAGTGTACACTTTTTGTTGTTGCTAAAACTTTTTGTAACATTGAATCAAGGGTGTGAATAATTCTGGAGGGACCTGTAGCTAGCAGGGCTATGCCTTTTTTTAAGCAATGGGATGGCTTGAAATCTTATTTTATATTTTCTCAATAACAGTCTCTGCATCATCATACTAGGCTATCATGCTTTTCTTCTTCAATCAGGAACATTCTGACTTGTTCAATTTATATATATATATATATATAATTTTTTATCAGATTAGCATTCATTAATGGTGCAAATTAAAATACTGTATTTGTTTTATCTGGTAGTAGCATCCCAATCGGCTGCACCACAGCTTTTCTGCCTTTCTGAACCACATTTTTCCACATCACGTAAATCTCAGGTCAAGTATTGGTACTCTCTGTGTTACCGGTAGCCTGCTACTTCTGTAATTTTATACCAACACTTTGTCCATGTCAGCAGACTCATTTTAAATTTGAACTGTGAATTGACACATTAGAAAATAGGGGCCTGCTCTGTTTTGCAATGCACTCTGGGAGTTGTAGTCTATATTCTACCTTTGTAGTGCACTCTGGGAGTTGTAGTCTATAGCCTACAACTTCCTGAAGTAAAGTTTGGAGCTGGGACAACAAGTATCAACTACAGGCATATAAATATACTGTTACTGACAAAGGGGAGATACTCGGTGATAGCGTTGTTAACGAAGTAAAGGTGTCATTTAGGTTTTTTTCCCCCGACTTTCCCACGCATTGTACCGACTTGCCAGTATTATTTACATTTTTGTGGTGCTCAGTAACTCTTGTATCCATCAATTTTGAGGGTGCTTGAGCATCCACAGCACCCACTCAACTGGCACCTATGTGATAACTGTGATAATAAACTCCTGACTTCTGGTTTATTTCGAGTCAGAACGAGGCAACTTTTTTGGCTCCTTCTAAAAGGGGGGAGGGGGGGCCCGGAAAGGTAAATGTTCACCTTGCCTTTCCGGGCCCCTGTAATACCGCTACTTGGGGACAGTATTAATGTTAAGTCTAGTTGCGCATCTCTTCCTGTTGAGTGCTAGAGATGAGAAGTAACTGAATAAAGAAAGCACACTAATTCACATCCAGCTACTGAGTGTGTGGCGTATTTTTACTAAGAATAAACAGTAATATAGTGTATACATAAGCATTTGACCCCAAGTCTGTTCATGTCTGAAGGTGATTTGGCTCCTCTTGTCATTACACTGTGAAAACACCGACATGATCAGGAACCACTGTGGAATTACAAGACCATGGAGAATATGGAGGTCATGTACGAGCGGAGGGCAATATATTATTTGCCCCCCCACGTTTACAATAAAGAAGGCAAAAATTGAGCTGAATGTTTTAGTAGTATTATAATCTTTTGAATGAGCACAACTAAATCCGTTCTGTCTTGGACACCAGCTTATGAGGCCACTTTCCCATATGCAAAAGGCAGGACCAACTGTACTGCGTTATAAATGAAAAAACTCCAACAAATCTGTATTGAATAAATGCAACGTTTATTAAACATTCAAAAGCAGGATAACATCATTTTCTTAATGCAAGGATCTGATTTTTAAAGGAAATACGTAGGCTGTTGCTAAACACAACTGTAATTTAATTCAACCTGCTTTCAACTTTTCCATCTGGTGGCAAAGGAAACACAATTCAGTTTCATAGCAGGAATTAAAAAGGTTTAGCTTTCTTTCTGCAGCAAGGGATCTTTAAACATTCAAGCAGTATTTTGTATTTAATGTGTAGCATTAGTTAACTGCGGTTATATAAGTGAATTTTCAAGCAGAGTAACAGATTCAAGTTAACAACTTGATTTAGAAAAATAAGTAATTGAGAGTAAATGCAATATTTTTTTTGGTTTGTAAAGTCAGTACATAAGCTGTAGCACTATGTGCCATTACATGGGAAGTCTTTGCTTAGACATATTGGTCAGTATCTTCTTCTGAGAGCTCTTCAATTATCAGCATTGGATCCTTTCGCACGCTGCTCTGGATTGCCTGCATTTGTTCTCCTGAAGCAGCCGGCAGCACAGCCTTCAAATCGGTGTTGATTTTGTCGATTCTCTGCTGTATCCTCTTCTCAAACGCTTCCTTACTTTCATTCACAAGATCTTGGATTGCAGCTTTGGCATCTGCACATTTGGACTGTATCTCTGAACGTATGCTATTGAATTGTGGGTCTGATGCCTCCAGAGACATGAGGGTCCCCAAGCTGCTGACTCGATGCATCAGGTGTTTCCTGGAGACATCAACGTAGGTTTCTGAAATCATGTGGACGAGGTTAGCAATGTTATTGGCCTGAAATGCTTGATTGTAGATCATGTCTTTGATGAAAGAACTGTGAGAATAACCTGGGATCGATGGAATATCTTTACATTCATCCACAAATTGAGTGAGCTTTTCGCTGAGGTGAGTGTTAATTAAATTGGACATCATCTGAAAGAAATTGACCATTTTAGTCCATTGTTCTTTGACACGGCCCAATGCTTTTAGCCCCTGGACAAGGATCTTCAATGTCGTATCAAAGTCAATTTGTTTCACATCACATTTTTTCATCATGATCAGTATTTCATCGAGCTCCTTGTCGCATTGCTTCATGTTTTCAAAGCTGCGATTGTGTTCTTCCCTGACGTTCTTCAGTTCTGATTTGGCTTGTTCTACGTTGTATTGAGCCATGTTTATAGTTGTTTCCAAAACAGAACTGGATGGTGAAAGTTTATTTGATGCTTTGGTGGCATGTGGTGATTTACATTGGAAAGTTGAAGTATTTGTTAACCTGTTGCTGCTTGAATGTAGTTCCAGGACTTTTACAAAGAACTCTTTAATCTTTGAAGGCAACTTTTCTTCCAGCTGATGATTTGGAGAACCTACTATCTTCTCCAAGTCTTTACAGATTGAGATGCCGCCTTCACATATCTTAAGCACAGCTTTTTTGGCTGCACATTTTTTTTCCCTCTCTACCTCCTGTTTAATTCTAGTAAATATCTTTTTTGAAAACTCTGATTTGGCTTTCTTGGTCTTCTGGTCACGGAGTTCCTTCATGTTGATTTCTTCATCTGAAACAAACACATTAAGGCTGTTTGCAGCCTGTAACAGCTGAGAAGATTTTGTCAAAATATTGTTTGTTGCCCCTAGATCATCCTTCCTTTTTTCATCATCACAATCCACAGCACTTACAGCTTCCGGATAACTCCTTGCAAGAGGATTTTGTGATAAATTTTTAATGGTTTCAGGAATACATTTAATTGAATCTTTGAAACTTTCAGCCAATGCCAATCCAATCATAGCCCATCCACCTGGTAAAGAAGACATTGCTTCTTTATATGCTTCCTTGTTTTCTTTCATTTGTTCCTGCATCTCTTTGAAATGCTTTTCTGCCAGTTCCTTTGCCTTCTCCGCAGACTTCTTTCTGATTTGGGCTTCCTCGATGGCTCGCTCCGCTTCTTTCAGGCTTTCTGTATAGGAGGACTTTGCAGCTGTGGCGACTTCAAGAATCTCCCCGATGAGCTCAATAACACCCAGGTAGCTTTCTTCAACGCTATTAGCTTAAACAGTTCTTTGCAACTCTATCGATTTTATTCAGCTGAGGAGGGAGAAGTGCCTCAACAATTCTTGTATCCTCTTGCATTAGTGTCTGGACCACCATTTTTATATCATTCGGTATGTTCAGAGAGTAGAGGCGGATTTGATCCATGTTCTTATGGGCGGTGTTGAAAGCTCTCCATCCCTGATTGCACACCTGCATCAAGCAGGCTCGGAATGATTCTGGGTGTTTAACAAACTTCAGTTTTTTGTCAGGTGTGTCTCTGTTTAGAGGAAAATCATCAGCTGCCGATATAAATATCAGCTCACTTAGAATAGCTACAGAGGTCGGCCCTGGCATCAGGAATTCTTCCCAGTTGGCGTAGGATTTCATCATCAATTGCGTCTCATTTTTAACTTCGGCTGCTGTGCAGATCTTCATGAGTCCAGAGTTGACTGGAGATACTTGACTTCAGCTGCCATGATTCACTCTTGTTCTGCTGTTGATGTTGTTAAAAAAAAAAAAAAAAAAAACACAACCCAGAAATCCAGTTATTATAAAATATAAAAGAATAGAAAATGAAGATCTATTGTATAATAAACCCATTATATTGTTTTTCCCCCCCTAAGGTCTAACAGTTAATTCATATCTAACATTAACATGACCTTTTAGTGAACATTTTCAAAGGATTGACATGTGTACACATCTTCATGAACTTAAACACCACCATCCAGTCAAAGGGAGGCTTCCATTGTAAATTTAGCAGTATGCACTAGTATGAGCAGCTATGGATTAAAAAAGTAAGTTCAGAATACTACCAATAATGGCCCTTTCACACTGGAATGTTTACCCTGAAATGAGAGGTACTCAGAAGTGTTCCGATTGGTACAGTTGAGTATGTGTAGTAAAACAATAGTACGATTAGTTAAAATTAGAACACATAGGGCCCAATCTTCGAAAGGTTTGCGCACCGTGCAGAGGGGTATGCGCG
This sequence comes from Acipenser ruthenus, assembly GCF_902713425.1. Lineage (NCBI taxonomy): Eukaryota > Metazoa > Chordata > Actinopteri > Acipenseriformes > Acipenseridae > Acipenser > Acipenser ruthenus. Next base: position 30,619,207 of record NC_081195.1, on the reverse strand, counting down.
TCGCAAATGGCCGTTGTGCCGAAATTGTGCCAAGTTGCCATATTCGAAACGTCCTTTTGCGCGTCACAGTCCATTCTGCGCTGTGCAGAAATAAAATGTATGCATAGCGCAATATGGGGGGAGTGGCTGAAAATATGCGTGATTCTGGTATATTTGAAGGTATGCGCCAAGCAGAAAACCAGGTTTGTGAAATGCAGAATAAAGGATTATAAAAGGACTGCGTCAATTCCACACACACTACCATTCCAGCACGGACTACAAACAGGCAACAATGGGAAACCAGGGTAGCATGCAGCATGTCCGTCGACATTTGGATGTGAATGATGCAAGGCACATTCAGCAACAGCAAACCGACATAGGTGAAGATATGCTGAAAGGGTGTACCGCGGTTATGCACCTCGACCGGTTCATAACCGCGTTGCTACGACGTGCTGAGGAACATATTAAATTCCCCAGTACCAGAGCAAACAGGGAGGAGATAATGCTGGGTTTTTATGAGGTCGCGGAATCCTTAATCCTTAGGTTATGTACTAAACGCTTTAGAAGTGTTGATGTTGTTGTATAAAACTGTCCGCTTTCTGATTTTTTTCTGAATAATAACACCTACAGTTAAAGTTACTGCAGAACAATACATGGAATAATAACATGATGGTTATATTTACATTACTCCTACTGTGTACCCAACATTGAATGTGTACTGAGGTGCTAATGCAGTTTTGTGTACATCTATATGTAGACAATACTTGTATAACCATCACAGAATGTCAACAATGCCATGTATACACACCTAGGCCCGACTGCCCAATTCCATGCCTCCCTCCAACCCATGGAGGGAGACGGGCCCAAAAGAGGCAGCCATCGCCTGCTCCTCAGGGCACAGTGGAGGCTCGGAGGAGGGACCTCCCCAGTGCCTCGCTGCTCCTGGTGGTGAGCAGTCAGACACTCCTTGGTGTGAACACGGAGGCCACCCGCCCTCTTCTTCACCTCCGCGACTGACCTGTTTCACCCCCCAACTGCATTGACTGCAGCGGTCACGGCCACTCACACCCTGTCTCAGATCGCCTGACCCGCCCTATGCCCTACTGCTCTACTTCAACGCCCTACTTCAACTCATCCTCCACAAACTTCAGCCTCCTCCGACCAGCACTGCTGGTCTTCTCTATGATGTCCATGGCTGTTAAATGAAAGGATGTCCACACAACGTCTAAGGTGAATAATATTAGGTAACATAACGTAAATTATACACCAACCTCAATTTGCGAAGAACGGCATTAGTAAGATATGTGCGCATAGATAGATAGATATATATATAACATGTTCATATCAGTGACTTTTATAGCGTATTCCCATGTCCAACAGACGAAGGTGGAAACATGCAGTCACCTCTGTCCAGCACACTGCCTTTCTTGTTGTGCAGAGGCCTGTTCTGTTCCTTTAATACGGTAATGCATCGGTAATTAGAAACATTCTTTTAACGTTTTGACCTAGGCAGAAGCAGTGTTACATGGAGACCTTGGTACCAGGTGCAGTACAATTGCTTCGTGTTTAGGTGTCATCGTAATTGGTAATGAGAGTAGGGCACACCACAGCCAGACACAGATGGAGCTCATTAAGTATGCATTACGGGGAGTGGGATAATAGTATGCTGTGCTCAATACGCTTCAACGGTTTTCTGATCAACTGCTTGTCCGTGTTATGTTACGATATTGATGATATCTGCATCAACTGCGATGCAATGTCGAAAGTGTAATAGTACAGAACCCCCCCCCACCCCCCACACACACTGATGGGCGGATCAGCTATGTGTTTTATCACTGAGTGTTGCACTGTTGCAGTGTTTCTCAACAGGTGTTTCCTGGGACGTGTGCAGGTGTTCCGTGGAAAAAAATGAAAACATTACTGTTAGCTAGCTAGCTAACGTTAGCATACACGTTTAAAATACATAGCTAACGTTAGCTAATACAATGTTGCTCACATTTAACTCATCATACACAGACATTTGTATTGTGTGTTTAAAAAAATATAATAATCAGCTACAAGCAAGTAACGTTACGTTAAGTACGCCGATGGCTAGCTAGTTTGATGGCTGTTTTGGATATCTATGGTTGATATCGACTTAACAGCGTCTTTCTGTCACATGAAACGTAACTATAACGACCATAGAAATGAATATCCGGACCTTTCAAATCTTGCTGTCTCAATTCTGTTGCCATTTTCGACAACTTATATGTGAGAGAGCGGCTGCGATCTGTGGAGCAAGAACTCCGAGTGTCACTGTCAACGATTCCCCCAAGGATTAAACAGCTCAGTGCCACAAAACAGACACAGGTGTCACGCTGATTTTTTTTTTTTTTACTTTCATAACAGACTATGAATACCAGCATGCACAACCAGTGGTTTAGTGCTATATTTAAAAGTGAGGGATCGCTATTATCTACAACCCCCCCTCAACACTACCACGCCGCCTGCAGTCCCAGTTTCCCCATACACTCAACAGAACCGCAATTTATCAATAGTACTTGAGGTATTTGAAAGGGCTAACAAGTGTACCAATTGATTACAAATTCAGATAATCAGTGCAAAAAATGGGCTAATTTAGATGATCCCAAATGAAACCCATTTCAAGAGTTCACAGGCTCTTGACTCCTCTGGCTCTTTTGTTGACAGGCTCTTGACTTCTCTGGCTCTTTTGTTCACAGTCTCTTGACTCCTCTGGCTCTTTTGTTGACAGGCTCTTGACTTCTCTGGCTCTTTTGTTCACAGGCTCTTGACTCCTCTGGCTCTTTTGTTGACAGGCTCTTGACTTCTCTGGCTCTTTTGTTCACAGTCTCTTGACTCCTCTGGCTCTTTTGTTGACAGGCTCTTGACTCCTCTGGCTCTTTTGTTCACAGGCTCTTGACTCCTCTGGCTCTTTTCTTGACAGGCTCTTGACTCCTCTGGCTCTTTTGTTCACAGGCTCTTCCGTTCAGAGGTGCTTGGTGCTGGCGCATCAAGCGGCTGCTGAGGATTTTATCGTTGGCTAGGTTCTGCACCTGGGCATGATTGGTTAATTAGCGCAGTAGTAATTAGCACTATTTCAAAGCTGAGATACACTTGGAACTGGTTTAAGGAATTTAGCTTGGTCCCAAACAGGCTTGCAATTGTAGTTAAAATTAAATGAAATAAAACCACCAGCTGGAACTAGTATAGTTAAAACATGCCACTAATAGTAATAGTGCTAAAGTAAGTTACAAATGACTTAGATTAATTCAATAATAAAAACAAGGCTATACTTAACTTGCTTGATGCAGGAGGGTTTTTCTGGTATCCAGTTCAGCTGGGAACCTCGTAAAGTGGTTGGAATGGGCCCTGGTATAGAATTCTTAGATGGGCCCCCCTTCTTTTCCCACACACACCTAAAAGTTGGTTTCTTATTCTGGTGCAGCTTGAACCACCTGCACATATGAAAGCTACGCCCATGAGTCTCTTGTATTATAAGTTATGTTCCTGTTTTTTAAAGCACAGATAGCCATGGATGATTGAATGCGTGAAGTGTACAATTACCTTTCTGATAACAATTATCCACCATCCTGCTCCAAGCTACAAAAGCTAACTTTAAGAAGATATGCTTCAAAATTTCCCAATCAAAGTAAGTACATTAAATAGTGGACTCTTGCATTCAATGCTAGGTATTATACAACAAGGCCAATTTTTCAGTTTCAATAACCCTTACATATTTGATTAAATGTCACTGAAATATGTGGACCCTGCAATATGATTTAGAATACCTTAAACTCATGCTTTTCTAAATGGTTTTCTGGAATTTCTTGGGACAAATTGCTGATATGACATATCCTCCTACTAAACCACTGAAATAAGCATTTGTTCCATTTATTTAGATGGAGAGCTGTATTATTCTGCAAAGGGAACAGCAAGAAAGGTGGTGATGACAAGGGAGCGTGGCAGGGAACTGTTCCAAGAATTCCACTGCTCTCCCATGGGGGGGGCATAGTGGAGTTTTCAAAACAAGAAATGCCTTGTCATCCAGATTTTACTGGCCAGGAATGATGGTTGATATTTTGGAATGGGTAAGGATATTTCTGACTATCACAGAGATCATGTTTAGTGTGAGTATTTTGAGAAAAAGTGATTTGAAGCTTAAAATCTCAAATCATGTTTTTATTTTTTTATTTTAACATTTCAGGTAGCTGAGTGTGACAGATGTCAAAAGATTGGTAAACCACTTGTGGTCGATTCAACACTGCAGAGTATTCAGGTAACTTTATAGTATAAACTATGGTTGTTGTGTTCCTCAAGAAGACTAGACTTTCAGTATGATTTCAAATTCAGAGTCCCGGAAATGAGTGCTATATTTACTACCATTGAGCTTTCTTATTCTCTGAAGGTTTCAACAGTATGGGAATTGGTGGGGATTGGTTTAACTGGGACTTTGCCGCAGACTGCTGATGGATACCAGTATATATTAACCGCTACAGACTACTTCACAAAATGGGTCAAAGCTTTTCCACTAAAAACAAAGACTGTGAAGGAAGTTGCAAAGTGTCTGTGCACTATAGTATATTGACATGGCTGTCCTCTCCAAATCCTCTCAGATCAAGGAAGAGAGTTTGTTAATGAAGTGAGTATTTAAACTATAGATTTTGTTTTGCAGTTTAAATATGGTTAGTGATATTTTGATTATGTAATGTATTTACTAAAGAAGCAGGTCATGGTTAGCTGTCCTATTATTGTTGCATGTTTGAGTGCCTAGTGGCATATTGTAGTACAGTACAAGCTCGCTATAGCGCCCTCTTGTGTTGTGAACCTCCGGCTATAACGAACATGGTCCATGGATCCCAATTACAATACTGTATAATAATGCTGCATTTAAAAAAAAGGATGTTGCAAATGCGCTTTTCAATTTTTCACTCGACTGGTTTTGAAAGTTCCATGTTTTTGGACTGGGTTCTACTATTAATAAACGCAGAATACTGGATGCATGTCACAAATACTGTACTATGTAAGTGTTAGAAAGGGCAGGAAACTTTGGTAATGAGGTTAGTTCTTGGTCAGGTTTAAACAGTGACCATAGGATAGGAGCCACGGTCAGATGACTGGTTAAAGAGAGGCAGGTAGGTTCAGAAAGTAGTTTCTTTCACAAACGGTCCATGTGGTAGTGTACAGGCAACTAGAGAAATAATAATACAGTAATGTGCAAATAATAAGATCACGGCTCTTGTCTGTTATAGAAACGTCAAAATCGGTATTAGTCCTTTGCAGTCCATTTATTAATCGTGCGTCAGGTCCAATTTATTTTCACACACGCAGTTAATTTTAGACGCACTGTTTAAAAGTTTTTTTTCCACAGTCAAATGGGTTTAAAAGGCCCTGCATATCAACAAAGCACTCACTAGGCATCTCCAGCCCAGCCCCACCCTTTTGTTCGCTATCGCTTTCACATATGCTAATAAATATATAATAATAATAATAATAGTTGTACATACCTATCAATCATCTCCTGATCACTCATTTTATCACCGAACTCCTCAATAATGCGATCCATTATTTTATTACTATAACATCTCAAAAAAGCTCTGCAAATGTCCGTGATATTCTCTGTGCGCTGATTCAGTAATGGCAAGCTTGTTTCCTTTTGACCGCCCCTATGTGATGCCAGGGGCAAGTATGGGGCTTGTCTCGGCTCCTGTCGCTCCCACTCGGCCATTGAATGGTTTTCTCGGCTTTTTCCTGAGAAAAAACGACAAGAAACCCATTTTTTGCGGCAACTGGTAAGCCTAGTATAGTAGTAGTGGTTGTTTTCAAAACAAATACTGTAATAATCAAGAAAATCAAAAAATAAAAACAGGGCTCATTTTATGATAAATAATGTATGGGTAGTTAACGCGACTTCATTATTGCTTGTTTTGATTATCCTTCGGCTGTAACGAACAAAAGGCTTGGATCCCAACAGGTTTGTTATAGTGAGCTTGTACTGTATCTATAACATTTCAGGTTAAATTCTTTAATTATTTACCACAAGGTTAAGTTTTCACCAGAGTTTCAGTCAATTCAGAAATGTACAAGTACCCAGAGGTTTCCAGAGTGAAAATAAACAGGTTACCAGACTGCACAAGCAACATACAGTAAAGTACATGCTTTCTAAAAATAGCCCTATAAATCAGGCTTTTAGTCTATTTAGGTTCATGTGAAAGGGACAAACTTGTGTGTTTTATGATTCATTTTTTGCATTTATTATTTGAATTTTAAAGGTGAATAACTCAATATGTTCACTTATGTTGATAAAACACAGTGTGACTGCTGCATATCACCCCCAAACCAATGGCCTTGATGAGAAAACTAACCACAACATCAAGAAGTAATTCAGCCATCATACATAAATAAAATGTATTAGTTAAACAAATATTATTGCCATTTATTTAATTTTAGGGCTCTTGCAAAACTCGTTGATGATCATCAGAATGATTGGAACATCTACTTGGATGCCATTTTGTTTTCACTCAGATCAAAAGTCCATACAAGTACAAAGTTTAGCCCTTTCTTTCTGATGTATGGAAGAGGCAAGATTTCCTTCTGAAGTACCAGAAGAATTGCCTATAAGTTTATTGTCTCAGCCAGCTGTAGAACCAGCTTTTGAATATATATATATATATATATATATATATATATATTGTGAGCGGGTGGGTGCACACAGAGAAAACAGACAGGAGTTTCCAAAACAAAGCACGGTTTTATTTCAGTATTTTATAAGGCTTGCTCTTATACTGCAATGTCAGCTGCGTTATCGAGCCGTGTCCATAACGAAAGTAAACAGTTCAAACAAGGTTTCAAACAAAACAAAACCACCAAAACAAAAATGCCGATGTAAACCAACTGGACCAATAACCACGTCCAGTTGGTGAATAGGTCATTCCACCTGGGGTTTGGGTTTTTCCAGCTTGCTTGGCTTCTTCTACCCTTACTCTGCAGTCCAGTCTTTTATGGATCCCAGCAGCGGACAGGTCGTTCCTCGTAGCCCCTGTAGAGAACAGGGAATTGCAGACGCAAAGGACCACCACGTTATCCGACACTGATTCCTGTTATTCTTATTCCAGTCTTGTGGTAGATAAGCCCCAGAGGTTCTCAGGCAGGAAAACAAAACAAACAACCCACCAGACTGCCGGCACATGCTCCCTTTTACCAGCCAGGCATTTGGCTGTTACAGGCTACAGGTGTGGGCCAATTAAGGCCAATGATAGTCTAACAATAGTCTATATATATATACACACACACTGTATATATGTGTATATAGTGACAGAGTGGTTAATCGGACACATGGTAAAGTGTATAATAATGCATATGTAAGTAACAGAATGAAAACAATTCTGTTCCCACAATGAATAACTGTCTGTATACTGTGTGTAATGGGGTAAAATGGCCGACTAAAAGTCTACGTTTCACAGAAGGCAATGGTCAAAATGACAGCGGTTAATTGTGTAACCAGACACAGGAGTATCTGGTTAGGGCAGGGTTATGGCTATATAAAGCAACCTAAAATTCAGTTAGCGAGGAACTACCTGGGAGATAGGAGTGGAGTGAGATATATGGTGGTTTGGAAAGAGAACTGTGAGTATTCAAGAAGAACTGTTACTAGGTTGGATACTGGGGTGGGTGTACAGGGAAACAGCTTAGCTATCCTGTCTTAGATAGGGATTAGTGTCTAGTTAGCCCTCCTTTTTGGAGTAGGGTTTGTTTTTGTTTGTTTATTTTTGTGTTTGCACCCAAAGAATAAATGGACGCTACAGCGTTTCCACTGCAACGCTAGTGTTTTGTGCATTTCGTACCAAAGGTTGCATTGGTCACCGGTCACTCTACCACTATATATATATATATATATATATATATATATATATATATATATATATATATATACAGCCAAAATAAGAGGCTGTGGAAGGTTGTTGTAGTTAAAAAGTGTTACAAAATCTAGAAATAAATGTAGAGTTGTATTTATTTATTTTTTATATTTATTTATCATAGCTGTCAACAGTTATCTTGCCAGATGCTTCCACATATGATGAAGCCAAAAAAACAAGGATGGCAACATCAGAAGCAGCACATGTAAAAGCAAAAATTAATACTTCTAAATCACAACAGAAGCAGAAAGAGGTATATGCAAAACGTACGCTTAAGAAGTACAAAGACGTAGTGTACAGTGTGGGAAATCAAGTTTTATTGTACAATGCCAGGAAGAAGGGCCGTAAGGGTGGGAGGCTTGAGGCAGACTTTTCTGGTCCTTACACTATAGAGTCTCTTTTAGGGAAACTTGTTACATTAAGGAATCAGCAGGGAGACATTCTAAAAACAAAGTACAATGTAAATCATATAAAGCCCTACAGGACAAAGTGGCAGAGCAATCTGTTGGCATGTCCTCTGTAACAAGTGCTTCTCCAGATAGAGATGAATTCCAGGTACTGACAGATACATGTGCAGAAATATGTAGTTCTCCATTGACAAGCAGCTCAACAGTGTTGGTGCAAAGTGAGGCAGTGAGGCCATCAGTGATAGTAAAGAATTACAGCCCTCATGCAAATCTCACTTGTGAAAAATTGACAAAATCTGGTAGTGTCTCCTCAAAAAAGACAGGGAATCCACAACTCAAAATGTGGCTTCAACCTGGCCAAGAGAATTACTAAGCAGCAATGAAGAGAAAGGTACTGTAAAATGTAGCAGTTGCTCAGTTCAGTGGTTCAAGGTTCAGTTCAGTTATGGTGGTATACCTTTTATTTTAAGGTTTTCATTGGTTCATGGGTAAATGATTTTGAAAGATCAGTTCTAATTCTGAAATATTATAGAATGTAGAACCATTACATAAAGGGCTACATCTTTTTTTACTAACACTTGTTTTTCAAAAAAGCCATTTATACTAATTTGTGGTATCTAATTTTGTGTAAAGGAGAAAAGACAAAACTTTGCTCTCCGAAAGTAAATTAACTAAAGCCAATCTAGTAAATGCATAATTTTATTATAGGCTGTGACAAAGAGAGAGTGAATTCTTGTTTTAGATCTCCCTTCCGACCGGTGACGGTGCTGGGGAGGAGGAGCAGACATCCCCAGGAGAGGTGGAAGCCGGCCATCTTGGAAGGGGGGGCGGGTCCACGGTGCGCAACGTCACCAACCCAGACGGGGAGCGCTGTGGCAATCGCGCATTGGTCAATGGCGGTTGCCCGCGCTGCCCAATGGGAGCGGGACGGAGCGTACAAAAGGGGGCGTGGTCCGGAGTTCTGTTCCTTCTGGCAAGGTACTGCGTGAGAGACGACGAGAGAGAGAGAGAGAGAGAGAGAGAGAGAGAGAGGAAGTAAACGGACGGAGTACAAATAACGAGGGGAAGGGAAATAAGAAGGAAGGTTGTGTGGCACAGAGGTTCCCTGTTAACCCCTTGTTTTATTGCACCCATTAGAGCACTAACGGGACGCTCCGGAGCAAGACGGGAGGAGCGCAAACCCGGAAGTGCTGCACTGGTTCCGCCCTGTGTACCTGGGGGAAAGGAGGAAGGACGGACTGTTGTTTTGTTTTGGTTTATTGACATTCTTCGTTGTTTTTGGTTTTTCCAATTTCCCCCTGTTTGTTTTGCTTTGTGGTTGCCAGGTTACACATCGTTGTGTATCCCGGTTCCATTATTTTCTGTTGTGGCAAAATAAAGCTGCGGATTATTATAACTAAAAGCCGGGACTAGTCTCTTTTATTCTTCCCACCACCCACTCAGTCATTCCTGTCACACGTGGTGTCAGAGTGGGATGGACCCCACCACTTTATCCGCGATTCTGGAGGCGTTGGACAGCCGGAGGGAGGCTGAGGAACGGAGGAGGGAGGAGCGGTACACAGCTCTCATCGAAAGGGTCGGGATGGGGATGACGTCGGCGGCAACCGGCCCCGTGATGGTGGCCCCGAAGGCCCGGGCTCAGAAAATGACGGCGGAGGATGACCCCGAAGCCTACCTCGTAGCCTTCGAACGGCTGGCTACCACCGCAGCATGGCCCCGGGAGTACTGGGCAAGCCAACTTGGCCCCTGCTTGATGGGAGAAGCGCAAGCAGCATACCGGGCCATGACTGATGAAGACGCCAGCCAGTACGAGTTAGTGAAGCAGGCTATCCTCCGCCGCCTTAATATCACGGGGGAGACCCACCGAGTCAGCTTCCGGGAGTTCCAGCGACCAGCAAACACCCGGCCCAGGGTGGTGGCCCAACGCTTGTGCGACCACATGGCGCAATGGCTGAACCCCAGCCAGAAAACTGGGATCCAGATGGGGGAAGCCATTGTAATGGAACAATTTTGCCATGTGGTCGGGGCAGAGACGCAAGCGTGGATACGCCGGCACAATCCCACCACTCTGGAACAGGCCGTGGCCCTGGCGGAGAATTTTGAGGACTCCCTCGTGTCCGCCCGCACCACGTTGCTGGACTGCACCCCTCCCTCCTCTACCAAAGGACCACCACCGAACTTCGCTCCCGGACCACGACCCAGCAAATCACCAGTCCCGTCGGGTCATCCAGCCCCCTTACCGTGGAGGCAGAGGTTGGCCCCCAGCTGGCCACAGCGGACCGAGTTCTCTGTGGTACAACGTCAAGTGGGAGCCACTGGTGGACCCCCGGAAGGTGCTGATGCCACCACTGCACATCAAATTGGGCCTTATGAAACAATTTGTCAGAGCTCTAGATAAGGAGTCGGCAGCCTTCAAGTACCTTCAAGACTTCTTCCCTAAGCTGTCTGAGGCAAAGGTCAAAGCCGGTGTCTTCGTCGGACCACAGATAAAGAAGATCCTGGAGTGCAATGAATTCCCCAAGAAGCTCACTAGTAAGGAGAAAGCGGCTTGGAACAGCTTTGTCGCAGTGGTTCGGGGCTTCCTGGGCAATCACAAGGCCGAAAACTATGTGGAGCTGGTTGAGACTCTGGTGAAGAACTACGGCACAGTGGGCTGTAGGATGTCCCTCAAAGTCCATATCCTTGATGCTCATCTTGATAAATTCAAGGAGAACATGGGAGCGTACTCAGAGGAGCAAGGCGAGCGCTTCCACCAGGATATACTGGACTTTGAACTCCGCTACCAAGGACAGTATAACGAGAACATGATGGGAGACTACATTTGGGGGCTGATTCATGAAAGTGATTTACAGTACAATCGTAAATCTCGAAAAACTACTCACTTCTAAATCTTTTGTAGTCATTTTTGAATTACTTTAGTATAAATACATGTTCATTTGGATTCATATGTTGTTTTTTCTGACTTTATGTGAACGAAAAGACACAAATTCGCCCGTTTTCTCATTAAGGCCCCTGTATTTATACTACTATTTATATTACTGGAAAGTTCTAGAATGTTCTAGAAGTTACTCCAAGTTTACTCAGCACTGAATCTATCTGGAATGTTCTGGAAAATAGGTAAATTTCAAAATATCACTGTCCTGGTCACAAAAGCAAAGTTTGTGGGGAATAATAGCCATTTTCTATACTTTTGAGGCATAAGCAATTAGGAAATAACACTTACTACCCAGGAACAAAAATTGTGTTACATAGTGAATTAAACTCAGAAAAAGCTGTTAATTACAAAACAATCTTTGTTTTTACCTTCATATCTTGCCTGAGCCTAATTCTGGTCCTCTTAATTTTATTTCAAACAGAGCTGACACATTAGGTAATCTGTTCATACCCGATCCTACTTTTAACTCGCATTTCATTTTTGCAGTCGCCTAATTTAACGCTGTGTTTTTGTTATTTTCTCCACTAGTTTAACAGAGATGTGCTCACAGATTTTTTGAAGCATAAAAATGAATACCTAGTGCAGAGTGTACACTGATAGCAAGTCCTTCAGGCGCCTGCTCTGAGTATTTTCCCAAACATACCACAAAGCATTTGGGGATATTGGAGGATACACAACATGACTGTACAAACACTCAAAAATAAAAACACAATACAACAAACTATAAATCAAAGGTGTCGTGAAAACGGCAGGCCTTGCAGCAGCCCCGATCACAGCGATCGCTATGTTTTTATACTAACGCTCTGCCGAGACACGCCCACCTGCCTGCTGGAACAGCTCATTGCTTTCAGCTGCTGCTCCACACAGACAGGTAATCGTCCACGGCGGAGCGCAACATCAGTTAAACAATTAATTAAATCAATTTACAACAAATAATGCAAAAATATACAATAAAACTACATATTTCCCCATGTGTAGGGCTTCCGCCCTGCCACATATCCTCACGCTCAGAATGGAACCCGTAGGGGTCCATTCGACAATTTTTATATATATATATTTTTAAAACAAACAAATCACAAGGGTGGGTGGGAGGGAACACTGGAGCCAGCAACAACAATCAACACACGCCAGGCTCCAATGTTAGCTTCCACTCAAGCATCAAATCCATCAGCGTCACTAATTATATTTCTAAACATTATCATTAAATCACAAATATTAATTATCAAAATGATTACATTTACCCCCACCGTCACCATTATTTTCTCTCTCTCGGCTTTTAATCCCGGGGTGCCCGTCTAACCCCATGGTGACCCCCTAAACCCTGTGTCCCTTCTCGGGGCTCCTCTGCAGAGGGCAGCCCCTGAGGCGGTCAAGTCTTTCAAACTCTGCTTGCTGGTGAAATCACAGCACGGGAGTGATGGCTCCGGCAGCTACGGCTGGACCAAAGGCAGCAACACTCCTGCGTGCGTGTTAGTCCCATGACGTCAGAGAACGTGAGTGACGGCTTCAGCAGCAACGGCTGGACTGAAGGCAGAAACTCCTCAAGTGGTTGGCCCGCCTCCTCAGGCTCTGGGGCCGGAGCTCCAGCTCTCTCTTCCGACGCTCGGTAGGACGCACCTCCCTCATTGGACCGGGCTCCTGCCGCTCGGGCATTCGGGCTGGACACTCCTCCCTCCCAGTCCTTCGGACACGAAGCTCCACCCTCTCTGACGCTCAGGTTGAAGCTGGTGGTCGTTGGCTTGCTCCTGCTCCCCCCCAAAAAAATTCAGGGGTTTGCTCCTCAATGTCTCTCTGTCGCGGGTTGATTTTCCATTGCGCAGGATACAGCAATCCCTTTCTGACACCAAATTGTGATAGAGTCCTGGTAAACTTGCCTCAGGTAGCCGAGGAGAACACAGACGAGACTGAGATAGAGATTGACGTTGATACGCCGACACAGGCGCACGGGATTTAATCAATAAACATAAACAAAAAGTAAACAATAATGTCATGTGACGCTACCAGCGATGGTAGCGCACAGAGGACGATACACGACTGTACAAACACTCAAAAATAAAAACACAATGCAACAAACTATAAATCAAAGGTGTCGTGAAAACGGCAGGCCTTGCAGCAGCCCCGATCACAGCGATCGCTATGTTTTTATACTAACGCTCTGCCGAGACACGCCCACCTGCCTGCTGGAACAGCTCATTGCTTTCAGCTGCTGCTCCACACAGACAGGTAATCGTCCACGGCGGAGCGCAACATCAGTTAAACAATTAATGAAATCAATTTACAACAAATAATGCAAAAATATACAATAAAACTACATATTTCCCCATGTGTAGGGCTTCCGCCCTGCCACAAGGCTGTAGACCTGAGTTAGGAGCGCAGGTACACTCCGTAGAGTTGGCATTACAATGAGAATTCTAAAAAACTGTCTGTTTCTAGGAGTTTCATGAGAGCTAATGTGGACACAGGAAACAAGACGGTTTGGAAATTGCAGACTTTCAAACACCAACTTCAGATGGATGGCAGCAGTTGTGGTGTTCTAATATTAAATGTAAAAAGCTAACATTACTATCTTAAATTGTATCTTTTTGTGTTTAATTTTTACATTACATCTTTGCTTTGTTTTTCAGTTTGCAGAACAGTACCTTACAAGTGGATCAATTGATCAGGTGGAAACCAGCCCAGCATCTATAAGAGCAGAAAGACTGGAGATTGCTGGCCTCCTTATGGAAAATCAGGGTAACACATTACTGTGTACAGGTTTAAAACAACTGGAAGACTACCATGTAATTTGAACACTTTTGAATATATAGCAGATTGAATGAGGAACATGAAAGGAAAGGACACAACAGTCCAGGACTGAACAACACAACTGAGAGAATCTATTGAGCCGTTCTGCCTCGTGCTTTTTGTAAAATGTTTATTATATTTGCAGTAATGAAGGGCTGATATACAATACTGTGTTGAAAGCCACAATCTATGGCATTGCGTAGAACTCATCTCTCTGTGATACCTAATATAAATACAATCCCTAATTGCCATTGACTGCATCAATAAACACTTCTTGTTCACAATATTATTCCTAAATGTAATTTCCATAGATGCTACATGTACATGTTGAACTATACTGCTTTAAAATGTGACAACTTTATATTTGAAAATATTGATCAAAATAATTAGGGTTTTAGTTTGTCTAATTTGTTTGCTTTATCATTAATACGTTTTACTGTTTCGATTTTTTTTTAAAACTATAGGAGCATTGTACATTGTTATGTTTTTTAATTTGATTAAAACTAATGTTTGCACATCCAGATGTTATGACCCCTTTATATATATATCCTAAATAAAGGGTGTGTGCAAGTGTTTGTGTGTTTTAATGCATATTAACCTATGTGCATTTCTGTATTTTGGTTGAATAAAAAATGCAATATTGCCTTGAAGTCATGTATACTTCCAATAAATATTTGAAAGGTTCCTTATAGGGTATGCATTAACTACATCCTTACATTTTAATGGTAATGTTTATTTGAAGTACTGCACAAAAACTTGGTCTTATTTTGTCCTCATGTATTCCCATCATAGGGATGTCCCAGGGCCCTAGCTCACAGGCCCAGCATGGAGGCAAGGTAGAACAACACATGGGTGAGGGGAAGTCAAAGGAGGTTTTAGCATGGCTTTATCAGATAAGGCTATCCTGTCTGGGCCCAAAGGAGTGAAGGGAGACACGGAGGATTCACTCTAATGAGTTAACACAGCATTTGACCAGAAGGGTCTCCAGCCCTTTTTACAGGCTACTGGAGAATACATCTGGTCTAAAATAGCCAGAAAGGCAGAAGGCGCAAAGGTCATTGAGCCAAAATGGCCGGTATCTGTGCGGGGCTGTTTCAGAGCCTAAGAGATGCAGAGCCTTCCAAATAGGTATATTAGAGTTTTGGGTTAAATTAAATAAATACAACTGAAGGGGTTATTTGGAGGAAATAAACATTATCATTAAGGAGATTGTTTATTTTCGTTAAGATTAAATCCTGGAAACAATTCTATAAACAAAAACTGTTTAATCATGTTTGTTTGTATGTTTTTTTTTTTTTTTTAAAAAGCTACAATGTTATCCTTAGCTAAATTTTTATCCTGAAGCAAATAAAATAAAAAATGCTAAAATGAAAGACATTTTAAAAATATACCGCATGAACATTAACAAAATACGAGAATATTTTTTGCATGTAATACCGTGTAAAGAAAATAGAAATAACTAAGCCGACGTTTAACTATAAACAAACAAACAAACAGGTATATGTATTTGCTTTTGCAATTCTTGTTTATTCTCGTCATACCAATAAAAGCTTATTGAATTGAATATAACTGAATAAAACAGAACAGAGTTTAACATGTTCTAAACATGTTAAATATAGAGTAAAGAAAATATAAGTAAAGTATAGCATTCCACTAAAGAATGAGGCCTACGGTTTTTGTAATGTATTTAGATTCCCTGAAAAAGGCACGGAACAGCTTTTTAGAGAGAGCCCCAGCTCTAACCAAAGATCTTTTCTGAAATGAGGGACATCCCTTTCTTCAGGGGAGTGGTCTGGTGAACCTGCCTATATCTTTCCAAAGAAATGGGGTCAGTCTCCAATACTTTATTGTGGATTTATTTTCTTCAGGTACATGTTTTACAATATTTGGTACGCTCTATATATCCCAAAAAACACAAGTGCATTATTTTTACTTTGTGTATTTAAGAATCATGAACAAACCCTGGTATTTGTGAGATGATAGGTGCAGTCATCATGTACCTTAAATTAGAAACTCCTCCTTTATAGATACGTTTTCAATGTGTTATTTTACTGAACATAATTACAATATGCTTTTACAATGTGTTCCAGGTGTTATGTTTTATTTTTTTAATGCATGTGGGTATACAGGTTTGAACCTTAGGTGTCAATAATAACATAAATAAATACATCCTTATTTACATGATAAACGCAGATATCTATACGCCCAGAATGCCTTATTTCTTTAAAATATTGTATACACTCTTTATTGTTGAGCTCTCATTAAATTGAATTTATTCATATACAAAATAATTAAATGCTCCCCAGCATTGTGAATGTCAGAATATGACAGGTTGCCCCAAAGGTTGTGTTAAAAATATCCATACTTTAAGTTATACATACTTTAATTTTTTAATAATGGATTGATGCGTAGATTTGTTTAACTTCATATTCCCCCCAAATTGTTATGTTGGTAGGTTTGTAACACCGGGTCGTGTTATTTTGGGGGTAGGTGTTTAAAAATGGTCCACCTTGTACTGCGCTTGACCTGGGTATGTGTAAATGATTTTAGCTCAGAAAACAAGCAAATTGGTCCCTTAAAGTAATTTTTATATAATATTTCACTATTCATCAAATGTATGTGAGTTTAACTGATGAGCAACAAATAGGGTTACATTGTAAACATCTAGGATTTGGGAGATGAACTATAATTTGGCTTGTTCTTAGTGACTTATGCAGTAGGCAATCAAAGCAAGGACAGCGTCCCATTTTCTGACGTTACACAGGTCAAGTTGCGGTACACATACCATATTCTGATTATATGCCACTTACTGGTCCTATGCCAGAGCCACAAAAATAAAGAGGGAAACAAGGAGAAGAGTTATGTGTATATTTGAATAATAATAGTAGATTGTAGTCTACTGTCTGTTTAAACTTCCCAAAGTGTTACAAATGGTACTTTGTGATGTATTATTATGAAAGAAAAGGTTTCTTTGACACCAGTCGGTACCAAAGAATCTTATGTAACGTGGGGCCATGGTTATTTTTATTTGATGCATATCAAACATGTACAGTATAGGAATACAGGAGGTTTCTCTCTTACTATTTGCTTATGTTTTACTGTTAAAAATAAGGTATAGATTTATCATGTTCAGAAGCAGGTTCAGATATTTGCTGTCTTTATACATTATTCATATTGTTTCATATGGTTTCTTTCTGTTCATATTCAAATAAAAGCCTAAACCTTAATGTATCAATCCAACATTACAAATACTATAGTCTACCTATTTAAATATCTTAAGAGTTATGTGAGACTGAAGCAAAATAAACACATAATAAGCAATAATGAATAAATAGATTGGGTGTTTTGGGGTGTTGAGCTGGGAGATACAATTGTATTTGCTTTTATTTAGTATGAAAACAGCTCCTTGGATAAAGGCAGCCGGTAAATAATAATAATAATAATAATAATAAATAATCATAATATTAATCATAGGTCATCAAGTTATCGATTGTAGTATGCAATGCGAGTAATAATATGCAACTAAATTAAGGAATACTAACTTATTGTTGAATAGCTACAGTATAAAAAGATAATAAATTAATTACAAAGGATAATTTCTGAAAGACAATATTTAAACTGTTGATTATATAGAGTTGTTAACTACAAGTAGCCTACTAGGCTAGTACATGTCTAGCACCTGAACATGTCTTGTCTTAAAAAATGTTATCGTGGTAAGGTCATCAGGCAAGTTAGTACCACAGCGTCTTCATTAACACAACCCTTTTTTAAACTGCTTTAATAATACATAGATAGGTATATAACGTCTAAATGGCAATAGATTGTCTATTTGTCTAACCTGCCTTTTATACATTTAACATGTTTTTGGTCACATGACAATAGAAAGACATACAACAATAAAGTGTTATGATCGATAGTAAAAACATCTCACATGTTGTCCCTAAATGAAAATGCTTAATTGCTTTATTCACCATATGCTTTTACTAATAATTATTGTAAGACAAACCATATTAGAACTATTACTTGTAGGGAAAAAGACATAATAATTCTACTTACAAGACAGGGGGCCCAGCTGAGAGGAGATATTTTCCCTTGACCTATTTAGAGGTCTGGTTGAATGTGTTAAATTGTTTATATTTCAGGTTAATAGAATGATTGTATTGGGAAGTGAAACTGTTGATGGAATATGTTTTCGGTGCAAAATCTAAATGCAGAGATTACAGTTTTCTCAATTGCTAAAGTTAAATAAGCAGGCAGGTGACAGAAGCAGTAAAAATAAACTCAGTAAAAATAAACTCACAGGTAGCTGTGGTGGTTAGGGTTC
Source organism: Acipenser ruthenus (assembly GCF_902713425.1). Classification (NCBI taxonomy): domain Eukaryota; kingdom Metazoa; phylum Chordata; class Actinopteri; order Acipenseriformes; family Acipenseridae; genus Acipenser; species Acipenser ruthenus. Next base: position 30,600,865 of record NC_081195.1, on the reverse strand, counting down.
ATGCTCCCATCATCCTCCTGAAACATCTCATTGGGTTTTACATTTCACCACAACCCACTGGTCCATAGCAACACTCTTTCTATTCAATTGATTATTATTATTATTATTATTATTTATTTATTTATTTATTTATTTTTTAACACAAGGGTAAGTTTTGATCAAAACCTAATGTTAATGAGACAATATGGTGTATGGCAAGGCTGCAAATCTAAACACCATCATGCAGATAATTCTTTCTATTTTATTTATTTATTTATTTGGGTTGTATTATTTGTCATACTTAAAAATCTTTTGGTATATTGATAATTTACCCCTAATCCATGCACTGTGTCTAAAAATAGTTTTTTGCTGCTGTGCTTAAGACCAAGCATTCAACTTTCAAGTGGTTCTAAGAATTCCAACTACTTGCTAAATTCGGTGTAAATGGATCTCAATAAAGAGGGTGAATAAAGGAAACTCAATGACAGGCTGTTCCAGCCCCGGTCCCAGACAAGATGTCTGCTAATGTGGTAGATCATAAAGTTGCTATCCAAAAGGTTTTACACCTAGCAAATGATTTTCTGGGTCAACTTCCTCTAACAAATGCTATCTGTGTTTTTTAGACCCCCAGTTGTTTCACTCTGCTCATAAGGTGTAAATTCAAATATATATATATATATATATATATATTGTGAGATGGCAGGGAGGGGGTTAAAACCTCTCTGGGGAAAAAACATGTGCGGAATGCACATTTGTCTTGTTTAATTGTTTTGTTAATTGTTTTGTTTAATTGTTTTATTGATTAATCATTACCTGCACCTGGCTACTATTGAAAATTGGAGCCAGGTGCAGGGTATTTAAGGAGAGCAGTCAGTCTGCTCTGGGCAGCTGCTGAAGAGGGTAGAAGCCTGACTGTGCTGGTGTGTGGGTACAGCCGTAATTAAAAAAAAAAAAAAAAAGTAGAGTGAAGCCTTTTTGTTGTGTGTGCTATTTCTTTTGTTTTGTACAGGTAAACAGCTTAGCTGTCCTGTTTAGTTTAGGTTCCTGTTTTGTTTTAGTTAGTGCTCAAAGAGAGCTAGGTGTTTGTTTTGTTTATTTTGTTTTTGTTTCCTTAAAAATTGCGCAACAGCGCTTTAAAAATCCATTTGTGTGTGTTGGGTCGGTGTTTTTAAAGGGGCAACGAACAGTGGTGAGTGTGATTCTTTCACATAATATATATATATATATATATATATATATATATATATATAAGCAACTCAGACTTTAGGTAAGAGACCCAAAATGCACATTTACATAATTAAAATAGCCTGTAACAGAATGATCCAAATATCCTCAGGAAGAGGGTGCTTAGAGTTGTTTAAATATGTGTTTGTCAATTTGGCAAACAATGAATCAAGTATATTTACAAACTAACTATTCCAAAGAATGTTACTGTTCTTTAAAAATCCAATCTAAATTATTATTTATTTCTTAGCAGACGTCCTTATCCAGGGCAACTTACAATTGTTACAAGATATCGCATTATTTTTTATATACAATTACCCATTTATACAGTTTGGTTTTTACTGGAGCAATCTAGGTAAAGTACCTTGCTCAAGGGTACAGTAGCAGTGTCCCCGACCAGGGATTGAACCCACGACCGTCCGGTCAAGAGTCCAGAGCCCTAACCACTACACACTGCTGCCCTAGCACTGTGATTATTTATTTTATTTTTTATTTTTATTTTTTACCTTAACGTCTAAAAGTGTACAAATATTTTCTTCAAAATGTAAGCTTATAAATCTGCGGGATAACTTTGGGGTTTAAAAGTGGTTGTCTTACCATATATCATCTGTTAAGATGCATAGCTTTCTTAACATGGAGGTAAACAATTCAAAGAATGAATGCTTACAGAATGATTCTTTTTACTTCCAGGGAGGCAGGTGTGACCGTGTTCGGAACAGCCTGTCATTGAGTTTCCTTTATTCACCCTCTTTATTGAGATCCATTTACACCGAATTTAGTAAGTAGTTGGAATTCTTAGAACCACTTGAAAGTTGAATGCTTGGTCTTAAGCACAGCAGCAAAAAACTATTTTTAGACACAGTGCATGGATTAGGGGTAAATTATCAATATACCAAAATATTTTTAAAGATGACAAATAATACAACCCAAATAAATAAATAAATAAAATAGAAAGAATTATCTGCATGATGGTGTTTAGATTTGCAGCCTTGCCATACACCATATTGTCTCACTAACATTAGGTTTTGATCAAAACTTACCCTCGTGGTAAAAAAATAAATAAATAATAATAATCAATTGAATAGAAAGAGTGTTGCTATGGACCAGTGGGTTGTGGTGAAATGTAAAACCCAATGAGATGTTTCAGGAGGATGATGGGAGCATGAACCCTAACCACCACAGCTACCTGTGAGTTTATTTTTACTGAGTTTATTTTTACTGCTTCTGTCACCTGCCTGCTTATTTAACTTTAGCAATTGAGAAAACTGTAATCTCTGCATTTAGATTTTGCACCGAAAACATATTCCATCAACAGTTTCACTTCCCAATACAATCATTCTATTAACCTGAAATATAAACAATTTAACACATTCAACCAGACCTCTAAATAGGTCAAGGGAAAATATCTCCTCTCAGCTGGGCCCCCTGTCTTGTAAGTAGAATTATTATGTCTTTTTCCCTACAAGTAATAGTTCTAATATGGTTTGTCTTACAATAATTATTAGTAAAAGCATATGGTGAATAAAGCAATTAAGCATTTTCATTTAGGGACAACATGTGAGATGTTTTTACTATCGATCATAACACTTTATTGTTGTATGTCTTTCTATTGTCATGTGACCAAAAACATGTTAAATGTATAAAAGGCAGGTTAGACAAATAGACAATCTATTGCCATTTAGACGTTATATACCTATCTGTATTATTAAAGCAGTTTAAAAAAGGGTTGTGTTAATGAAGACGCTGTGGTACTAACTTGCCTGATGACCTTACCACGATAACATTTTTTAAGACAAGACATGTTCAGGTGCTAGACATGTACTAGCCTAGTAGGCTACTTGTAGTTAACAACTCTATATAATCAACAGTTTAAATATTGTCTTTCAGAAATTATCCTTTGTAATTAATTTATTATCTTTTTATACTGTAGCTATTCAACAATAAGTTAGTATTCCTTAATTTAGTTGCATATTATTACTCGCATTGCATACTACAATCGATAACTTGATGACCTATGATTAATATTATGATTATTTATTATTATTATTATTATTATTATTTACCGGCTGCCTTTATCCAAGGAGCTGTTTTCATACTAAATAAAAGCAAATACAATTGTATCTCCCAGCTCAACACCCCAAAACACCCAATCTATTTATTCATTATTGCTTATTATGTGTTTATTTTGCTTCAGTCTCACATAACTCTTAAGATATTTAAATAGGTAGACTATAGTATTTGTAATGTTGGATTGATACATTAAGGTTTAGGCTTTTATTTGAATATGAACAGAAAGAAACCATATGAAACAATATGAATAATGTATAAAGACAGCAAATATCTGAACCTGCTTCTGAACATGATAAATCTATACCTTATTTTTAACAGTAAAACATAAGCAAATAGTAAGAGAGAAACCTCCTGTATTCCTATACTGTACATGTTTGATATGCATCAAATAAAAATAACCATGGCCCCACGTTACATAAGATTCTTTGGTACCGACTGGTGTCAAAGAAACCTTTTCTTTCATAATAATACATCACAAAGTACCATTTGTAACACTTTGGGAAGTTTAAACAGACAGTAGACTACAATCTACTATTATTATTCAAATATACACATAACTCTTCTCCTTGTTTCCCTCTTTATTTTTGTGGCTCTGGCATAGGACCAGTAAGTGGCATATAATCAGAATATGGTATGTGTACCGCAACTTGACCTGTGTAACGTCAGAAAATGGGACGCTGTCCTTGCTTTGATTGCCTACTGCATAAGTCACTAAGAACAAGCCAAATTATAGTTCATCTCCCAAATCCTAGATGTTTACAATGTAACCCTATTTGTTGCTCATCAGTTAAACTCACATACATTTGATGAATAGTGAAATATTATATAAAAATTACTTTAAGGGACCAATTTGCTTGTTTTCTGAGCTAAAATCATTTACACATACCCAGGTCAAGCGCAGTACAAGGTGGACCATTTTTAAACACCTACCCCCAAAATAACACCGACCCGGTGTTACAAACCTACCAACATAACAATTTGGGGGGAATATGAAGTTAAACAAATCTACGCATCAATCCATTATTAAAAAATTAAAGTATGTATAACTTAAAGTATGGATATTTTTAACACAACCTTTGGGGCAACCTGTCATATTCTGACATTCACAATGCTGGGGAGCATTTAATTATTTTGTATATGAATAAATTCAATTTAATGAGAGCTCAACAATAAAGAGTGTATACAATATTTTAAAGAAATAAGGCATTCTGGGCGTATAGATATCTGCGTTTATCATGTAAATAAGGATGTATTTATTTATGTTATTATTGACACCTAAGGTTCAAACCTGTATACCCACATGCATTAAAAAAATAAAACATAACACCTGGAACACATTGTAAAAGCATATTGTAATTATGTTCAGTAAAATAACACATTGAAAACGTATCTATAAAGGAGGAGTTTCTAATTTAAGGTACATGATGACTGCACCTATCATCTCACAAATACCAGGGTTTGTTCATGATTCTTAAATACACAAAGTAAAAATAATGCACTTGTGTTTTTTGGGGTATATAGAGCGTACCAAATATTGTAAAACATGTACCTGAAGAAAATAAATCCACAATAAAGTATTGGAGACTGACCCCATTTCTTTGGAAAGATATAGGCAGGTTCACCAGACCACTCCCCTGAAGAAAGGGATGTCCCTCATTTCAGAAAAGATCTTTGGTTAGAGCTGGGGCTCTCTCTAAAAAGCTGTTCCGTGCCTTTTTCAGGGAATCTAAATACATTACAAAAACCGTAGGCCTCATTCTTTAGTGGAATGCTATACTTTACTTATATTTTCTTTACTCTATATTTAACATGTTTAGAACATGTTAAACTCTGTTCTGTTTTATTCAGTTATATTCAATTCAATAAGCTTTTATTGGTATGACGAGAATAAACAAGAATTGCAAAAGCAAATACATATACCTGTTTGTTTGTTTGTTTATAGTTAAACGTCGGCTTAGTTATTTCTATTTTCTTTACACGGTATTACATGCAAAAAATATTCTCGTATTTTGTTAATGTTCATGCGGTATATTTTTAAAATGTCTTTCATTTTAGCATTTTTTATTTTATTTGCTTCAGGATAAAAATTTAGCTAAGGATAACATTGTAGCTTTTTAAAAAAAAAAAAAAAACATACAAACAAACATGATTAAACAGTTTTTGTTTATAGAATTGTTTCCAGGATTTAATCTTAACGAAAATAAACAATCTCCTTAATGATAATGTTTATTTCCTCCAAATAACCCCTTCAGTTGTATTTATTTAATTTAACCCAAAACTCTAATATACCTATTTGGAAGGCTCTGCATCTCTTAGGCTCTGAAACAGCCCCGCACAGATACCGGCCATTTTGGCTCAATGACCTTTGCGCCTTCTGCCTTTCTGGCTATTTTAGACCAGATGTATTCTCCAGTAGCCTGTAAAAAGGGCTGGAGACCCTTCTGGTCAAATGCTGTGTTAACTCATTAGAGTGAATCCTCCGTGTCTCCCTTCACTCCTTTGGGCCCAGACAGGATAGCCTTATCTGATAAAGCCATGCATTCTAAAAACCTCCTTTGACTTCCCCTCACCCATGTGTTGTTCTACCTTGCCTCCATGCTGGGCCTGTGAGCTAGGGCCCTGGGACATCCCTATGATGGGAATACATGAGGACAAAATAAGACCAAGTTTTTGTGCAGTACTTCAAATAAACATTACCATTAAAATGTAAGGATGTAGTTAATGCATACCCTATAAGGAACCTTTCAAATATTTATTGGAAGTATACATGACTTCAAGGCAATATTGCATTTTTTATTCAACCAAAATACAGAAATGCACATAGGTTAATATGCATTAAAACACACAAACACTTGCACACACCCTTTATTTAGGATATATATATATATATATATATATATATATATATATATATATATATATATATATATAGTTGGTTTAAGAAAACAAAAATGTGAAAGGGCCATATAATCCAACTGGATGGTGAACAAAGTACTCATATAATGGAAAGTGTCTGGGATTTAAACTAAAGAGGGGTTAATGAATACATTTGTAAATGATCATGGGGTGTAAATTAAGGTATAGTAAAAAAATAAAAAGTTTGTTTTAAAAGTATTATTATAGGACATATACAATACATTTGGGGCATTAGGACCCTGCAGTCACGGGTGAAAACATGTCTGTCTAATCTTTTGAAGGCCGCGGTATATTCAAGTGAGATAACCACCTGTTTTCCAAACCCTAAAACTAGACTACGCGACTCCAAGATTAATGATTTTGCAAAAGTATCTTCCTATCTAATTATTATCGGCTTTCAGCACACATATACCCCCAGTCTGTTCATTACGTGTAAAATCGAATGGCACCTATTCTCATGTTATACCACTAGAGGTCAGTAGCGCTCTATATACTTACCATCTCCTAGGATAGCAGTCGGTCTAGGAATTCCTTAGTTAGAAAACCTTAATGTGTAGGTTTGCCCCAGAGATTTTTCTAATAAAAGACACTGATTAAAGTTAAACTTTTGCATCTTGGATCTTGAGTTATTACATTATAAATATATATATATATATATATATATATATATATATATATATATATATATATATATATATATAATGAGTTACCATTGATAATATCTAAAATATAAATTATAAAGGGGTCATAACATCTGGATGTGCAAACATTAGTTTTAATCAAATTAAAAAACATAACAATGTACAATGCTCCTATAGTTTTTTAAAAAAATCGAAACAGTAAAACGTATTAATGATTTGCCACAAACCATCAGAATAGTTTGGTTGTGTAGGATTCTGTTGATGATAAAACAACGTACAATCATTCTCTTATTTGCAATATATGACATTTTTTCAATTTTATATATTTTTTTCTTAAAACCTTTTTTTTAGGGATTTAAACTAAATGAGGGTTTAATGAATACATTTGTAAATGATCGTGGGTTGTTAATTACGGTAAAGTAAAAATAAAAAGCGTGTTTTAAATAATTATATTATTATAGGAGATATACATTTGGGGCTTTAGGACCCAGCAGAGCTTAAACGTATGCGCGTTGAGATAACCACCTGTTTTCCAAACCCCCAAAAAACTAGACTATGCACCTCCAGGATGGATGATATTGCAAAAGTAACAGCGTGTATATTTCAATTGTCAAACCCAAACGTAACCACAGGGTTGGGACAGGAAAATGTACAATCAGCAGAAATCCTGGATCGAAAATTTTCAACACAGTCGGCATGCTTCAGCACATGCTGACCCACCGCCCCTCCAGCCCTCCCTTGTTCATTACGTGTAAAATTGAATGACGCATATTCTCGCTGAGTGTGTGTGTTTCGTGCGCATGTGCGGTGTAAAGGAACCGCCCCCCTATTTAAGTCACAGAACGAGTTTTTGGAATCATTCAACTGCTGCAGTTTGAAGAGCGAGGAAGCAATGAGAGGGAGAGATTTCTGGCTGTAGCGTTTTGTCCGGGAGATTTTTTTTTTTTGAAAACGGTAAGAGAGAGAGAGAGCGAGCGAGCACTTTTTTCAGAAATTGTACTCTGAAAAACACTCCAAGTTTTACTGTGTATAATGTTTGTTTAAATGGTGAATAAGATGTTTTTTGTTTGTTTTTTCTTTATGTTTTTTAATAATTTCTTTTTAAACTTTCTCTTTTCATTAACTGTCTATATATATATATATATATATAATTTCTGTGACCTCCTTTTTAAAACGACAAAACACTCCAAGTTTTACTGTGTATAATGTTTGTTTAAATGCTTTTTAAATGGGGAATAATGTGTTTTCTTTTCTTCTTTTTGTTTTGTTTTTTTCTTTGTTTTTTTTAATAATTTATTTTTAAACTTTCTCTTTTCATTAAGTGTGTCTTATGTAAAAATAAAACTTTAACGTTGTCTGCACAAAGCATAAGTTAACATAAGCATTTATAAAAACATGGGTATCCCACTATTCCGATTACGTAAATAACATATTAAACATGATTTTTTTTGTCCATATCGTATAAAAAGATGTGCCATAAGTTTATAGGTATATATATATATATATATATATAACCTATATTCAATAAGCATATCTGTCTTGTAACCATCATAAAATCCATGGCCCCTCATTATATATTCATAATTTCATAAATACACGCCCCCTCATTATATATTCATAAATACACCCCCCTCATCAATCAAACTTTTGACAGAAGCTATAGTAATATTACTACTGACATTAGATCCCCTGGAAGATCACAATATTCTTTATTTTTCTATTGTATATCTGCCACAGAATATACACAGTTATATATTTTAAGTGTAATAAACTATTAAATAATTTCTTAGTGTCATCTATAGCTGGGTAATATGTTTAGCAATTATCAAGGCACACACTGAATGCACTCCGTACTCTGCTGAAGAGCTATCAACAGACGGGCACACACTGAATGCACTCCGTACTCTGCTGAAGAGTTATCAACAGACGGGCACACACTGAATGCACTCCGTACTCTGCTGAAGAGTTATCAACAGACGGGCACACACTGAATGCACTCCGTACTCTGCTGAAGAGCTATCAACAGACGGGCACACACTGAATGCACTCCGTACTCTGCTGAAGAGCTATCAACAGACGGGCACACACTGAATGCACACTGTACTCTGCTGAAGAGCTATCAACAGACGGGCACACACTGAATGCACTCCGTACTCTGCTGAAGAGCTATCAACAGACGGGCACACACTGAATGCACTCCGTACTCTGCTGAAGAGCTATCAACAGACGGGCACACACTGAATGCACTCCGTACTCTGCTGAAGAGCTATCAACAGACGGGCACACACTGAATGCACTCCGTACTCTGCTGAAGAGCTATCAACAGACGGGCACACACTGAATGCACTCCGTACTCTGCTGAAGAGCTATCAACAGACGGGCACACACTGAATGCACACCGTACTCTGCTGAAGAGCTATCGCATGATTTTTCATTTATGTGCAAACAATGTAAAGTCAATGGGTAGAAGAATGTCTTTGCTCTGTTCTTTTTTAGTTGTTTAGTTCGGCTTCCACAGCATACCTGGAGAAGCCGATTGTTATTGCTGGGATTTCTGTTGTTCTTTTTCTGCCACAAAAACAGTAATTAGCTAAATAAATAATAACTTCCTCAAGATGTTGTCTCTGATCCATCTACCCTGCAATCTAAAGCTGCACACAAAGCCTTCTTTTCTGTCTTTGACACATCTACATTGCACTTCCAAATGCACATCACCATTATCAGTTTCATTCTTCTACCCCTCCAAATGAGATACCCAGGATGTAGAGCAGTAAAACCTGTACATTTCAATTAAAACACAGGTTAGCCCATTTGGAGCAATCTTTTCTTCTCATCCAAATGAGCTATCCAGGATTTAGAGCATTAAAACCTGTACATTTCAATAAAGACACAGGGTTTGTTTCATATATATGGGTCTAAAAGTAAGAACTGTTCCAATTATTACATCTAATTGTAAAACACTGACACCTCAGCACAGTGTTGATACAGATTCCCTTCACCACTCTACATTATTCACACCTGTAGCTCCAGACCAGGCACGCTATATTCAAGCTTTTTTTTCATTATTTATCTCTCAAGGGTTTCCTACGGTTATTGTATTATTTGCTTATTTGTATGGGTTATACACATCTATCTCCATATATTAATAGGAGCAAAACAGTTCAATATTCTACACGTTAAATACGGAAGTGGTGGAGCGGCGACCCCCCGAGCACTACACCCCTGCGTACAACACCTTTGTCAACCAATTGTTTTTAATTTCACTGCGATTTTCAATTACAGTTTGAGTGCATACGCGTATATTCTTGATAAACAGGTTTTCATTTAAATAATTTATATATACAGTATATATGGATGTCTACCGTGTTAAGGACAATGCATAAATTGAAGAGTTTATACTAGTTTTTATTTGAATTAATAGTTTGATTAATAATTTTAAATGAACAAAATGCTATATTAGCTTAAATCAGTTGTTTGTTTTATACTAAGTGTTTTGTTCTCGATTTGAGTAGGAGTGCTCATTGCAATGTTTAAGATTGTCATTTGTTACATTTTAGTCCATGTCTTTAGTCAAAAACATGGATCCGCTGTTTATCCTGAAACATGATGGTGCAATTGCAACAGACAATCTGAAGTTTAAACCTGAGGTTTAAATCCATTTATGCACCGATAAGTTTATAATTGTATTTTTTTTATTATTTTTGTCAGTAATGAAATGCCCGTTGGGAATGCAGTGCCCATAGTGCACTGATTGCCTATCATTAGTAATATAAAAAGAAATAATATCTGTGATTAAACTACAGTTAAGATTATACAAGTGCCCGGGTGTGCCTTCCCTAAAAAAAGATTGAGAACCACTGGAGTATTGTACTGATATGATCGACAGCGGTAGTGTATTTACATATACAGTGATAGGTCTTCTTCACTGCTCCACAGGGAGATCTTCCTGTAGCTCATAGCTGAGGCGGGGCAAACAGTTCTTTTTAACTGTAATTTCTGCCCGTTTTTATGCAGCTGCCCAGTCAGCTGAATCTCGATGTTGCTAATTGTATAGAGACTGTTCATTTACTGAGAAATCATAGCAGGCTACAATTAACATTTTAGGTGCGTATTTAGAATTCATTATTATTATTATTAAAAAACCCATTCAGGCGACACTCAAAACCTTACAAACTGGGCTTAATCATGATGTTCACCTGGGTGAGTAGAATGAAAAACATAACGCATTTCTGTGTATTGTGCATAAAACAATGTATGTATTCAGTGTTTTGAAATGTTATAGCGGCACTAAATTCATAGTTTTAACTGTATAGTAACACATTTTAATATATTTTATTAGACGTAATGCAAACTTTGAAATTATTTTTTAATTGTGCGCATGCGCATGCACAATATCTCGCTTGTCACAACACGTGCACTGTTCATTTATCAAAGCGGGTTCCAGACGATTTTTAATCTCCGCGGATACCCGCAGAGCTGGTCATTTAGGTTAAACTTCAGCGAACTCCTTGAACTTTTAATAATTCTGCAAAAATAAACAACTTAACATATAAAACAATGCATTTTTAAAGTTGTAAAGTAGCCTATACGAACAGCAGCACTGCCTAAACCATAATAATGTGACTCGTATTAAGAAAACAAGAGAAACATGTTTTCACGACTGAGTTCCAGGTTTTCCCTAGGAGGCACAGTTTTTCATGGCTGCAAAACAGTCGTGAAAACATGTTTATCTTGTTTTCTAATACGAGTCGCATTATTATGGGTTAGGCAGTGCTGCTGTTCCTATAGGCTGCATACGCACAACAAACAGGGGGGCATTATTTACAGTATTACAATACCGTATTTAAAATATAGCACTTCATCCACAAAAAAAAAAAGTCTATATTTGACATTTTATTTGTTCTGTGACGGGCAATCGTTTAGCCTGGAAAAAAATTAAATAAAGTACGTGAAAGCAGATATACGCGTTTATCATGTTTCCCACACAGCACTGCTTCTGGTGTGCCCAATTTATATTGTGATTTAGACAGACACCGCCTGGATTCAATAAGCGGTACTCTTAACACGCTCTCAGACATTTAGTAAAGTTAGCACCTTTAAGTGAATATGTTTTTTTTTTTTTTTTTTTTTTTTTTTTTTTTATCAAGTATTTACGCTAAATTATTTTAATTGCTCAAAAGGCTAAATTTGAACGAATGTGGCAAAGTTTGCGAGGAGCGTTAGGGTTTTGCAGTGCGCAGAATGATTCTATAAAATGCGCTTATAGCTAAATGCCTGTCCTCAGCAACCTCAGTTTAGTTAAAGAGCTGCGTGGGGCCAGTTTACACTGCAGTGCCCACTGGGCTCAACCCGTAAAATAACCCTGTTGTTGCATTCTCCAAAGGCTCCCTTTACTTTTCAAGCCCCCCTCACCCGGCAATTCTACAAGATATAAGGACACAGCTGACTGTTGATTTTATTTTTTAATTTCTCATTAATACCAGAAGTAGGCCTACCGGTATACATGCTTGATCTGCATTCCATGCCATTGTCTGTACTGTGCCATGATATAGGCAAGGGGCATGGTGAGGCAGGGCAGCTGGAAGGGGGAGACTTTCAACAGGAGAATGATAAAGGGATACATGCGCAGATCGGGGCTTCCAAATCAATGAGTGTTTTCGGCATTATGGATTTGTTTTACACTCTATACTATAAATATGTGTATGTAGCTACTGTATAGTATTGACGGTCACGACACCACGTTAGTAAAAAGAGACCGGGCGCGTTTGTATGTAGCGTAATTCTCTTAACAGGCTCTGAGACACTTAGTAAAGTTAGCACCTTTAAGTGAATATGGTTTTTATCAAGTCCCTCCCTCGAGGTATTAGGGGAGAGAATTCGAATACAATTCCATGGATTTATACCATTATTATTATTTGTATGTAAATGACTCGCACGCGGTATCTTTTTCCGCGCGATTCATTTCGCATGTAAAGCCATTTGCAGCCTGTTAGTGAATATGGCAGGTGTATAAATTACACAGTAAAGGGCTTCGTGAGTGGTAAACTGGTTACCGCTATTTATTGCACAAGGCCCTAAGTATGCTTTCTGTGCACCTCTGAACAATGGTCTACATTTATTGCACCTTGCTTTTCTAGCTGCCTTTTTTAATTCCTTTAAAAACTTTCATTTTATTAAAAAAATGACTTACCGGTGTCCAATCACACAAGAAAACAGCAATGCAACGCAAGTTTATCCTGCAGTCTGCTACAGCTCCGTGCCGATTCAGTCGTTTCTGGAAATTGAAAGAGCAAGATATTGTAGCGACCTGGCCGAAGTGAAGGGACTTTTGTGTGCTGTGTGTCTTGTTCGTGGTTTGTGTATTGTGAGGCGAGCCCACGCCGATGGGGGGGGGGGGTGGGATTTGTATGTAGTTGACCAGTCAGCTCTTTTCGTAGCTGAGGTTAGGTTGTGTTATGTCAGGTCCGGTTGGCATGCCGGCGGGTGAAGCGCAGGGATTGGTGGGCGTGCTGAAAGGGGGGAGGAAAAAGGGCTGGGGAAGGGGAGCAGCAGGTTAGAGGTGAAGAGAGTGAGATACAGAGAAGATTGGGAGATTATCTGTGTTAGAGGCGTGGGTCCCAGCCGATAGTGATTTGTAAAATAAAGGACAATAAAACCGGAACGCTGTTCAAAAGCAACTTGTCTGTCCGTCTGTCTGCACTAAACGGTATCGACCGAAAGACCACCGCTCGCTACAACTGGTGTCAGAGCGTGGGATTTGATCCACGCAGCCGGTCTTAAGATGGAGCAGACAGCGGAGCGCTTTGGAGCGGTGCCCAGACACAGAGGGGAAGGAGAGAGCGTGAGAGCGGCGCTGGAGGAGCTGCGGCAACGGGGAAAAGAGGTCGGTGAGGCGATAGCGGGAAAGCATGGGGTGAGACGCAAGATGGCCGCGCTGCTCGGCAGCAACGTGGGGGCTACGCCGGCAGAGAAGGCAGAGAAGGCAGAGGGCATAGGGCAGAAGTGCGGGCACGTTGAAGAGGACGTAAACAAAACGGTCTCTGGAGCACCGCGGGAGGCAGGTGAGCGAAACTGGGAGAGCTTTAAGAAGGATTTTGAACAGAAAGCCCGGTTAAATAACTGGAATGGTGAAATGAAACTGATGCAATTAACAAGATGTTTAAGTGAAGAGGAGTTTGAAGAAGTAGACCGGGCTTTGGGCAAACAGACAGTTGCATATGAGACTGTGATAGCATGTTTAGATGAAATGAGCTTAGTTAGGGCCCGACATGGCCGCTGCTCCGCCGGCAGCAAGGAGGCTGTATTTGAGGGGGGAGACGCAGAGCAGGCCACGGTACAGAGGGGGGTGACAGACCGCCGTGTGGAGGTGAAGGCCGGGCGGTATGATGGACGGTCCGACTGGGAGGCCTACCGGGCTAAGTTCCAAATTGTGGCCCAGGCTAATGGTTGGAACCAGCGGGAGAGAGCTGTGCAGCTAGCCGCGGCCCTGGAAGGAGAGGCACTATGGGCCTTGCTGGACCTGAATGAGGCCGAACTCGCCGACAGCCAGGCCGTTCTCACAGCACTGGATCGGCGCTTTGGGAGCGCAGAGCCTGCGGTCAACTTGCGCCAGCGCCTAGCGTCCCGCAGCCGACAACCCGGGGAGAAGTTGGGCGTGTTTGCCGCGGAGGTGCGCTATCTCGCCCGGAAGGGCTACCCCACCTTCACAGCTGAGGCCCAAGAGGATCTGGCGACTGAGGCATTCCTCCGGGGCCTGACCCCCGAGTCCCTGCGCCAACATGTGCGGCTGAGTGCACCCACTTCATTGGAACTGGCCTTGAAGCAAGCAAAGGTTGTAGAGGAAGTACTGGAGGAAGGCACACTGACCAGGACATCAGGGCGCAACCCAGACAGTTACCCCAGGACCCAGGCCCGACCCGCACGACAGTTGGAGATTGCTGAGGTGGCAACCCTGGACGCCGTGCAAGCACGGCCACTTGACTTCCAGCCCCGCAGGTGCTGGCGCTGTGGCCAACCGGGACACATTCAGCGGTTCTGCTCCGCCACTGGCCCGAGTTCTAGCCTGCAGGGAAACGGGCAGGGGCCGGTGTAACTGGGACGCCGCCGACCCCCACTCCAGTCCCCTTCACTGGCGCAGCATTCCCCATCAACCTTGTGGGTCGGACTTTAACTGGGAACTTCTGCCACGCCGGCATCCGGATTCAGGGAGTTCCCTGTCACGCGCTGATAGATACCGGGTCCACGGTCTCCATTGTCCGCCCTGACATCCTCCCCGTTGGGGCCAAGCTAGAACCAACATCCGTGTGTCTTAGAACTGTTACGGGAGACGTGGCGCCCATGCTGGGTAGGAGCAGGCTGCAGATCGAGGTAGCAGGGCGCACCATGTACCATCCCATGTGGGTTGCTGAGGTACAGGATCCATGTATCCTGGGGCTGGACTTTCTGCGCTTCACTGGGGGGCAGTTGGATCTACAGGCTGGGACGTTGAAGCTACAGGGTGGGCCTCCTATGCGCTTAGCCCCACCAGGGAGGACCGGGCCTGGCATGGACCCCAGCAGCCCCCAGAGCCGCAAAAATCCCGCTCCCCTGGGGTTGTGGGCTGGCACCCTTCCCCAGGCCGACAGGGACGGGCCAGCTGGACGCTCTTTCTCTTCCCATGCCCGATGCGTGACTGCCCGCCAGGCCAGCGATCGAGATGTCCAGGAGCAGCCAGATGCCGACGACCACGCTACTGCCACTGCCCGCGCCGTCTGGGAGCGAAACTGCGAGGGGCTGCAACCGGAGCAATGCCGCGAGTTATGGGAGCTTCTGTTTGAGTTCCGCCACAGTTTCGCCATGACACCATTGGATTTTGGAAAAACGCACTTGGTCCAGCATTCGATCCACACAGGAGAAGCCCGGCCCATCAAGCAACGCCCTCGCCGCCTGCCCCTAGCTCGTCAAGCTGCAGCCGACCAGGTCCTGGAGGAGATGAAGGCCGCTGCGGTCATCGAACCTTCCGACAGCCCCTGGGCCTCCCCGGTAGTCATGGTGCCCAAGAAGGATGGCAAGTGGCGATTCTGTGTGGACTACCGACGCCTGAATGCGGTAACCACCAAGGACTCCTACCCCCTCCCCCGCATTGATGAGTCCCTAGACCTGGTGGCGGGGTCGAGGTGGTTCTCCTCGCTGGATCTTCGGAGCGGGTATTGGCAGGTGGCCCTGACCCCGGAGGCGAGACCCAAGACTGCCTTCTCCACTGGGCGCGGCCTGTGGCAGTTTACGGCCATGCCATGCCATTCGGCCTCTGCAATGCTCCGGCAACTTTCGAATGTTTGATGGAGAGAGTCCTTGCTGGGGTGCCTCCCACGCGTTGCCTGGTCTATCTAGATGACCTGCTGGTCCATGGGAGCAGCTTCCCAGATGCCATCGCTGCGCTGAGGGAGGTCTTGGGGAAGGTGACTGAGGCTGGGCTGAAGTTCCACCCGGAGAAGTGCCACCTGCTGCGGAGGGAGGTATCCTTCCTGGGCCACCGGGTGAGTGGGAATGGGATCACCACTGAGGCGGATAAGATTGAGGCCGTTAGGGATTGGCCCCAGCCCACCAACCTGAGGCAGTTGAGGGCATTCTTGGGACTCGCCTCTTACTACCGCCGCTTTGTGCCCCACTTTGCCACCATCGCCGCCCCACTTAACCACCTGACCCGCAAGAACGTGGCCTTTTCGTGGTCCCGGGAGAAACAGGAGGCTTTTGATGCCGTGCACCTGTGTTGGCTGCCCCAGATCCGCAGTGGCCGTTCATTCTGGACACCGACGCCAGCGACGAGGGGATCGGCGCAGTCTTGGCCCAGCAGACCACCGAAGGAGAGGCAGTCATCGCCTACTTCAGCAGGACACTGGACAAGGTTGAGCGCAACTACTGCGTGACCCGGAAGGAGCTGCTAGCAGTCGTGGAGTCGGTGCGGCACTTTAAGCACTACTTGTGTGGTCTCCCCTTTACCATCCGTACGGACCACGCAGCCCTGCGGTGGCTGATGTCTTTTCGGGAGCCGGAGGGTCAGGTGGCCAGGTGGATAGAGCAGCTGCAGGCCTTCCAGTACACCATTCAGCACCGGCCGGGCGAGCAGCACCGGAACGCAGACGCCCTGTCCCGGAGGCCCTGCGCGGACGATGGATGCCGGTACTGCGGCCGTTGCGATCAGAGGGAGGCCGGGCTACGGGGGTCAGGTGAGCCCACCTGTCGAGCGGTGCTGCCGATGGACTTCCCTGACTGGCGGACGCACCAAGAGGAGGACCCTGAGCTGGAGGCGGTGCTGCACTGGGTGGAGGAGCAGCAGAGGCCACCGTGGGAGGAGGTGGCTGCACAGTCGCCGGCCGTGAAGGGCCTGTGGGCCCAGTGGCCTGGGTTGGTGGTCAGAGATGGTGTTCTAATGCGGCGGTTTCTGGAGGCGGCCACAGGAGAAGAGCGATGGCAGGTGGTGGTCCCACGGGGGCTGCGGGAGGAACTGTTGGCGCAGCACCATGGGGCACTTGGCACCGGGCATTTTGGGGTCACGAAGACACTGCGACGTCTCCGCCAGGGCTTCTACTGGGGGCAGTGCCGACGGGATGTGGAAGACTTCTGTCGCCGCTGTGATGCCTGCACTGCCCGGAAGGGCCCCCAGGGACAGTCTCGAGCCCCCCTGCAGCAGTACCTGGTCGGGGCGCCGATGGAGAGGGTTGCGGTGGACGTCCTGGGCCCCTTTCCCCGCTCTGACAGAGGGAACCGGTTTGTCTTGGTGGCCATGGACTACTTCACCAAGTGGCCGGAGGCATACGCACTTCCAGACCAGGAGGCGGTGACGGTGTGCGAGGCCCTGGTGAACGGGGTTTTCAGCCGGTTCGGAGTACCGGAGGAGCTGCATTCTGACCAGGGGCGGAATTTCGAGGCGCGGGTGTTCAAGGAGATGTGTGACCGCCTGGGGATCCGGAAGACCCGCACTAGCCCCCTGCATCCCCAAAGCGACGGCCTAGTGGAGAGGTTCAATCGGACCTTGGCTGCTCAGCTTGCCCTCTCCACAGCTGAGGACCTGACGGACTGGGATGTCCATCTGCCCCTTGTGCTGCTGGCCTGCCACACCGCAGTGCAGGAGTCTACCGGCTGCACACCAGCGCTCCTCATGTTCGGACGGGAGCTGCGCACCCCCCCGGAGATCACCTATGGCCGGCCACCACGATGCCCCAGCTGCCCCTGCTGGACTGGAATATGCACGGCAGCTGCAGGATCGTTTGGAGGAGGCACATCGCTTCGCCCGGAGGCAGCTCCAAGCCGCCGGTATCCGGCAGAAGAGAAACTACAATAACCGGGCCCAGGGGCGTCACTTTGTCGCCGGGGAGAAAATCTGGGTTTTCAGCCCGAAGAGGACGAAAGACCGCTGCCCCAAGTTGGAGAGCAAGTGGGTGGGTCCCTGCGAGGTGGTGGAGCGGGTGGGCGAGGTGGTCTACTGCATCAAGATGCCACCCCGGGGCCGCCATGTCGTTCTCCACCGTGACCGGATGGCTCCCTACCTGGGAAGGGTCTCCTCCGTCCAGACGCCCTCCCCTCCCTCTTCTACCCCCACACCCTTGGTCCCTGCCCTGGTCTCATCTCCCTCTTCAGCTGCACCCCCCACCCATGTCCCGACCCCGTCAACCGCCCCCGTCCCACTCCCCACCGTGCCCCCTGAGACCCCTTCCCGGCCCCGGAGACTCCGTCGGAGACCAGGTCGCTTCCGAGACTTTGCGCTCCCTCGGGGGCGAGGGACTGATGGGTGGGCAGTGTAGCAACCTGGCCGAAGTGAAGGGACTTTTGTGTGCTGTGTGTCTTGTTCGTGGTTTGTGTATTGTGAGGCGAGCCCACGCCGATGGGGGGGTGGGATTTGTATGTAGTTGACCAGTCAGCTCTTTTCGTAGCTAAGGTTAGGTTGTGTTATGTCAGATCCGGTTGGCATGCCGGCGGGTGAAGCGCAGGGATTGGTGGGCGTGCTGAAAGGGGGGAGGAAAAAGGGCTGGGGAAGGGGAGCAGCAGGTTAGAGGTGAAGAGAGTGAGATACAGAGAAGATTGGGAGATTATCTGTGTTAGAGGCGTGGGTCCCAGCCGATAGTGATTTGTAAAATAAAGGACAATAAAACCGGAACGCTGTTCAAAAGCAACTTGTCTGTCCGTCTGTCTGCACTAAACGGTATCGACCGAAAGACCACCGCTCGCTACAATATATAAGGCACACAGGCCCGATATTCGAAAGGTATGCGCAGCGCGCAGAAGGCTAAGCGCGTCACAAAGGACCGTTATCCTTTGCCATTTTCGAAACGTCTTTTTGCTTGGCACAATCCATTCTGCGCTGTGCATAAATATAATGAATTCAAAGTGCAATATCGGTGCAGTGTTTGAGAATATGCGTGATCAATTTGGGAGGCACAAAATAACGCTTTTAAGAAGCAACCCTCAACTCCGCGCACATCCCTCCAGCACTCACACAAGCACTGAATTGCAGGAGCTTTCCATGGAACCGCTATGGAAAACACTCAGCGGTCACACCCGATTCCGTCCACATCGACAATAGGCCTATTATATAATGATTATAGGACAGGAATTGAAAAGAACGATTGCGATAGCTGCTTCACTGTTTTAAAATACATGTTTAAAAAAGCCGCAGGAATCTGCTATCTCGTTGCTGTCAATGCTATCTAATGTTTCAGACCGAAACATTAGGCTACCATTTACTTTCCCAAGCAAGCATTCTCGGTGCTGCAAGAATAGCTCCCAATACATAATGAAGAGTACTGTATGGTATGTAACATAGACCGAGCTGGCAGATACAAAACAATAATGAAATCAACAACACAAATAGACCCTTACACAATAGTAAAAAACAACACTCCCTACACATCGATCAATCTACAGTTTGTATTTCCTTACCTTCATATTTACATTGATTTGAATATCAAAGACACTGCTTATACAGCAAGCTATATTGATTACTGTATCGGGGATTTGTCGGCGTTTTGAATGTAAAGTTATTGTTCGAGAAGGGCTACATTCATTCCACTGCTAGTTCAACCTGTTTTATTTGATTCAAATTGAGTTAATATAAAAAAAAAACAGGTGATTCCAGGATTAGCGTTATTGTTAGGTATATGTGTGTGTGTGTGTGTTTTTTTTTTTTTTTTTTTTTGCATACGCTCTTACTGGCGATTTACAGTTGCAAAAAAAAATAAAAATAAAACACACACGCACCTCATAAAAATCACTTAACAGCAATTTCAGTTAGGCTATAATATTAGTCCTAACAAAAACAATAGGCTTCCCAGCTATCAGCTGATCAAATCGGATTAATAACGAGTACAAAATGGAATGCGTAAATCAGTTTAAGGGCAGTTTAAATAAGAGTAGTTGCAATACATTAAATGTAGTTATATTTAAGAGCAAAGTTGGTTACGAGCAAGTAGTAACTGCAGTACAGTAATTATGGATGGATATCACGGCTAAAACTGAACTGAACAGAAAACTAAAAAGTTAAAAAATCACTGCACTGGTTAATTGAATAGGTCAAATGTCTACTCATATTCGTGAGACACTAAATTAAGGCGGCAAAATCTCTACGCTCTTGCAGTTATTATTTTAAACGAACTGAAACTTTACCAAAGAGGTGCCTCAATGCAGATTTTTCTAACATTTTTTTTTTTCAAATAACAATCAAGTATTCCCAACCTGTCTTTTAATGCTTTTTAAAAGAAAACAGCGATGTAACCTCAGCTGGTCCTGCAGTCTGTTCCAGCTCCGCGGGGGTCTGCGGTATTTATTCATAAACCCTGTGATTACGCAATATGGTCAAGTGATACTAATAGTAAAAGCAAAGGGATGGGTGGTTCCCTTCAGTTTCTAAGAAATTGAAAGTTGAAGATAAGGCACAAGGTGTACAGCAGTTGTCAAGTTAAAAGAGGAGGCTCTGTGGTCCAGTGGTTAGAAACGGGCTTCTAACCAGAAGGTCCCCGGTTCAAATCCCACCTCAGCCACTGACTCATTGTGTGACCCTGAGCAAGTCACTTAACCTCCTTGTGCCCCGTCTTTCGGGTGAGACGTAGTTGTAAGTGACTCTGCAGCTGATGCATGGTTCACACACCCTAGTCTCTGTAAGTCGCCTTGGATAAAGGCGTCTGCTAAATAAACTAATAATAATAATAAAAGAATCCTTGGGAAAGCAGTCCATCCAAACAAAGCCAGGCAATTCCAACAAAAAATATATTTGTAATCCAAAAGAGAGAAACTGGAAGCAAATGTATTTTTAGTAGTTGAAATACTTTTTCTAAAATAACCTTATAACCGTTTATTTTTTCAAAGTATACATCTATTAGGTTAGAGCAGCCAGACAATCTTACTCTCTGCCAAACAAAGGAAAACACACACACCCCTCCCCTGGGAAACACCTGGAAAAAGAGGTTTACCTAAAATGTGGCCACCTGAGAGCAGACCTGGGGGTGGAATGAAAAAGTACTGAAGCCCAAGGGCTTTTCTTAAAGGGATACTACCCCATTTTCTTTATTTCTATTAGCTTTTAACTTAATGTAACAGTGTTACGACATATTTTTTTACATATTACCCATTTACACAGTTGGGTTTTTACTGGAGCAATCTAGGTAAAGTGCCTGCCTGCTCAAGGATACAACAGCAATGTGTCCCCCACCTGGGATTGAGCCCACAACCCTCCGGTCAAGAGTCCAGAGCCCTGACCAGTACTCCACACAAGGAGGGACACCGCTGGCCCTCCAGGACCTGTGTTCCCTGGTGTAGACATTCTCACAGAAGGCAGATATTCCCATGTTAAAGAATGCTGCCGGTGTAGTCACACTGACCACGATGCTACGCATTGCAATACTTTTCAGGAGATTTGCAGAATAGCAGTTGATGGATCATGAAAAGATTGCAGGACATGCTGAGGGAATGTAAAGTGAAGAAAAAAAAAAACATACATGTGGCACAAATTAAATCTGGACTGTCTTAAACAAATTCTCTTCTGCATCGTGAAGGGAGCTATTACATGAAGATTAATGGATGAATACCTGCCTGCTTTCTTCTTATCCCCCATACATAATGAACATGAACATCAGTCAGCAAATCAATGCGATGGGAAGCACTCGCCTCTTCAAAAGTGTTTCCAAATCTCCAGACCCCCATGCAGTCTTTCCCACTGCTCTCCTTCAGCTGAACCTGCTCCTGGCACTATAGTGTACTGCAGGGAATCTGAAATCACGTTTTTCAATCCGTTTAATACGGCACAGGAAAATGACTGACAGTCCTGGTTCTGCACTGTGTGTGTGTGTGTGTTACATGTTCCCATATGTTGCTACAACTGTTTAAGAGAGGTATGTACATTGTTTTTATTTATTTGTGACATACTGATCACTTTTTCACTCTATTAAATAGCAGTCTACCACAGTGCTCTTTCCAAGATGGCTTCACATGATAGTAGTAAAGGAAAAACTGCAAATATTATCTCAGTATCCCCCCCCCCCCCCCCCATGATGTATGACCCGTCCCTTTGTGAGGATTGACAGGTGGAAGTCCTGCCTTTGTGAGGATTGACAGGTGGAAGTCCTGCCTTTGTGAGGATTGACAGGTGGAAGTCCTGCCTTTGTGGGGATTGACAGGCAGAGGTCCCTCCTTTTAGGGTTTGGGATTGGGAAGTCCTGCCTATTTGTGAACCAGGATATCTGTGAGAAGGGCCATGTGTTGTATTTTTGTGTTTGACAGCGTCGAGTTGAAAAAGAACATAGACAGCTACAAGGAGAGCTTTGTCACAATTAGAACTGATTGATGAGTGCAACAGTTGTTGATGCAGGAGGGAAGACCGGAGCATATCCAAACCATTCCTGTAGACGGCAGCAAACTGAGATAAATCCAGCAAAGATTATATATTTAACAAAGTTTAATTATTTAGTTGACTGGTACATTTCCATGTATTTTCTACAGTTTGATTTATTGGAATGGAGGAGTTGAAAATAATAACCTTCACAGTTGTTGAACGACACTGCTGGTAGTGAAACACTCATGAGTACCAAAACATTCCATATACCCAATCTTTCAGCAAAAAGTTATCCCTCTTTATTGTAAAAATGAGACTGAAAAGTTATTGAGCATTGGTGCTTTATCAAACAAATTGATTTAAGATCCTTTCCATGGAACAAAAATGTATTTGCCTACTCCCAAAATCATTACAAAATCATTACACTTTCATGTTTGTTACATAATAACTTTTTTATTGTTTTATATTAAGGAACACCATAAATAGATTTGGACAGATTCCAAACACTCATTACGGTTTGCTATCTTTCCTTTTTTAAAAGATAAAAAAGTGAGACAATGCAATTGTTCCTGCGGCATTCATTGCAATTTGCTCTGTTTCGTTTAGTGAATCAAGGCTGCTGTGGTTCACTCGGTAGGAAATAAGGAATAAGTAACCATTACTTATCTTTCGAAAAATCAGAAATAAGGAATGAACTTCACTCCGTTTGTTGGTCTCTCTGATTTTCCTTAACAGTAAGAAAGCTATTTCTCTTCCCGGTTTGTTTATTTGTGTGCTGATCTCCACTGTTTCTAAATGCTTTGTCCTTTCTTTTGTTTAATGGGTATTTAGTGAGGTGATCAAGTCAGGGAAAGGAGACTGGTTTGATTCGGTTCACGCAAGGTAATGTACAGGTTCCTCCACAATTCTGGTCCGTGTACATTCTGGCCAATCGTTTTTGCATTCTAAATCGGAAAACCAGAAAACGACTCGTTTTTCTATTTCGGTTTTTCATAAAAACAAAAATCGACCCGTTTTTCATTTTCCAATTTCTGAATTTAATATATCGAATGTGTCTCGTTGTTATGACAGCGGTGTGGAGTAGTGGTTCGGTATCTGGACTCTTGACCGGAGGGTCATGGGTTCAATCCCAGGTGGGGGACACTGCTGCTGTACCCTTGAACAAGGCACTTTACCTAGATTGCTCCAGTAAAAACCCACCTGTATAAATGGGTAATTGTATGTAAAAGTAATGTGATATCTTGTAACAATTGTAAGTCGCCCTGGATAAGAGCGTCTGCTAAGAAATAAATAATAATGAAGTTTTCTGCATCAATACATTTATGTCTATGGATGATGACCCCCCCCCCCCCCAAGTGAAACAAATTGGGTACCCGAGAAAGGGGAGCTCTAAACATACGTGAGCGCCCTGGACAAATGTGCTATGAAATTTATAATCCAGTTAATTTATAAAGCCGGATATAAATATTAAGAACAGTACTTGGATTTTTCCCCTTTCCCTTATTATTTTTTAGTGTTATTATAATGCACTGTACCTGAGTGATACAAGGATGATTATTATATTAACTTAATGTAGCCCTACGGCTGTACTGTAATACAGTACTTTGTAACAGCTGCTAAATTAATTAATAAATAATTTTGATAAACAGACAGAACACTTCCACGACAATAAGCACAGGCCCGAAATTATTGCATCGTCATAACAGTGGGACACAGAGAGTTGGCCGTGTCTGAACTTTTTTTAAAAGGTCTTGAAGGAGCTACATAATTTTTAAGATATTACATGTTGTGGAATATTTTCATGCTGCAGTGGGGGGTTCTTTTGTAACAGAATCTTTGAGAAGGGTGGGGGTGAATTATGTTTACAGTTTCGCACTGTACCGCAGTTCCGTCTTTTGTAAGAGCTGCAAACCGCAGGGAAGAGGACATGTCAACATCTTACAGAGTTTGCCATAGGATCACTGAAGGGGCTGGCACGCTTGGTTGAATAGGTCTGTCCCTCTTCCATTACGTTAGTATATCTATCATTGTTTAAGCGTGTACCTGTTAGAGAAGCATTAACATATTTTCTGCTAAGTATTGTCTCTACAGATATCTGCTTGAATAATGATTACCTTCTTTATCACTGACTTAGATTGATTTCATTTTCCGTCCCTGCAGTCTATTATTCACACCCTTGATTCAATGTTATATACACACAGCTGCCTCCACAATTATTCACACCCTTGATTCAATGTTACAAAAAGTTGGTTTTAGCAACAACAAAAAGTGTACTTTTTTGTTGCATAACTCCATGCAAACATGATACATTGTCAGACTCGTTCTTATATATCGCAAAAACATTTCTGTCCAAAGTTATTGCATTTTAATGTTTAGGGGTGTGAATAATTTTGAACCTTCCGTTTTTTAAATAACAGACCTGCCAACCTTGACATTTTTTTTGAGTAGCACTCTTTCACGCAGACATCTCGTGGGGTCCGGGGGGCTTCCCCCAGAATTGTTTTAGGGTATAAAACAGCTAAATGCTACACTCTGGTGAGTTCTGAGTATGAATTTTTCAGTAAACAAAATAATGAGATTAGCTATGATTGTTTCAGTTTAAATTTAATTTTGTTTACCTTAGTACAGATGAAACCTTTTTTAATTTATACCAACTGAAAATTATTTCAAGTACAGAAAATAGCCATTGTTGTAGTATGTTTGTATTTTATTTACTGTCAAAACATAACAAATTGAAACGTATAAGCTTCTAAAACAGAGACAAAGCACTTTCAAAAAAGGAAAAAAAAACTTGTAAATAGTCACTGAGTCAGCACCAAATGTAATAGCTGTCTACAAAGTGAGTGTTTGGAACAGAAAGGAATCCAACAGGTCAAACTGCACCTTCAGATCTTGAATGTTTAGCTTCATAGGTGGCTGACTTGGCTTTCCTGAGCAAGATGTCACTAAAGGTTTGTGTGTGACACACTTGCTTCTTCGCTTGCATCATGACTTTGTGCGTTACCAGTGATCTTAGCATGTCTGTGCTCAGGATGGCTCTGTGTTGGGTTTTGTTTTTGGTCACCAAGCTGAACACTCTTTCACAGTCAGCATTACTGTGGAAGATGACCAAAATGCCTAGCGCGGTAACATTACAGTAATGCCCGATTCTTTTGTTCTGGGCAGAAATATAAAGTTTCCTTCTACAGGATTCCTGCTGATCCAGACAGGCGGGTAATGGATTTCAGCGATTAAAAGAGAATTAAAAAAAACGAGAAAGACTGGACCCATTCGTTTGTAGTGAGTGCTTCAAAAAAAGTTAATATCAGTAAGCATATATTGGTAGTTCTGATATTAAGTTATTATTAGTAGTAGTAGTAGTCGTATTAAGTCCCACTTTAACATGCTTACTTGTATGGCCGTTTTTTTCATAAATATTTAGCTATACAGTTAAACAGGTTTACACTTATGCGGGTCGGTGATTCTCAGTCCTTACATAAAAAAAAAAATATTTTACCGTTAACAAAATCCATAATGCTACATTAATGATCTTACTGAACTTCAATATAAAATCACAAACCAGCCGTTTATGACTTGTTTAAAGCACAATGAAACGGCATTTATCTAGTACAATGTAATTGTACGCTACTTGCAAAGTAAACAGAAGCCTTACGTACCTTAACCACATTAACAATGTTAATGCTGTGCTCATTTTTATAAAATTGATTTTTACTGACATCCCTATATGGTAACAGGCGTTTGTGAAAAACGGGACAACGAGCCAAAAACAGAATATTAAAACTTAAATATTGTTCTTTTCATGTGATGCAGTTATCTAAACCGAGCACGTTTTTTTTTAAAAAAAAAAACGCAAGTGGGTTTTTTCCCCAGAAAAAAATGAATGCATAACTAATGCATTAATTAACAAACAAAGGTATCGTAGCCTGTTTGAAATAAATAATTTCCTCACAAGTCACAGTACTTGACACTCCCTCCAGTGTGTCCGAAACTGGCAGTTGAAACACAAGCGAGTCAGCTCAACAAAGCCTGATAGGCTACAGTAGAATGTCAGTGATATACAAAGAAACTGGGTGGCAGGACCTTCTGTCAGTCAACACACGATAACTTTTTTTTATTTATTTTTATTATTATTAAACGGAGGTTGGATCGTCAACTAAACTCAAAACCTGATTGGTTATTCTTCACGTAACTAAACTCAAAACCTGATTGGTTAATCTATCTTGCTTGCCTTGACCTAAGGCCGGCCCTGACGTTAGATGCAACACTTTCTCTAACTACAGGCAACATCATAGACGATGAGCAAAATATGGATTACGTATTGCGCATCATCTCTGATAAAAGCGTATCAGCGTATTACCAACTCAAAATGCGTAGCGGATACGCAAAATGCGTAGAGGTTAGCAGGTCTGTAACATGCAAGTATGTTAGACAAATATATTTTTGTGAAGTCCAAAACTGAATGTCTGAAAATATTAATGTTTTCTTTCATTTATGCAACAAATACTGAATGTACACTTGCATTTATTTTGGTAAAACCCATTCTAGTCTATGAAGGGTTATGAATAATACTGGAGGGCACTGAGTGTGTGTGTGTGTTTTATGATTTTAGGCAGTTTGCTTGTTTTTAATGTATAATACAATTAGTTTAGTAGTTTTGTGTTTTTAAATAAACTGTCTGAATTGTGTCTCTTTGGTCTGTGGTCATGTATATGTTTATTTTTCTTTTTATAGGAGACGCATTGGCCGCTGTTTTGTTTCTATTGAATTTAGTTTTGTGTTTCATTTAGTTTTCGTTGTGTTTTGTTACTTTTATTTCGCCCCAGGCTTTAGTTCTTTGTTTGCTTTGAACTGACTTGATATGTGCGTTTGCTTGCAACTAAAAGAACCCTAGTTTAAAATAAATAAATACAATTCTACAGGAAATCTGTATAGGAAAAATCTGGAATTTGAAATAAAATCCTATAGGAATCCTATGAAAATCCTTTAGGAATCCGGTAAAATTCTAATAGGAATCCTATATCCTGTCTCCTGGCAAGTGAATGCGTCACTGTATTGAAGAAGCTGTAGTTTCACCTAGGAATGTCTGATCCTGACATATTCTATATTATATGTCTGCTAAATAAATAAATAAATACAATATTATATATCATTCAAAAGCCCAAAGCTTCTGCTTTCATCCAGTATATTGCATGTGTTTGTAGCTATGTGGGTTTTTGAGATACAGCCAGGCACCTGAGCACACAATGTTTTTAGAGTGTGTAACGAAACTTACATTTCTGGGAAATGGTAGATTTTAAAATAAAGTGTACAGCAATAATGAAAGTGAAGGCAACCTGCTTGATGTGCAGATATAGTATAACAATAAGGAGACTTCCTGTGCTGGCTGTTCTGTGAGCGATGTGTTTACACAAGAAATATAATGATGCTTTAACACCGACCACTAGAGAGACATTATTTACATCTCTAGCTGAGTCGTGAATTCTCAAACTGTATAAAAATGAGACAAACAACAAATTATTTGGAAATACATCTGCCTGGTAACCGGAGTCGACTGAAACAGATAATCTTAACTGCTAAAATAATACACCTGGTTTATTTGTGTCAGTCCTTTTTAATATGAAGGGCAGTGGTTAGTCTTGTGGTTAATGTAGTAGTTGGTGTAGTGGTTAATGTAGTGGTTACTGGATAGTGTAGTAGTTACTGTAGTGATTAGGGCTCTGGACTCTTGACAGGAAGATCGTAGGTTCAATCCCAGCTGGGGGACACTGCTGCACCCTTGAGCAAGCAGGCAGGTACTTTATCCAGTAAAAAAAAATAAGAAAATAAATAAATGGGAAATTGTATGTAAAAGTAATGTGTCGCCCTGGATAAGGGGGGCGTCTGCTAAGAAATGAAAAATAATGACAATGAACTTAAATATTAAAAGCACAGGCTACATTGTAAAACCAAAGAACATGCTGCGTGTTTAACATCTGAATGGCATGTATAGCAAAATATGGAAGTGTTTTCTTCCTAAAAAGCAGTGTTGCAGTCAAGTCCAGCCTATCCGAGTCAGAGTCAAAGACAGAGTCCCTGGGATCCGAGACCGGTCTGGAGTCATACAAAACTGCGAAACAGCAGCATTTATACGTAATTAGGTATCAAACACTGGTGCTTAATCATTTTGGGACTTTAAATAAATGTTAAACATTATGGGCCCTATTTTCAAATGAATAGAATTGTTTGAGCACCTTGTTATCTGCCATCTGTTTTAGAGAAATGAATAGAATCATGTGCTTAATTTGACAAGTGTGTGTGCGTGTGTGAAAAAAAGTGATATATTAAAAAAATAGCAAAAGTGTGTAATTTAACTTTTCAATAGGCAAAAAGTTAGGAACAAATAGGAACAATTCAGAGCCTGCAAATATTTGTTTCAATATATTAGTTAGATGCATAGCTAATATCACAAGTGTTTTAACTGGCAAAAACCACATGTTGAATTTAGTGTAAACCTTTAGGTTGTATTTCAGGGGGCGTTGGCGAGATACTCTGTGATAATCTTGTTCTGTATGTTGTTACCCTGGATGTTTTTTTACTGTTAATTTATGCTTATACAATGTTTCCCTCAGTGGCAGTCTCAACTAGTCTAAACTATAGGAAAAATGGCTCCGATTAAACACATGACATTTAACAATTATTTAGAGTTCCAAATGACTAAACATTATACTTCTGTTTTACTGTACACCCATTTAGATATTCAACATGTCACACATTCTGTGGTTTCACAGTGTAGGTGAATGGAATAACTTTTTTTATATTCAAACTTATGAAGGATTTTGTACATTGTACATATTTATAATAATTCTATATCCCCATGTGTAAAATTGAGATTGCGTGCAATATTTCAACATGTTAAGTGTTCAATGTTTTTAGAGTGTGTAACGAAACTTCCATTTCTGGGAAATGGTAGATTTTAAAATAAGGTGTACAGCAATAATGAAAGTGAAGGCAACCTGCTTGATGTGCAGATATAGTATAACAGTAAGGAGACTTCCTGTGCTGGCTGTTCTGTGAGTGATGTGTTTACACAAGAAATATAATGACGCTTTAACACCGACCACTAGAGAGACATTATTTACATCTCTAGCTGAAGTCGTGAATTCTCAAACTGTATAAAAATGAGACAAACAACAAATTATTTGGAAATACATCTGCCTGGTAACCGGAGTCGACTGAAACAGATAATCTTAACTGCTAAAATAATACACCTGGTTTATTTGTGTCAATCCTTTTTAATATGAAAGTCAGCAATGTTAGTAAAATGATTTAATGTAAAATTGTGTTTCCATTTCTATAGTCTGCAGGGATTTTAATTCTTCGTTTGCAAGTCATAATTGAACAGACAGCTTTTTAAAGTGTTCCTTTTTGTTTTATGAACCGCCTTTCATGAACAAGTATTGCAAAACACTGATGGAACAACATACAACTTCCTCCAGGATTATTCACACCCCTGATTCAATGTAACAAAAAATGATTTTAGCAACAAAAAGGCAAAACATTATTTTCTTTTTTTCCATAAATACATGCGAACACGAAACTTTGTGAGACTATCAGTGTTGGATTTTGCAAAAAACATTTCTGTCCAAAGTTATTGCATTTTAATGTTTAGTGGGGTCAATAATTTTGAATCTTGCAAATATGTTAGACAACTATATTTTTGCTAAGTCCAATACTGATTGTCTGAAAAGATTCATGTTTTCATTCATTTATGCAACAAATACTGAATGTACACTTGCATTTATTTTGCTAAAACCCGTTCTAGTCTATGAAGGGTGTGAATAATACTGGAAGCAGCTGTATATTGCTAAAAACCCATTCTAGTCTATGAAGGTTATGAATAATTCTGGAGGCTACTGTAAGTGTAACAGACTTCATTTTAAGGCCAGCTGGATTTCAGTACACAATTCGCTGCCGCCTCCTTTATTTGACCAGGAAGGTCTGGTATAAGAGATCCCCAAAGACTCAGGAGGGTAGAGGTTCTAAGACACAAAGCAAGATGGAGTTTTAAAATGTGTTTCTAAAAAAAATGAAGTACATGATTTAGATAGAAGTCATTATAGTCAGGTTTGCTCTTAATAGATCGCTCCATGCACAATTCCAGACTAGCATAAATCCTCCAATATAAGAAAATGGCACTGTACATTGATTTGTTTATTTATTTTAGAACAGGGTTTCCCCCTCCGCCCGTGTTATTTTGTATTTATTTGTTTGTTTGTTTAGTTATGGTATTTATATGACGGTGAAGCGCCGGGTGTTTTGTTGTATTTATTTAAAAATGTATTTACGGCGTAGCCGTGTTTTGTTTTTAAAAACCTTGTGGAAATGCGTGACTGTCAGCTGGCGATTATTGAATTAACTGGCAGTCACGCATAGTCATGCTACCTGTGCAGACTGTGGCCGAGGGGTAATGAGAGAATTGATAGCCGGTTAACCCCTCGGCCAGGATATAAAATACCTGCTGTTTTAGCTGCAGGGGTGGGTGTACGAGAGGAGAGAGCGTGACAGTGACAGAGACAGAGACAGAGACAGGAAACACGAAAAAACAATTAAACATAGGAACAGTGAAGGCAATCTGCCCAGCCTCACCTGTGTTTTATATATTTTGTGTTCGAGACTTGCTTTGTTTAAATATTTTTTTATTTCGCTCTGCGAGCACAGTTTTTCTGTTTAAGCTTTTTATTTATTTTTGTTATTTTGGTTTAATAAAACAGCGCAGCCGCGTCTTTCTTTTGAACTGCAGTGCCTGGTGTCATTTTATTTACGTTCCTTCTTCTGCCGTGACGTCACCGCCCAGCCACCCTGTCACACGTGGTGTCCTGCGTGGGATTGTGCGCCTCCTGGACGCAGGCAAAAGAGGATACTGCAGGTTTTTTTTTCTCGTTTTTGCTATTTTTCTATTTTGTTTTTTTATTACTTGGGGAGGAAGGAGAATGGGAGGAAATAGGATAATAGGAAAAAGGAAGAGCTGCCAGAAGCAGCAGCAGGAGAGAGGTGAGAGGAGATGGTGGTCACGGGACCCCACCCAGCGGACCCCCGTACTGGGACACAGAACAGGAGCAGTGGAGAGCTGAAGGGGGCCCCCCTGTGTGTCATCTGCAGGGAGTTTGGGCATGGCCAGGAGGACTGCCCTTATGAAGACCCCTGCTTCTGGAAGACCTACTCAATGGGGAGGGTGTCCTGTGCGTCTGGGTGGTTTTGGCCCCATCACCTCCACAGGCCAAAGGAGACAAGGGGAAGGAGTTGGTGCGTCCACAGCCCAAGAGGGAGGAGACTGAGCATCCACAGCCCAAGAGGGAGGAGTCGGTGCGTCCACAGCCCAAAAGGGAGGAGGCCGAGCGTCCACAGCCCAAGAGGGAGGAGCCGGTGTGTCCACAGCCCAAAAGGGGGGAGGCTGTACGTCTACAGCCCTCGTCTCCACCAGCAGAGGGAGAGTTCCTGCTGGTTCCGCCTCCACCGCCCCTAGAGGACTGTGTGTCGCCTTCGCAGCCAGAAGGGGAGGAGCCCCTGCCGCCTTCGCCAGGAGCAGAGGAGCAGGAGCTGCCTTTGCCTCCACCACCACCACCTGAGGGAGAGGAGCAGCAGCTGCCTCTGCCTCCACCATCACCACCCGAGGGAGAGGAGCAGGAGCTGCCTCTCCCTTCATGACAGGATGGACCAAAACAGGAGGCTGGTGGTCCGCAGCTGCCCTTGCATGGCTGCTGAGCAGAGTAAGGGGGAAAACCGCCGGGTCGCAGCGGCTGAGAAGAGGGCCAACCCCAGCACCACCGCTGGTCCTGGCTCCCCTCCTCTGCCGTCCTGTTGTGCACTGCCCGGGGATGCCAGTTCGCCAGCGCCCGGGGATGCCAGTTCGCCACCGCACAGGGATGCCTGCCTCGCACCGCCCAAGGATGCCTGCCTCGCACCGCCCAAGGATGCCTGCCTCGCATCGCTCAGGGATGCCACGCCTGCATCGCCTGAGGCTGCCTGCTGCTCCGCATCGCCTGGGGCTGCCTGCTGCTCCACCCCAGTTACAGGGTACGAAGGAGAAGTGGAGCTCCCACTGCCGCCTCCATGGCCAGGGGCTCCCCTCCCGAGTTCGCCTCCCGAGGGTCCGCTGCTGCTGTCGTCGCCTCCCGAGGGTCCGCTGCTGCTGCTGTCGCCTCCCGAGGGTCCTGCGTAGCCTGGGATTGCCGGGGGCTCTGCTTCACCTGGGGTCACTACACTGTGGCCGGAGCCCCATGAAGGGGAGCTGCCGGCCACAATGAAGGGGGGAGAGGTCAGGAGACGAGCTCCCCCAGCCTCACTTTCGCGGCAGGATAGTGTGTGGCAGGAGCCCTGGACGAGGGAGCTGCCAGCCACGATGAAGTGGGGGGTGGAGGACATTCCACCATGGCCACCCCCAGAAACACCTTGCTTCCCCCTCTTCCACGACTTTGATACTGAGGAGGGAGGTGGCCGTTGGGGCCATGTGTGCGTTGCACAAGGGGGGGGGGGGATATGTAGCAGGGTGGTAGCAAGCCCTGTACATTTTTTTTGTTTATTTACTTTTAGACCCTCCACCCCTGTGCAGTGTGTTTTGTATTTGTTTTGTTTGATTTTATTATTGTATACATGACGGAGAAGCCGAATGTTTATTGTTTTATTTAGTGACGGCGAGCGCTGTATGTTTTGTTATTGTTTTGTTTAGTGACGGCATAGCCGTTTGTTTGTTTCATACTGTTTGGTAGTGTGGATGGGAAGCCCCATCCACAGCAGTTTAATTTGGATAACTCGTGCAGCTTGTGGCCGACGGGTAATAGAATAATTGCCAGCTAGTTTAACCCCTCGGTATATAAGCCTGCAGCTCTCTGCGCTCGTGGTGGGTTTTTGAGAGGAGGAACGAGAGCGGAGAGAATGTTAGAAAACGAGACTTAAACATTGAAGTATACTATTACAGGAACAGTGACAGCGACTGCCCAGCCTGACCTATATAGTGTATTTATACTTTGTGTTCATGACTTGTTTTGATTATATATTTATTTTCGCACTGTGAGCAAGTTTCTTTTTGTTAAAATATTTTACTTATTTTTGTTATTTAAAAATAACATGATTAATATGATTCACTCTTGTTCTGGTATTGAAGTTTAAAAAAAAATCCAGTTAATATAAAATACATAAGAAAAGTGAAGTTTGCCACCAATAAAATATTTTTTTCCTCTGAGTTTAATTAATTTATTTTGCACAAACATTTGTTTTTAATAATCATGTAAAGTGATTGTCAAAGGATTGACCTGTGATTAATGTGGAGAGCATATTGATACATAGGCTACTGTACACCTATGATAGCTACTTGGAATGGTAATGTTAGCAGTTCATTGTTGTGTTCTATTTCAATTCTGCGCAGTCTCGTTTAGCTCTCTCCTGTCTACACTATGCATTTAAACTGTATTAGTTGGCTTTTAACCAACCTAAAAGTGCTAAATATGGTTGCGTCTATACTACAAAAAATGTAATACCGTACTTGAGAACCGGACTCGAGACTACCTCAGGGGGGTACTTTGGTGCGTGTCCTCCACAATCCCAAAATGCTTGGTTATGTTTGGCGCATGGGCACTGCAAATACTGTACGACAGGGAAGCTTATGCAAAAATCTTCACATGCCGCTGTTGTCTTCTCCGTTGCTGCTTTTTTGCATGAGAAGCATATGTTCTGCACCCATGGACTCCATCATTTCGTGTTTGTAAACAAAAGTGGGATACTGGCCTGTATTCATCATGGGGTTTATACCAATTCACAATTACAGACACTTTAAAAAAACAAAAAAAAGAATAAATGTGCAAATAAGATGTAAAATTATTGACTCCTCCACAGCACTTTTAAATCAAACTGTACGCTGTGATGTATGCATTCTAACATTCATATGTATTGTATTCAATTTAGAAAAGGTGTTATGATGAATCCGGCACCCCCTTGATATCTTGCATCCCCGAGCAATCACCAACATTTTGCTCTTGATCTAGATTGATTTGGAGCATGCGCATATTTCTTTAATAGAAGTCTGCTTGTGTGTGTGTGTGTGTGTGTGTGTGTTGCTGTGAACGCACATTTTCTCTGCTATTGCTGTGCTTCCGGAAACAGTAGTAATGTTGCTCAACTACCCAAGCTACTTCTAGTCTTATTTCACAATATATTTATTAGACTTCCAAGCCAAAGGCTGTCCAAGCCTATTGTTATCAATGTGTTTATTATTATTAATAATAATAATGATAATAATAATAATAATAATAATAATAATAATAATAATAATAATAATAATAACAATAATATTATTATTAGGCTTCCAAGCAAAAGGCTGGGAAGCCTATTGTTATTGTTATGTTTATTATTTTTCTGCACAAACATCATCGCAGAGTTATGAAAACGCATACGTAAGTAGATGCCTATGGCTGGACAACCAGACTGGCGTCCCCGAATGAAAAAGTTGCATGGTTCAACCGCCATATTGGATCTCGTGGAAATTTTGGGAATTTTTCAAAACTCTTGCCGTTAAAAACAACTTAAGGTGGAACTGTGACAATGGCAGCAAATAGTGCAGCAATGGCCTTGTGACAGGGTGACTGAGTGGTGACGTCACGGCAGAAGCAGGGATGGGAAAACACTGACACCAGGGACTGCAGTTCAAAAGAAAGAATCGGCTGGCTGCCGTTTTTGGCCGCGGTGTGCAAATAACCGTTTCGCGACGGCTCTATTTTCATACATTCGTGCATAAAGGTGCAATACACTACAGTCATGAAACTTTATATGACTGTGACAGGGTGGACGAGTGGTCTGACGTCAGGCCAGAAGCAGGAACGAAAACCGACACCAGGCAAGTACTGCAGTTTAAGGTGGCGTTTGCCGTTTTATTTAAATACAAAAATAAAAATAAATATTTAAACATAAAACTCTGCTCACAGAGCAAAATAAAAGGGTAAACAAAAACAAATCACGAACACTACAACTGGTCAGGCTGGGCAATCGCCTTCAGTGACGCTTGGTTAGTTTCGTTTTTAAATAAATTTTTCTTGCTCTCCGTCTCTCTGCTAGCTTTCTCCTCTCTAACACCCCCACACCAAGTGCCGAGAGTTACAGGCTTTTATAACAGGTGACCATATCCCGATTAGCAACAAATTAAATCACCTAATTAATTCGGGAGATGGCCACCTTCTGCACAAGTTTTTAAATGGGGCTTCCCATCCACGCTACTAAACAAAAACATTTGACTACGCCGTCACTATCAAAACAAAACAATAACAAACCCAGCAGCGCTCGCCGTCATTTAAAATACATAACATTACTAAATCATAATACTAATAATAATACAAAATAACACATTTTGGTCACATGGTTTGGCGGCCATATTGATAATTGTAAAAAAACTTTTGCAACTCATAACAACAACACCATTGCACTTATGCTCTGCAGTGTCAACACAATTGCACAGACCGTTGGAAAGTAATAACTGCTGAAGAATGAAACAGATTGCTCACATGGCGTGGCGGCCATCTTGGAATTTATGTTGAAATTTTAACTCCTAGGGCGTGCCGACAGGGTCATAGTTATAATGGAACACGTATAGGAAGTCATATGTGCTCTATGAAAAAATGTCATCGCCTGTGACCTCTGACTTCTCCTTAAGGTCAAACAGTGATGTATGACATCATCAACATACGCAACTGGCTATAAAACTTCCTATAACTTCTTATCGGCTGCACCAAAACGCACGAAATTTGACACGGATGTAGAGGACTATAGGATGTTGTGCCATGGTCAATATGGCGGCCTTTGGTCACATGGTGTGGCAGCCATCTTGGATTTAATGAAAGTTGAGCAACTTTCAAAAGTCTCATGAATGGTAAATTGCACAGCTGTGAGAAATGTTGTGCATAGTGTGCTAACCAATGTGCTTAAATTTCACGATAACTGCTTGGAAGCCTTTATAGTTGCTAGCAACTCTAGTTTGATTTATTTTACTGCAGTTTTATTTTAGTAAAGCAAACGTACAATTTAAAACACACACAGTAGCATATAATAATATTTTATCACCTAGTTATCAAAGAAGAAAGAATCGCCCATATAAATTTAAAGGGAATCATACTTTTTATAAAGCTGCAATACTGTAAATGTTAAGAAATTCATTATTTGGGAAAAATACAAATTGTAAAGCAGTAAGAAATAAAGAAATGCTGCAATATTAAATCATGTTTTGTTTTTCACAGCACCAGAGAAGCTGAAATATTTCCTATCCCCAGCCTTAAAGTTTTTC
The DNA here is from genome assembly GCF_902713425.1 of Acipenser ruthenus. Lineage (NCBI taxonomy): Eukaryota > Metazoa > Chordata > Actinopteri > Acipenseriformes > Acipenseridae > Acipenser > Acipenser ruthenus. The sequence continues at coordinate 30,563,934 of NC_081195.1, read as the reverse complement.
TGAATGTAATAGGATTTTCTAGTACTATACCAGATGAGTTCAGGGGGTCCAGTTATGGTCATACAAGTCGTATGTATTCTATAGGACATGCTCATACAGGTCATTTCTATAGAGGAGACACCCCCTTCATATACCAGCAGAGAAATCAGTGACCCAATGCGATTTAATCCCTTAAATGCAGTGCTAATTATGCAAGTTTGAGAATTGCATTTCACACTTAAATTTTGTTCAATTAAGAGTTATATTAAGTAATTGAGAGCAGCATAAAGAAAGAATGGCTAATTCTTGGACCTCATGGTCGAGCCCCATTAGTGCAATCAGCTGTGCTGCACTTGCTGATTGGCTGGCGTGTGGCAGCACCCTGATTGCTGGGATGGGGCTCAGCGCTATTTAGGCTGTGGGGTTCTGTTATTCAGTCTCCCTATCCTTGACTAATACGGTTGTGAGACGTACTGCGTATCCATTGTGTGTTTGTTTGCTGATCTCTTTTTGTAAACCAGACTGAGGACCTCCAGGCCGGCCGCCTGTGACCCCGGACTAAATGCTGGTTTATACTCCATCGCCCGACGGTCACTCGACTGAAAACACAGCGACAGCAGGCATCTTTATTACCGCCCGATCAATCCCTTTTAAATCTTGTTATCGTCCATCGCCAAACTATACATGCACAGCGACACTGTGTAGTTCAGAGAGATTGCAGTTCAGGGGGATTACCTTCACCTTGGAGTTCCGCTTGTATCTCTTTGGCAGTTATCCTTGGTTCTTTTTCTACCATTCGCACAATCCTTCTGTTCAATCTGGGGTCGATTTTCCTCTTGCGGCCACGCCCAGGGAGGTTGGCTACAGTTCCATGGACCTTAAACTTCTTAATAATATTTGCAACTGCTGTCACAGGAACATCAAGCTGCTTGGAGATGGTCTTGTAGCCTTTACCTTTACCATGCGTGTCTATTATTTTCTTTCTGATCTCCTCAGACAACTCTCTCCTTTGCTTTCTCTGGTCCATGTTCAGTGTGGTGCACACAATGATACCAAACAGCACAGTGACTACTTTTCTCCATTTAAATAGGCTGAATGACTGATTACAAGATTGGAGACATGTGTGATACTAATTAAAGAAACTAATTAGTTTGAAATATCACTATAATCCAATTATTTATTATCTTTTCTAAGGGGTACCAACAAATGTGTCCAGGTCATTTTAGAATATCTTTGTATAATAAGCAATAATTCATCTCTTTTCACAGCTTCTTTGCTTTATTGACATACCAAAAGCATGCAAGTATACATGATAAAATAGCTTTTAATTTCATCACTTTTCAGGAGGAATGAAGCATTATTTCAATGAGCTGTAAGGGTACTGTGATGGGGTGCAGCCTATTTTGTGGTGGTTCTGTGTTTTTTGTATTGTTTAGAGTGGATGTGAGTGAGTTTGGGGTGTGGTTCAGTGAGTATGTGTGGAATGTGCCTGGGCTAATGAGGTGCGAATTGCCCAATTAGCCCAGGCAGCTGTATAAAAGGGAGTGGTTGGGTATGTTAGTAGGTGAGTGTTTGTAACAGAGAGAAGACGTGTGTTAGAGAGAGAGTGAGTGGGTTTTTTTGGGTTTGTTTAAAGCCTGTTTTGTGTTTGTCTTTTTGGTTGGCCATCGTGCCAACCAAAAAGACACCACCCGGGGTCCCTCCAGGAGATAGCCGTCATGGTCCTGGCATACCTGGCGATAGACATGGGGGAGATCCCCCTCCTTGATGAAAAGGGGGTGGAGCTGCTGCCATCGCCCAGAGAGGGGTAGCCGCTGCCGTCGCCCAGAGTGGGGTAGCCGCTGCCGTCGCCCAGAGAGGGGGAGCCGCTGCCGTTGCCCAGAGTGGGGGAGCCGCTGCCGTCGCCCGAGAGGGAGGAGCCCGAACGTCCACAGCCCGAGAGGGAGGAGCCCGAACGTCCACAGCCCGAGTGGGAGGAGCCCGAACGTCCACAGCCCGAGTGGGAGGAGCCCAAACGTCCACAGCCCGAGTGGGAGGAGCCCGAACGTCCACGGCCCGAGTGGGAGGAGCCCGAACGTCCACGGCCCGAGAGGGAGGAGTCGGTGCGTCCACGGCCCGAGAGGGAGGAGTCGGTGCGTCCACGGCCCGAGAGGGAGGAGTCGGTGCGTCCACGGCCCGAGAGGGAGGAGTCGGTGCGTCCACGGCCCGAGAGGGAGGAGTTGATGCTTCCTCCACCAGCAGGGGAAGATTACCTGCTGTCTCTTCCTCCATTGCCGCCACCAGCAGAGGGAGCATGCCTGCTGGTTCACCTGCCGCTGCAAGAGCCGGAAGAGGAGGAGCCAGTGTGTCCTGTGTCTGGAGGGTAGGAGCCAGTGCGTCCTGTGTCCAGAGGGGAGAAGCTGAAGGCCCAAACCCATATTTTTTTTTGGGAGGGGCGAAGGCGTGAAGCTCAGGCTCCACAGCAGCCGCTGTTTTTGCTGCTGAAGGGAGCCCAGCGGAGACGCCCGCCACCAGCCCTACCCCTACTGTCGGAGGAGCCGGCAGCGCCACCAGCCCTACCCCCGCTGTCGGAGGAGCCGGCCGCGCCACCAGCCCTACCCCCGCTGTCGGAGGAGCCGGCAGTGCCACCAGCCCTACCCCCGCTGTCGGAGGAGCTGGCAGCGCCACCAGCCCTACCCCCGCTGTCGGAGGAGCCGGCAGCACCAACAGCTCTAACCCCGCTGTCGGAGGAGCCAGCAGCACCACCCGAGGGAGAGGAGCAGGAGCTGCCTCTGCCTCCACCACCACCACGTGAGGGAGAGGGGCAGGAGCTGCCTCTGCCTCCACCACCTGAGGGAGAGGAGCAGGAGCTGCCTCTGCCTCCACCACCACCACCCGAGGGAGAGGAGCAGGAGCTGCCTCTGCCTCCACCTCCCGAGGGTCCGCTGCTGCTGCCGTCGCCTCCCGAGGGTCCGCTGCTGCTGCCGTCGCCTCCCGAGGGTCCGCTGCTGCTACCGTCGCCTCCTGAGGGTCAGCTGCTGCTGCCGTCACCTGGGGTCGCCAGGGATCCTGCTTCGCCTGGGGTCGCCAGGGATCCTGCTTCGCCTGGGGTCGTTGAGGGTCCTGCTTCGCCTGGGGTCGCTACACTGTGGCCGAAGCCCCACGGAGGGGAGCTGCCGGCCATGAAGAAAGGGGGGGAGATCAGGAGACCAGCTCCCCTCGCAGCAGTTTCGCTGCCGGAGATCGTGTGGTCGGAGCCCCACGGAGGGGAAATGCCGGCCATGAAGAAGGGGGGGAAGGTAAGGAGACCAGCTCCCCCAGCCGCACTTTTGCGGCAGGATAGAGTGTGGCGGGAGCCCCGGAAGAGGGAGCTGCCGGCCACGAAGAATTGGGGGGTGCCGGACCTCCCACCATGGCCACCCCCATGGACACTGTGCTTCCCCCTATTCTGGGACTTTGAGACTGAGGGGGGAGGTGGCCATTTAGGCCATGTTGTGCTGCACACAAGGAGGGGAGGTGTGTGATGGGGTGCAGCCTATTTTGTGGTGGTTCTGTGTTTTTTGTATTGTTTAGAGTGGATGTGAGTGAGTTTGGGGTGTGGTTCAGTGAGTATGTGTGGAATGTGCCTGGGCTAATGAGGTGCGAATTGCCCAGTTAGCCCAGGCACCTGTATAAAAGGGAGTGGTTGGGTATGTTAGTAGGTGAGTGTTTGTAACAGAGAGAAGACGTGTGTTAGAGAGAGAGTGAGTGGGGTTTTTTGGGGTTTGTTTAAAGCCTGTTTTGTGTTTGTCTTTTTGGTTGGCCATCGTGCCTTTTTATTTGTGTTTTGTTAATTAAAATATTTTGGTTTCACTGCACTTTCTGTCTCTGAGTCTTCCCTCTGCTGCTATCCTGCCACAGGTACCAACAAATTTGAGCACGTCTGTATATATTTTTAAACCTGAAATGTATTTATAATATATTTTCTTAAACATGACATGTTGCTTAAATATATTTATAATATACTATAAATGATATTTATACATTTTATTTTTCTAAATTATATTCAAAATACATTGTAAATATGTTGTAAATAAATATATTCACATTAATATATTTAAACGTGTATGCAGTGTTTTCAAACAATATATTTATATATTGCATATAACGGGAGACTGCGACGGTCAGGCAGCACTAAATTTAAAACAACAAGGTTTCATAAGTTTATCCATGTACAGCAGATAAAAAAAACAGACACTGTGATTTTAATTCGGTAAATAAGTTTATTCTTGACGGAACAAATATGGTCGTTAATCAATCTTTCTGCAGATACCGAAGTGTTCCAGATACCTCAGAAAAAATAACTGGGCTAAGCCTAGTATTTAGAAGAAAAAAAAGAGAGGTCAATAACAATCAAGGACACAATAGGCTGTTCATATTTTAAGTCACCTTATATTTAAACTGTATGCCCACCAATATGAAAAAAAGAATGAAATTGTAAAAATGTAATTCCAGTTTATTAGTGGATTTTTCTTTTTTTTACTTTCATTGCTCTATTTTCAGCAACAATTCCATAGCTATTAATGAATTTTTAATTGGAAGCAGTCGTTTCAGAAGAACAATGTTAGTAGGTCTACAGAGAAGCAGCCCAAACACTTGTTGTAATGCAAACAGCCTTTTAGCATATGTTGAAAGCTTTTCATTTTTCTACTTGAGTGTTTTATATATACTGAATTTTTACAAAATGTTGATATATTCCGTTTTGTTTAAAGATAGTAGTTATTTTTAAGTGAAATTGCGGAATTCCATTCCTTTCTTATTTATTTGCTTCATATCTGTTTGGTGGAACACATGCAAAATATGATGAGTGTCCAGGCACTTTACATGATGTAATATATTGTGAATACATTATATAATACATGTTTAGTAAATATATTGAATAATACATTTCTAAAAAATACATGAACAATATATTTTATATATTGTTACCTGAAATTATATTTTAAATATATTTAAAATATGTTTAAGCAAATACATTGTAAATTTATTTTCCATATGATGAAAATGGGCCAATTTTGTAATATGTTAAATATATTTTATATAACGTTACATACATAATACATATATTTTTCCATATATTTTATCATTCCCAAATACTATGAGTTTTATATGAATAATATGTTTACAAAAATATATTTAAAATATATATATATTTTTAGTATGGGCAAACAGATTAAAAAAAGTAATTGGAACTGTAGTACATATGGACCAAACATGTTGTATACCGGGTCGCTCCATTTTTGATAACCTGTTTTTTATTAGAGATTTTTTATCTGTAAATGATATTTGTGATTTTAATGTAGGAATGGTCTCCCTGGATCAAGAGAAGGCTTTCGATAAAGTCGACCACACCTACCTCTTTAAAACCCTGGGGGCTTTCAGATTCGGCCCTGGTTTTATCTCTTATATTCAGCTTTTATATTCCAACATTTTTAGTATTTTAAAGATCAACAATGGGCTGAGTCAGCCTTTCCCAGTGTGCAGGGCTGTGCCCTGTCTGGTATGCTGTACTAGTTGGTTATAGAGCCTCTGATGCACCAGCTGAGGGGCAGGCTGGGATGAGGGCACCCCTCCTGTCCTGGCTGAAGGGCTGGAATGGAACAGAACAGGCATTAAAGTGCTGGGGGTGTACCTCGGAACACAGAACTATATGAGAAGAAATAGGAAGTTCTGTTGGACAGGGTGATGGGGCGGCTGCAGAGGTGGAAGGGACTGCTGGCCCAACTGTCCTTCAAGGGTCGGGTCCTGGTCATTAATAATCTGGTGGTCTCTAGCATGTGTCACAGTGCCTGGACCCACCCCGAGGCCTGGTGGAGGAGATCCAGAAAGTGCTGCTGGAGTTCTTTTGGAACGGGAGACACAATTTGAGGCCGGCAGTCCTGTACCGCCCCAGTGATGAAGGGGGGCAGGGGCTGGTCAGCATTGCCAGCAGGGTAGCAGCCTTCAGACTGCAGGCGGTACAGAGACTCATGTACACTGGGGAGGAGGCTCATTGGAAGAGGCTGGCCTGTTTCCTCCTCAATAGAATCGGGGGGCTGGGGTTAGGAAAACACCTGTTTTTAATTGAGAACACCGGTTTTTGTAAAGCAGGACTTCCCAGTTTTTATCAAAGTATTTTAAGTGCCTGGTAGCTGGTGAGGGTGGAAAGGGATGAAGAGTCCCTGACCGGGCAGGCCAGGAAAAAACAGCTGTCTGGTTCTGGAATGACCAGTGTGGTGGGTCAGTTTAGGGTGCTTGTGGTCAGCCAGATCAGAGTAGAGTTTGAGTATTTTAAACTGGTCAGTAATCTGGAGAGCTTCCAGGAGAGATGGTGTGTGGGAGACGCCCTGTGTGCTGTGAGTGAGGCGGGGGAGCTCCAGTTTAATTTCTAGTTTTGTTTTACAGTCTTTTTTATTCATTTGTTATTAATCTGGTTTTACAGTAAGAAAACACTGTTTGTTTATTTTTATGGTTTTCTATTCTGTATTGTTTTTTTATGATCCTTTTATTTGTTTAAAATATGTTAACTTGATTGTGTTTTGCCTTTTTGTATTTTAATGCCTTTTAATTGGAATGATTAATAAATTCTCTCTCTCTCTCTCTCTCTCTCTCTCTCTCTCTCTCTCTCTCTCTCTCTTGTGGGATTGTGGGAGGAGCCAGGTGGTGAGTGGAGCGCGGGAGTTGTGATTCAGTAGAGTCTAAACTTTTGCAATTATTTATTTATATATATTTATATTTTTGTGTTTTATGTAATATTTGTTTGTTTGTTTATCTGTCTATCGTAATAGTTTTAGTATATTTGTGAGTCGTTGTTGTTTGTGTAGCTGGTCGTAGATCAGCAGAAACGCCGATATGGTGTGTAGTTCAGGTGGAGGGGGGGTGCTGACTCGCCGGCACGGCTGCCGCTGTGTGCCTGATATCGGGGTATCGGTGGAGTAATGCCTGGTAGCGGTAGGAGAGGTTGTGGGCTTTAATAAAATAAAGTCAGCTTCAAAGATGAATAAAGCTCTAGTCATCTTTTTAACTGATGTAGATTTGGTAAATAAGCTCGTGGAGGAGGGGTTTAGTGTGCAGGGGTCTTTTATTGAAGTTTCACCTTTAGTAACACCCGTAACCAAAGTAATACTGTCTAATGTCCCTCCCTTCTTAAAAAACGAGTTACTGGAAAGAGAGTTATCAAGATATGGAAAATTAATGTATCCCATTAAAACGATTCCTCTGGGATGTAAAAATCCCAGTGTAAAACATGTTTTGTCTTTTAGAAGACAGGCGTTCATTTTACAGCACAATCCTAATTTAACTATTGAAGTAGCGTGGAATTTTAATGTCGAGGGGACGAATTGTGTTGTTTTTGCCAGTTCTGATATAATGAGGTGTTTTAAATGTGGCGCTCAGGGACATCAAAGAAAGCAGTGTCCCAGAAACAGGGATCGGGCTGAAACAGAGCAGGATAATGGAGCTCCTGGCGGGGAGGAGGTCGGGGGCGATCGGGGAGAGCGGGAGGATGAGCAGCCCCCGGAGCCAGCAGAGCCCGGGTCAGCGGAGCCAGCAGAGCCCGGGTCAGCGGAGCCAGCAGAGCCCGGGTCAGCGGAGCCAGCAGAGCCCGGGTTAGCAGAATCAGCAGAGCCCGGGACAGTAAAGCCTGGGTCAGCGGAGTCCGAGTCAGCGGAGCCCGAGTCAGCGGTACCTGAAGCAGAGTTGATACAACTGAAAAGACACAGCCAAGCGAAAACAGCTTCGGGGCAAGAGGCTGGGCAAATTGATGAAGTGGTGGCGAAAAAAAAGAAAAAGAAAAACAAGCACTCTGAGGAAGGAGAGCCAAGGCAGGACTCTGGGTCTGTATCTGTGAGCAGCAGTGAGAAGACTCAGCCTCCCGGCGTGAAAGTTGCGGAGAGCGGAGGCGATCCACAACCGATGCCTGAGGAGGAACTGACGTCTTCCCCGGAGGCTGTGCCACCTTTCCCTGAAGGAGTCAGAAGCACAGATCTCCCCCAGTCTGGCTACAAGACAGGGGGCACTGAAGCTGAAGCTGTGGCTGTGGAGAGCGGCGAGGCCGCTGAAGAGGACGGGGCGGATGGCGAACAAGATGAGGGCATGTACGAGTCGGATGACGAGGGGCTCTCTGATTCCTAGTTAATCTCGGACGTCCCTGACAGCCAACCCGTCAGGAGAAAACTCTATACACTGCAGTACATTAACAACTTTCTCGACAGTACTAAAGGTAAGAGGGGAGTGGACATTAAAAGTTTTTTTCCCGATTTAAAATTGTTTTTACATTCTGCGCATATAGTCTCCAGGAAGTCTACGCTTGAGGAGCTAGATCAGCAGAAGAGGTACCGTTTAAAAAAAGTAGTGCAGACTGTAAAGAAAATGATGGTACGATCAAAAACTTTATTTTAAAATGGATTTTTTTAAAAAAAGGAACATTTTATTTTTTAGTGTTTGTTTTAACTTGATGGTCTTAAATATTTTATCCGCCATGGAAAAGTGTACTTTTATTTCTTTTAACGTTAATGGTTGTAGACAGTCTATTAAAAGAGCACAGTTATTTGAATTTTTAAAGCAGAAAAGGGCTGGGGTTGTGATGGTGCAGGAGACGCATATTGAACAGGAGAGTGAGGCGGTCTGGCTGTCAGAGTGAGGCGGTCAGGGTGTGTTCAGTCACGGCTCCAGCACCAGCGCGGGAGTAGCGGTGCTTTTTAAATCAGACCTGCCTGTCAGTGTACAGCACGTAGAAGAGATTGAGAAGGGGCGGCTTTTAAAAGTAGAGACACAAATAGCTGGTTTTAACTTTACTTTTATAAATATTTATGCACCAAATACGGGAAGAGACAGAATTTTATTGTTTAACAAGTTGAAACAAACTATTTTAAAATGCAGTAATAATGACGTATTAGTGGTTGCGGGTGATTTTAACTGCACTATAGATTTTACTAAAGATAGGAATACTGAAGAGCCACATCCTCAATCCTCCAGAGAGCTGACTGCAGTTTTACAGTCCGGTGACCTGGTTGACGTTTGGAGGTGTCTGCACCCTCAAGCCCGACAGTACACCTGGTCCCAGTCCCGTAACAACTATACATCTAGAGCACGACTGGATCAGTTTTATTCATTTCGTTGTCACCTCAATTTTTTTGTAGGGGCAAGCATTATTCCTAACAGTCTATCGGACCACCACTGCCTGTTAGTCAGTGTACTTATTCCAACTGAAGGACACAAATCTTCTTATTGGCATTTCAATATTCAATTATTAAAAGACTGTAAATTTGGAAAAGTTTTTAAAGAGTTTTGGAAAGTTTGGCAAAATCAAAAAAACAATTATCAAGATTTAAGGCAGTGGTGGGACATTGGGAAAAAGCAAATTCGAATTTTTTGTCAGCAGTACACCCTGGAGGCTACCAGGTCACTGGACAAGGCAGTCAGGGAGTTAGAGAGAGACATTCTAAACATAGAGAATAATGGGGATCTCTCTAATGAGCAAACCTTTCAAAAAATAAAAGAGAAAAGACATGTGTTGGGCAGCTTGCTGGAGGAGAAGGTGAAGGGGGCGTTGGTGCGTTCTCGCTTCGTGGCGCTGAGGGACATGGATGCACCCACTTCCTTCTTCTTTGGCCTGGAGAAGAAGAGAGCATACAGCCAGCAGCTGAGGTGTGTGCGGACGCCCTGCGGCAGAGAACTACACAGCAGAGAGGAGATCAGTGAGGCGGCTGTGCAGTTCTACAAGCAGCTGTTCACAAAAGAACAGTGTGATCAAGATGACACAGAGACCCTGCTCCAGGATCTACCTAGCCTGAGCAAAGAGGAGCAGGGTGGACTGGACAAAGAGCTGACCTTTGAAGAACTGACCATTGCGATGACACAGCTCTCCAGCGGGAAGGCGCCTGGGATAGATGGCCTCCCCGCTGAGTTTTTCAAACATTTCTGGACAGTGATCGGGGAGGACTTCTTCCAGGTGCTGAAGGAAAGTCTGGAGAGAAAAGAACTGCCTCTCAGCTGCCGCAGGGCAGTGATCACACTGCTGCCTAAGAAAGGAGACCTCTGCCTTTTAAAGAACTGGAGACCTGTTTCGCTGTTATGTGCTGATTCGAAAATAATTTCCAAGTGTATCGCAAATAGGGTTAAGAAATGTATAGGTACTGTAATACATAGGGATCAAACATATTGTATCCCAGGAAGATCTATTTTTGATAACCTGTTTTTAATTAGAGATTTTTTAACCCTGAGTGAAACATGTCATTTTAATGTGGGATTGGTCTCCCTTGATCAGGAGAAGGCTTTTGATAGGGTCGACCACACCTACCTTGTGAAAGTCCTGAGAGCCTTCGGGTTTGGCCCTGTTTTTATTTCTTACATAGAGCTTTTATACTCAAATGTTTTTAGTGTCTTAAAGATTAATAACGGGTTGAGCAAACCTTTCTCGGTGAGCAGGGGCATTAGACAGGGCTGCTCTCTGTCGGGCATGCTGTATTCATTGTCTATAGAGCCACTGTTGCATCTTCTGAGGGGCAGGTTGTCTGGCTGGGCAGTGCCTGCCTCACCCGTCCCTGTCTCTGTGAAAGTATCAGCTTACGCTGATGATGTGAACGTGTTTGTGTGCAGTGATGGGGACGTCCAGGTCCTGGAGGAGAGCTTGGCAGTGTTTCAGAGAGCATCTTCAGCACGGATAAACTGGGCAAAATGCAACACCTTCCTGTCAGGCGGTTGGCAGGACGGGGGGCCCCCCATGCTGCCTCAGGCCCTGCAGTGGGATCGGACTGGGATTAAGGTGCTGGGGGTGTTCTTTGGGACAGAGCTTTTCATGCAGAGGAATTGGGAGGGCCTGGTGGATAAGGTGAAGGGGCGGCTGCTCAGCTGGCAGGGGCTGCTGGCTCAGCTGTCATTCAAGGGGAGGGTCCTGGTCATCAATAATTTGGTGGCCTCTATGTTATGGCACAAGGTGGTGTGCCTGGACCCTCCACGGGGAATGGTAGAGGAAATTCAGAGAGTACTGCTGGATTTCTTCTGGAGCGGGAGACATTGGTTGAGGCCGGCAGTCCTGTACCTCCCCTCTGATGAAGGGGGGCAAGGCCTGGTCAGCATTGCCAGCAGGGTGGCAGCTTTCAGACTGCAGGCAGTGAAGAGGCTCCTGTACGCCGAGGAAGGGGCTCACTGGAGAGAGATCGCTTTTTATTTTCTGAGACGGGTAGGAGGAATGGGGTTAGATCGCAGCTTGTTTTTAATTGATTTCTCCAGGCTAGACAAGACAGGTCTCCCCTCTTTTTATGTGAATGTTTTTAAAGTGTGGCAGACAGTAAGCGTGGAGAGGGAGGAGGGGTCGGTGACAGGTCAGTCTCTACTGGAGGAACCCCTCTTTTTTAATCCCCTTTTTCCCATTCAGTTTTTTCAGTCGGGGGCACTGTGTACCAGTTTTGTCAGGGCTGGTGTAACCCGACTGGCTCACCTGATCGTGTCAGGAACCCCCTGTTGGATCTCAGCAGCTCAGCTGGCTAGGCGGCTGGGCTGGCCTCCGAGTGCCTGGCTGGCTGAGAAGATGATTCATGAGCTGAAGAACTCTCTCTCACCAAAGCTCAAGGAGGCTTTGGGGGAGGGAATAGCTGGGGGGCCTGATCAGGGAGGGGACCCCTTTTTTCCCACAGTTTTTTTATCCCCAGGTTTAGGTGAGGAAGAGGGTAGGGATGGAGAGAGAATAAGGAAAATGGAGGGAGTTAAAAATATAGCACTCCAAGAAGCAGAGGGGAAAAAACTATACAAGCTGCATGTTAAAACAGTCCAGTCCAGCCACCTAAAAGGGACTGTGGACACAAAATGGAGAAGCCATTTGCAGGTAGCAGAAGAGAGACAGCCAGTATGGAGGGTGCTGTATAAACTGCCTTTAAGCAAGAGAGCAGGGGACCTGCAGTGGAGGATCCTGCACTGTGCCGTATCTACCGGAAGGTTCCTCCACAGAGTGGACCCCAGCATCAGTGCTGAGTGCTGCTTCTGTGGGGAGGAGGAGACCGTGTTCCACACATTCACTGACTGTGTCAGGCTGGGGTTGCTCTTTCACCTCTTGCAGGGGCTCCTGCAGATCCTTGGGGTGTTTTTCAGCAAAGATACTTTTATTTTTGGGTTCCCCTATAGTTTTAAAAATAGGGATAGGTGTGTTTTAATTAATTTTATTTTAGGGCAGGCAAAATTGGCCATTTTAAAATCTAGGAAAAATAAGATTTTAGAGGCAGGGCTAGCAGATGCTGCCAGATTATTTCGTATTTTAGTTGTCAGCCGGGTAATGGTGGATTTTAACTATTTTAAAATGGTCAGTAACCTGGAGGGCTTTCAGGAGAGGTGGTGTGTGGGAGACGCCTTGTGCTCATTGAGTGAGGAGGGAGAGCTGCTGTTTAATTTCTAGTTTGAATTTATTTTTGTTTTATTGTTTTTACAGTGTTTTTATCACTTTACTGTTTTTACAGGAAAACACTGTTTAGTTTTTTAATATTGGCTTTTTGTGTTTTATTTATATTTTATGATCCTTTTATTTGGTTAAAATCTGGTTTTAAAGGAGAACATGATGTTGTTTTTTAGGATTTTATGCTGATGCTCTGGGGAGGTTTCGGCTGTTCCCAGGAGCCAGAAAGTATCTTTATCGTGTTTTACCTTATTATTGTTATTGAATGGATTTTAATTGGAATGGTTTAATAAAGGATCTTAAAAGTTTCTCTCTCTCTCTCTCTCTCTCTCTCTCTCTCTCTCTCTCTCTCTCTCTCTCTCTCTCTCTCTCTCTCTCTCTCTCTCTCTCTCTCTCTCTCTCTCTCGGATTGTGAGCCAGGTGGTGAATGGAGCACAGGAGTTGTGATTCAGGAGAGTCTAAGCTTTTGCAATTATATATATATATATATATATATATATATATATATATATATATATATATATATATATATAATCTCTACAGTACTGTGCAAAAGTTTTAGGCAGGTGTGAAAAAATGCTGTAAAGTAAGAATGCTTTCAAAAATAGACATGTTAATAGTTTATATTTATCAATTAACAAAATGTAAAGTGAGTGAACAGAAGAAAAATCTACATCAAATCAATATTTGGTGTGACCACCCTTTGCCTTCAAAACAGCATCAATTCTTCTAGGTACACTTGCACACAGTTTTTGAAGGAACTCGGCAGGTAGGTTGGCCCAAACATCTTGGAGAACTAACCACAGTTCTTCTGTGGATTTAGGCAGCCTCAGTTGCTTCTCTCTCTTCATGTAATCCCAGACAGACTCGATGATGTTGAGATCAGGGCTCTGTGGGGGCCATATCATCACTTCCAGGACTCCTTGTTCTTCTTTACGCTGAAGATAGTTCTTAATGACTTTCGCTGTATGTTTGGGGTCGTTGTCATGCTGCAGAATAAATTTGGGGCCAATCAGATGCCTCCCTGATGGTATTGCATGATGGATAAGTATCTGCCTGTACTTCTCAGCATTGAGAAGACCATTAATTCTGACCAAATCCCCAGCTCCATTTGCAGAAATGCTGCCCCAAACGTGCAAGGAAGCTCCACCATGCTTCACTGTTGCCTGCAGACACTCATTTGTGTACTGCTCTCCAGCCCTTCGGCGAACAAACTGCCTTCTGCTACAGCCAAATATTTCAAATTTTGACTCATCAGTCCAGAGCACCTACTGCCATTTTTCTGCACCCCAGTTCCTGTGTTTTCGTGCATAGTTGAGTCGCTTGGCCTTGTTTCCACGTCGGAGGTATGGCTTTTTGGCCGCAAGTCTTCCATGAAGGCCACTTCTGACCAGACTTCTCCAGACAGTAGATGGGTGTACCAGGGTCCCACTGTTTTCTGCCAATTCTGAGCTGATGACACTGCTGGACATCTTCCGATTGCGAAGGGAAGTAAGTATGATGTGTCTTTCATCTGCTGCAGTAAGTTTCCTTGGCCGACCACTGCGTCTACGGTCCTCAATGTTGCCCGTTTCTTTGTGATTCTTCAAAAGAGCTTGGACAGCACATCTGGAAACCCCTGTCTGCCTTGGAATTTCTGCCTGGGAGAGACCTTGCTGATGCAGTATGACTACCTTGTGTCTTGTTGCTGTGCTCAGTCTTGCCATGGTGTATGACTTTTGACAGTAAACTGTCTTCAGCAACCTCACCTTGTTAGCTGAGTTTGGCTGTTCCTCACACAGTTTTATTCCTCCTACACAGCTGTTTCTGTTTCATTTAATGATTGTGTTTCAACCTACATATTGAATTGATGATCATTAGCACCTGTTTGGTATAATTGTTTAATCATACACCTGACTATATGCCTACAAAATCCCTGACTTTGTGCAAGTGTACCTAGAAGAATTGATGCTGTTTTGAAGGCAAAGGGTGGTCACACCAAATATGGATTTGATTTAGATTTTTCTTCTGTTCACTCACTTTGCATTTAAGTTAATTGATAAATATAATCTATTAATATGTCTATTTTTGAAAGCATTCTTACTTTACAGCATTTTTTCACACCTGCCTAAAACTTTTGCACAGTACTGTATATATATATATATATATATATATATATATATATATATATATATATATAGACGTGCTCAAATTTGTTGGTACCCCTCCACAAAAAACGAAGAATGCACAATTTTCTCTGAAATAACTTGAAACTGACAAAAGTAATTGGCATCCACCATTGTTTATTCCGTATTTAATAGAAATCAGACTTTGCTTTTGATTTTTTATTCAACATAATATTGTAAATAATAAAACAAATGAAAATGGCATGGACAAAAATGATGGGACCGCTAACCTAATATTTTGTTGCACAACCTTTAGAGGCAATGACTGCAATCAAACGTTTTCTGTGGCTCTCAATGAGACTTCTGCACCTGTTAACAGGTAGTTTGGCCCACTCTTCCTGAGCAAACTGCTCCAGCTGTCTCAGGTTTGATGGGTGCCTTCTCCAGACTGCAAGTTTCAGCTCTTTCCATAGATGTTCGATAGGATTCAGATCAGGACTCATAGAAGGCCACTTCAGAATAGTCCAATGTTTTGTTCTTATCCATTCTTGGGTGCTTTTAGCTGTGTGTTATGGGTCATTATCCTGTTGGAGGACCCATGACCTGCGACTGAGACAGAGCTTTCTGACAGTGGGCAGTACGTTTCGCTCCAGAATGCCTTGATAGTCTTGAGATTTCATTGTGCCCTGCATAGATTCAAGGCACCCTGTGCCAGGCGCAGCAAAGCAGCCCCTAAACATAACCAAGCCTCCTCCATGTTTCACTGTAGGTATGGTGTTCTTTTCTTTGAAAGCTTCATTTTTTCGTCTATGAACATAGAGCTGATGTGACTTGCCAAAAAGCTCCAGTTTTGACTCATCTGTCCAAAGGACATTCTCCCAGAAGGATTGTGGCTTGTCAATATGCATTTTAGCAAATTCCAGTCTGGCTTTTTTATGTTTTTCTGTCAAAAGTGGAGTCCTCTTGGGTCTTCTTCCATGGAGCCCACTTTCGCTCAAAAAGCGACGGATGGTGTGATCAGAAACTGACGTACATTCACCTTGGAGTTCAGCTTGTATCTCTTTGGCAGTTATCCTTGGTTCTTTTTCTACCATTCGCACTATCCTTCTGTTCACTCTGGGGTCGATTTTCCTCTTGCGGCCGCGCCCAGGGAGGTTGGCTACAGTTCCATGGACCTTAAACTTCTTAATAATATTTGCAACTGTTGTCACAGGAACATCAAGCTGCTTGGAGATGGTCTTGTAGCCTTTACCTTTACCATGCTTGTCTATTATTTTCTTTCTGATCTCCTCAGACAACTCTCTCCTTTGCTTTCTCTGGTCCATGTTCAGTGTGGTGCACACAATGATACCAAACAGCACAGTGACTACTTTTCTCCATTTAAATAGGCTGAATGACTGATTACAAGATTGGAGACATGTGTGATACTAATTAAAGAAACTAATTAGTTTGAAATATCACTATAATCCAATTATTTTCTTTTCTAAGGGGTACCAACAAATGTGTCCAGGCCATTTTAGAATATCTTTGTAGAATAAGCAATAATTCATCTCTTTTCACAGCTTCTTTGCTTTATTCTATGACATACCAAAGGCATGTAAGTATACATGATAAAATAGCTTTTAATTTCATCACTTTTCAGGAGGAATGAAGCATTATTTCAATGAGCTGTAAGGGTACCAACAAATTTGAGCATGTCTGTATATATATATATATATATATATATATATATATATATATATATATATATATATATATATATATATATAGTAATAAGGTCATACAGGGTCATTATGTGAGCCAGTGCCTGTCAAAGTATCTTTTCCCAGTGAAGCATTATCAGAGCCACTAGAGGGTGCTCTCAACATTATTATTATTATTATTATTATTATTATTATTATTATTATTATTATTATTTATTTCTTAGCAGACGCCCTTATCCAGGCCGACTTACAATCGTAAGCAAATACATTTCAAGTGTTACAGTACAAGTAATACAATAAGAGCAAGATAAATACAATGACTTTTGTTCAAGCAAAGTACAAGTGTGACAAAATACAATTCAATAATACAGCAGATAACAGTGATAGTTACATCAGGATATGATTAAATACAAAATACTACAGATTAAACACTTGGCAGATTACAGTATTCTGAAGTACAGGATTAAATGCAGTAAAATAGGGGGCAGATAAGAGCAAATAAAGTGCATTTAAATGAAGGGTGATAGTGTCCCAGGATACAAACAAAGGAGTTCTACAGGTGCTGTTTGAAGAGGTGAGTCTTAAGGAGGCGCCGGAATGTGGTCAGGGACTGGGCAGTCCTGACATCTGTGGGAAGGTCATTCCACCACTGCGGAGCAAGGGTGGAGAAGGAGCGGGCTCTGGAGGCAGGGGACCGTAGAGGAGGTAGAGCCAGTCTTCTAATGCAGGCGGAGCGGAGAGGTCGAGTGGGGGTGTAGGGAGATATGAGGGTCTGCAGGTAGCTGGGTGCAGTCTGGTCAAGACATCTGTAGTACAAGAGTCTTGAAATGGATGCGAGCGGTGATCGGGAGCCAGTGGAGTGAGTGGAGTAGTGGAGTAGCGTGGGAGAAGCGAGGCAGAGAGAACACCAGGTGGGCAGCGGACTTCTGGATGAGCTGGAGCGGACGGGTGGCGGACGCAGGGAGGCCAGCCAGGAGGGAGTTGCAGTAGTCTAGGCGGGAGAGTACCAAGGCCTGGACCAGGAACTGGGTGGCATAGTTGGTGAGGAAGGGTCGGATTCTTCGGATGTTGCTCAGGAAGAATCGGCAAGTGCGTGCCAGAGTGGAGATGTACTGGGAATAAGAGAGGCAGGGGTACAGGGTGACTCCGAGGTTCTTAGCAGAGGAGGATGGAGAGAGTGTGGTAGATTCCAGAGGAACAGAGATAGAGAGATCAGAGGAGGGGGAGGAAGAGGGAAAGAAAAGGAGGTCAGATTTAGAGAGGCTGAGTTTGAGGTGATGCGAGTGCATCCAGGAGGAAATAGCAGACAGACAGGTAGAGATACGGGAGGAGGTGGTGGAGTCAGAGGTGGGGAAGGAGAGGAAAATCTGAGCATCATCAGCATAGAAATGGTATGAGAAACCATAGGATGCGATGAGGGGGCCCAGGGAGTGGGTGTAGAGAGAGAACAGGAGAGGACCCAAGACTGACACTTGTGGGACTCCTGTTAAGAGAGGGTGAGGTGTGGAGGTTGCTCCACGCCAAGTTACCTGGTAAGTGCGGTTGGAGAGGTAGGAGGAGAACCAGGCCAGAGCAGTGCCAGAGATCCCCAGGTCAGCGAGAGATGATAGTAGAATTATAGGATGAGGTAATGCTTATTGGATTGAATTATTGTTGACATCTGCTGGTAGTTTGACAATTCTGAGCCCTATAAATGGGACAGGTTTTACCGAGCTGAGAGAGGAAGACTGGGTGTGGTACTGTGAGGAGTGAGATTGTTGTTAATCAAAAGAGAAGGGAACGCTGTGAAGTTGGGTGGTTTTTTGTTGCTTGTTTAACTGCACTGGGTAAACAGCTTAGCTGTCCCAGGTGGTTGGTATGGCCTCCGGCCTATAAAGTATAGTTTGCATCGTCTTATAAAGATAGGTTTGTGTTTGTTTTCTTCTGTTTGTGTTTTCTTTATTTTTGCAACCTGCCTTCAAAATAAAGGGCATCGCGGGTGTCATTACACCCTATCTGAAGTTGCCAGTCTGTGTTAACTTAAATATTTTAGCAGCTGTGGAAAAGTCTATTTTTATTTCCTTTAACGTTAATGGCTGTAGACAGACTTTTAAAAGAGCACAGTTATTTGATTTTTTAAAGCTGAAAAGGGCTGGGGTTGTGTTGCTGCAGGAGACACACACTGAGCAGGAGATTGAGGCAGTCTGGCTGTCAGAGTGGGGATGTCAGTGTGTGTTCATTCACAGCTGCAGCACAAGTGTGGGAGTAGTGGTGCTTTTTAAATCAGACCTGGGTGTCAGAGTGGGGAGGTCAGTGTGTGTTCAGTCACGGCACCAGCGTGGGAGTACTGGTGCTTTTTGAATCAGACCTGGCTGTCAGAGTGGGGAGGTCAGTGTGTGTTCAGTCACGGCTGCAGCACAAGCGTAGGAGTAGTGGTGCTTTTTAAATCAGACCTGGGTGTCAGAGTGGGGAGGTCAGTGTGTGTTCAGTCACGACACCAGCGTGGGAGTAGCGGTGCTTTTTAAATCAGACCTGGGTGTCAGTGTAAAGCAAGTAGAAGAGTTTGAGAAAGGACGGCTTTTAAATGTACAAACACATTTATTTATTTTTATTTATTTAGTTACATTTTTATAGCGCCTTTAGCCAAGGCGCTTTACAAGTTTAAACAAAGCGGTACAATCAAGGAAAATGGATGAAAAAAAATGTAAGTTTATTGAGCTAGGGTGGGGAAACAGAATAGTTGCTTGAATGAAAGCAGAGGCCCAGAGGCTAGGTCAGGTTCAGGAAAGCAGGGTTATAACAGGAGATCAGGGTCCAGAAGTAGCAGTAGGGTGGGCTAGGGAGAAGAGATGATTTTTGAGGGAGGAGTGGAAACTACGCAATGTGGGTGACTGTTTTATGATGAGTGGGAGTCTATTCCAATGAAGGGGAGCAAGAAGGGAAAAGGAACGGAAACAGATTGGGCACAGTGCGAGGGTGGGACAGAGAGGAACAAAAGTGACTGGGAGTGTAAGGGAAGTGAGGGAATATAGTAGGTAATCAACACAGCCAGATAAGGTGGAGCAAGACCTTGGAGAGATTTATACACAAGGGTCAGGAATTTGAACAGGCAACGATAATAAACAGGGAGCCAGTGAAGCTGGAGGAGGGGGGGGGGGGAGAGTATGAAAGGAGTGGGGGAGGTTAAATATGATACGGGCAGAGGCGTTTTGAATTTGTTGGAATGGAGTAAAAGCGTAAAAGGGGAGGCCAAGGAGGAGGGAATTACAATAGTCAAGATGGGTGAAGATGAGAGAGTGGACCAGGAGTTTAGTAGCAGAAAGGGAAATGGAGGATTCAATTATTAAAAGACTGCAAATTTGGAAATATTTTTAAAGAGTTTTGGAAAATCTGGCAAAAACAAAAGAATAAGTATCAAGATTTAAGGCAGTGGTGGGACATTGGGGAAAAAACAAATTCAAATTATTTGTCAGCAGTACACCCTGGAGGCAACCAGGTCGCTGGACAAAGAAGTCAGGGAGTTAGAGAGAGACATTCTTAATTTAGAAAATAACGAAGATCACTCTAATGAGCAAACCTTCCAAAAAATAAAAGAAAAAAGAAATGTGCTGGGCAGCAGAGAGGAGAACAGTGAGACAGCTGAGGTGTGTGCGGACGCCCTGCGGCAGAGAACTACACAGCAGAGAGGAGATCAGTGAGGCAGCTGAGGTGTGTGCGGATGCCCTGCGGCAGAGAACTACACAGCAGAGAGGAGATCAGTGAGGCAGCTGAGGTGTGTGCGGATGCCCTGCAGCAGAGAACTACACAGCAGAGAGGAGATCAGTGAGGCAGTTGAGGTGTGTGCGGACGCCCTGCAGCAGAGAACTATACAGCAGAGAGGAGATCAGTGAGGCAGCTGAGGTGTGTGCGGATGCCCAGCGGCAGAGAACTACACAACAGAGAGGAGATCAGTGAGGCAGTTGAGGTGTGTGCGGACGCCCTGCAGCAGAGAACTACACAGCAGAGAGGAGATCAGTGAGGCAGCTGTGCAGTTTTACAAGCAGCTATTCACTAAAGAACAGTGTGATCCTGATGACACAGAGACCCAGCTCCAGGATCTACCCAGCCTGAGTGTGGAGCAGAGAGGACTGGATACAGAGCTGACCTTCGAGGGATTGATCACTGCAATGACACAGCACTCCAGCGGGAAGGCGCCTGGGATAGACGGCCTCCCCGCTGAGTTTTTCACACATTTCTGGGCAGTGATCGTGGAGGACTTCTTCCAGGTGCTGAAGGAGAGTCTGGAGAGAAAAGAACTGCCTCTCAGCTGCCGCAGGGCAGTGATCACACTGCTGCCCAAGAAAGGAGACCTCTGCCTTTTAAAGAACTGGAGACCTGTTTCGCTTTTATGTGCAAATTCGAAAATAATATCTAGAAATCTTGCAAATAGGCTTAAAAGGTGTTTAAGTACAGTAATACACAAAGATCAAAGTTATTGTATCCCAGGAAGATCTATTTTTGATACCCTGTTTTTAATTAGAGTGTTTTTAACTTTGAGTGAAACATGTAATTTTAATGTGGGATTGGTCTCCCTTGATCAAGAGAAGGCTTTCGATAGGGTCGACCACACCTACCTTGTGAAAGTCCTAACAGCCTTCGGGTTTAGCCCTGTTTTTATTTGATACAAAGAGCTTTTATACTCAAATGTTTTTAGTGTTTTAAAAATTAATAATGGGTTGAGCAAACCTTTCTCAATGAGCAGGGGCATTAGACAGGGCTGCTCTCTGTCTGGCATGCTGTATTCATTGACTATAGAGCCACTGTTGCATCTTCTGAGGGGCAGGTTGTCTGGCTGGGCAGTGCCTGCCTCACCCGTCCCTGTCTCTGTGAAAGTATTGGCCTATGCTGATGATGTGAACGTGTTTGTGTGCAGTGATGGGGACGTCCAGGCCCTGAAGGAGAGCTTGGCAGTGTTTCAGAGAGCATCGTCAGCACGGATAAACTGGGCAAAATGCAACACCTTCCTGTCAGGCGGTTGGCAGGACGGGGGGCCCCCCACACTGCCTCAGGCCCTGCAGTGGGACAGGACTGGGGTTAAGGTGCTGGGGGTGTTCTTTGGGACAGAGCTATTCATGCAGAGGAACTGGGAGGGCCTGGTGGATAAGGTGAGGGGGTGGCTGCTCAGCTGGCAGGGGCTGCTGGCTCAGCTGTCATTCAAGGGGAGGGTCCTGGTCATCAAACATTTGGTGGCCTCGATGTTATGGCACAGGCTGACGTGTCTGGACCCTCCACGGGGAATGTTAGAGGATATTGCTGGATTTCTTCTGGAGAGGGAGACACTGGCTGAGGTCGGCAGTTCTGTACCTCCCCACTGATGAAGGGTGGCAAGGCCTGGTCAGCATTGCCAGCAGGGTGGCAGCCTTCAAACTGCAGGCAGTGAAAAGGCTCCTGTACGCTGAGGAAGGAGCTCACTAGAGAGAGAAAGCCTTTTATTTTCTGAGAAAAGCAGGAGGAATGGGGTTAGATCAGAGCCTGTTCTGAATTGATTTTTCCAGGTTAGATAAGACAGATCTCCCCTCTTTTTACGTGAATGTTTTTAAAATGTGGCAGACAGTAAGAGTGGAGAGGGAGGAGGGGTCTCTAGAGGAGCCCCTCTTCTTTAATCCCCTTTTTTCCATTCAGTTTTTTCAGTCGGGGGTGCTGTGTGCCAGTTTTGTCAAGGCTGGTTTAACCCGACTGGCCCAACTGATCGGCTCCGGCCACCCCTGTTGGATCTCAGCGGCTCAGCTGGCCGGACGGCTGGGCTGGTGCTCGGAGAGGCTGGCTGAGAGAATGATTAATGAGCTGAAGAACTCTCTCCCCCCCGAAACTCAAGTTCTCAGATTTAGGTGAGGAAGAGGGTGGGGAAGGAGCGAGAATAGGGAAAGTGGAGAGAGTTAAAAATATAGCTATCCACACAGCATAGGGGAAAAAACTAAATGAGCTGCATGTTAAAACAGTCCAGCCCAAGCAGCTAAAAGGGCTTGTAGACACAAAGTGGAGAAGCCATTTACAGGTAGCAGAAGAAAGAGAGCCAGTGTGGAGGGTGTTCTACAAACTGCCCTTAACTAAAAGAGTAGGGGACCTGCAGTGGAGGATCCTGCACTGCGCCGTGTCTACAGGATGGTTCCTCCACAGAGTGGACCCCAGCATCAGTGCAGAGGGCTGTTTCTGTGGGGAGGAGGAGACAGCATTCCACATGTTCAGTGACTTTGTCAGGCTGGGGTCATTCTTTCATCTCTTGCAGGGGCTCCTGCAAGCTTTTGGGGTGACTTTTAGCAAGGAGATTTTTATTTTTGGGTTCCCCTATAGTTTTAAAGCAAGGAATAGGAGTGTTTTAATTAACTTTATTTCAGGGCAGGCAAAATTGGCCATTTTAAAATCCAGGAAAAATAAGATTTTAGAGGCAGGACTAACAGACGTTGTCCGATTTGTTTCGTTTTTTAGCAATCAGCCAGGTGGATTTTAATTATTTTAAATTGGTCAGTAACCTGGAGGGCTTTCAGGAGAGGTGGTGTGTGGGAGACGCCTTGTGCTCATTGAGTGAGGAGGGAGAGCTGCTGTTTAACTTCTAGTTTTAATTTATATTTGTTTTTATTGTTTTACAGTGTTTTTATTACTTTACTATTAATCTGTTTTTACAATGCCCGACAATGAAGTTTCCGTGGAGGACGTTCTGTTATCGGTCGGTAAGTCAGTTGGTTTTAACAATATAAAATCTGCTTCACGTATGAATAAGGCCATTGTTGTGTTTTTAAGTCAAGAAACACTGGTAAATAAGATTGTAGAGGAAGGATTTACTGTCAATGGTGCTTTTATTTCTGCTTTACCTCTTTCAACTCCTCTAAGGAAAGTGGTTTTATCAAATGTCCCCCTTTTAATCCAAATGTAGTGATTGAAAGAGAATTGGCAAGATATTGTAAAATCATGTCCCCGATTAGAATGATTCCGCTAGGCTGTAAGAACCCCGAGGTGAAACATGTGTTGTCGTTTCGTAGACAAGTGTTTGTATTGCCGCATAATCCGGGGCAGGATCTTAATGTAGCCTGGAGGTTTATTATAGAGGGTAAAGAGAGTGTTATTTTTGCAACCTCGGACACAATGAAATGTTTATATTGTGGCGAGGAAGGGCATATGAAGCAAGCCTGCCCTAAGCTCAGATCAGCGGCTGCGGCGGAGGGCAGCGCTGAAAGGCAGGGGGCTGGTCAGGCTGAGGGTGTTCGGGGAGCACAGGTGGAGGAGTCGGTGGAGACGCCCGTGCCTGCGCCCCGAGTTAAGAAGAGAATTGCTGCGGAGGAGCAGTCTACAGTAGCGGATCCTCCTACAGAGTCAACCGTACAGGAACCCCCTGCCGATCCGGAGGGGAGCTTTACTGCTGTGAGTAAAAAAAAGAAAATGCAGAAAAGATCTGAAGCAGTGGTCATGGGGGAGTCAATCTGGGGCCCTGTGGCGGCTCACAAAGGTAGCGGCGAGCCTCAACTCGCTGCTCCTGGGGAGCCGAGCCACGGCTCGCTGGTTGGTGGTGATGCGGGGTCTCAGCCCAGCGCTGCCGCTGTCGGAGAGTCGGGGCCGGGGGAGAGCGGCGGTGGTGACGGTGATCAGGCCGTGGCTGCGGAGCTTCCCCGTACAGGGAAGGAGGCTAGCGGCAGCGCTGGACTAGCATCCAGTGACGCCATAGCCCTGCCCTCAGCAGAGTCCTCATGGCTGGAGGAAGATGAGTCGGGAGCCAGAGAGGAGGATTCGGCCGAGGAATGGGAGGCGTTCGCGGGAGACAAGGATGAGGAAGGAGAGCTCTCTGACACCTCGATGCTCTCTGACACCCAGGTCAGTCAGCCCCCAAAAAAAGAAACTGTATTCTCTTGAACAGTTTATTAATTTTATGGATTGCACAAAGGGTAAAAGGGGAGTTGAAATTACACTTTTCTTTTCTGACTTGAAATTGTTTTTAGTCTCTGCTAATGTACTGTTAAGAAAAGCGAGTTTAGAGGAATTTGACAGGAAAAAGAGGTTTTGTTCGAAAAAGTTTGTAAGCACTGCTAGAAAAATGGATGAGCAATCGAAAGCTTTTACCCTTGTTTTTTGTATTTATTTATTGCCATTTTATTTTACTTCCTTTATGGATAAGTTTTCATTGAGTTCTTTAAATAAAAATGGTTGCCGTGATGATTTTAAGAAAGCTCAATTATTTCATTTTATTGAGTTTAAAAAAGCCAATTTTATTCTATTGCAGGAGACCCACTCTGACAGCAGCACTGAAGCGCACGGGCTGTCAGAGTGGAAGGGGAAGGTGATTTTAAGTCACGGCTCTAATGTTAGTGCGGGGCTGGCAGTTTTATTCTCTCCGGGGCTGGGAGTAGACGTGGTGTCTGTAGAGGAAGTTGTACAAGGGAGGCTTTTAAAAATTGAATTAAAATTAAATGGGGTTTTTATTGATCTTTTTAATATGTATGCTCCTAATTTGTATAAGGACAGGATTTTATTTTTTTAAAAACTCAACCAGATTTTAGAGAGGTGTGATCCAGAGCATTTTATTTTGGTGGGAAGGGATTTTAACTGTACGCTGGATTTTAATTATAACAGACATCATGATGAACCCAATCCCCAATCTGCGAGAGAGCTGGTTGAGTGCTGACAAAATTTGATTTAGTTGTCTGGAGAAATTTGCATAATCGATCTAAACAATATACTTGGATTAAATTAAATAATGGTCAATTGTCTGGAGCACAGTTAGATAGATTTTACACCCAAAAGCACCACCTTAATAGAATTATTGGCAGCAGTATTCATCCCACTAAACAGCACTCCAAATCCTGTTGGCACTTTAACATTAAATTATTACAAGACACACAGTTTAAAGAAATATTCAAACTATTTGGAGTAAGTGGAGAAAAGAAAAGGGTTGCTATTCTAATTTGAGACAGCGGTGGGATGTGGGGAAAATTAAAATTAAAATATTCTGTCAGCAATTCACCCAGAACATCACTAGTGAGTTGAATGCAGTGGCCAGCCAGCTAGAGAATGACATTTTAGAGCTTGAGAGAGAGCTGGGCGGTCGGAGCATGGAGGGGGCTTATTGTATCTTAAAAGAGCAGCAGTGTGGAGTAGTGGTTAGGGCTCTAGACTCTTGACCGGAGGGTCATGGGTTCAATCCCCGGTGGGGACACTGCTGCTGTACCCTTGAGCAAGGTACTTTACCTAGATTGCTCCAGTAAAAACCCAACTGTATAAATGGGTAATTGTATGTAAAAATAATGTGATATCTTGTAAGTCGCCCTGGATAAGGGCGTCTGCTAAGAAATAAATTATTTAAAAGAGAGGAAACAGCACCTGGGCAGCCTGCTGGAGGAGAAGGTCAAGGGGTCCCTGGTAAGAGCAAGATTTGTGGAATTAAGAGACATGGACGCCCCCACGACCTTCTTCTTCAGCTTGGAGAAGAAAGAAGCTGAAAGAAAACAAATGCTTACACTGAGGCTGCCCGGGGGGAGAGAGGGCGCTTACACTGAGGCTGCCCGGGGGGAGAGAGGTCTCCAGCCCTGCGGAACTTCGTCAGGCCACGGTGACATTTTATTCAGATCCGTACCAGGCTGAGGGCTGCGACCAGCAGGAGACGGAGCGGCTGTTGGAAGGTCTCCCTCACCTGGGTGAGGAGGAAAGCCGCGGCCTGGACACCGTCATCACACTGGAGGAGCTCACAACCGCCGTCACACAGCTCTCCAATGGAACAGCACCTGGGCTGGATGGGCTGCCTGCTGAATTCTATAAACATTTCTGGAGTTGCATTGGAAATGATCTATACCAGGTGCTGAATGAATGTGTGGCGGAGGGAGAGCTGCCTCTGAGCTGCCGCAGGGCAGTACTGACTTTACTACCCAAAAAAGGAGACCTCTGTGAGCTGAAGAACTGGCGTCCTGTGTCGTTGCTGTGCTGCGATTATAAGGTCTTTTCGAAGCTCTGGCCAACCGTCTTAGGGAGTGTATGGGTACTGTGGTGCACAGTGACCGGACATACTGTGTACCAAAACGCTCAATTTTTGATAATTTGTTTTTAATCAGAGATCTTTTTAATGTATTTAAGCTTTTTAACTTAGATTTTGGGCTGATGTCGCTTGACCAGGAGAAGGCTTTTGACAGGGTAGACCATGGCTTTTTATTTCGCACCCTAGAGGCATTTGGTTTTGGTCCTGTTTTTATTTCTTATATTAAAATTTTATATTCTAATATTTTTAGCCTTGTCAAGATTAGTAATTGTCTGAGCCAGCCCTTCCCAGTGCAGAGAGGGATTAGACAGGGCTGCTCTCTGTGGGGGATGCTTTATGCCATCTCCATTGAACCGCTGCAACACTAGCTGAGGGAGCCTCTCGCTGGCCTGGCCATACCTGCCCTCCCCTCCACCCAGCCCATCCGTCTCTCAGCGTAGGCTGATGACCTGAATGTGTTTGTAACCAGTGATAAAGATGTGGCGGTGCTGGAGTCATGCATGAGGGGCTTTGAAAGAGCCTCCTTAGCGCGGGTGAATTGGGCCAAAAGTGGAGCGTTCCTGGCAGGGAGCTGGCTGAGAAAGTCTCCTCCTTCCCTGCCACAGATGCTGGAGTGGAACAGAACTGGACTAAAAGTGCTGGGGGTGTACTTAGGAACTGAGGCATTCATGCAGCGAAACTCGGAGGGGGTGCTGGAGAAGGTAGCAGGAAGGCTACAGAGCTGGCAGTTGCTGCTAAACCGCCTCTCCTTCAGGGGGAGGGTCTTTGTGATTAACAACTTGGTAGCGTCCATGCTGTGGCACAGATTAATGTGTCTGGACCCTCCCCCAGGGCTGCTGGAGCAGGTCCAGAAAAAACTAGTTAATTTTTTTTAGGATGGAAACCACGGGCTGAAACCAACAGTACTGTACCTGCCCCGAGATGAAGGAGGGCAGGGACTGATTGACATCCCCTCCCGAGTCACTGCGTTCAGATTGCAGGCAGCCCAGAGACTGCTGTACACCCCTGAGCTGAGCTGGAGAGGCATGGCTTAGACAGACAGCTGTTTTTAATGACCCAATAAAGTTATTAGAACTGAGCTGGAAAGCTTTTACAGTAACATGTTAAATGCCTGGGGGTTAATTAAGATTTTAAGGACAGATGAAAGCCTCTGTACATGTTTTATTTTTGAGGAGCCTTTGTTTTTTAATAGAATTTTTAACATTGATGCTTTTAATTCTAAACAGCTTTTTTTTAGTGTTTTTACAGGCCGGAGTCACCACCCTGGGTCACCTGGTAGATTGGACTGAGTGGTGATGGAAGAGTGGGGCCGAGTTAACTGCAGTGTTGGGCCTGCACTCGGTGCGCTTCATAGAGAGGGTGTTGGGAGAGATCCGAGCCTTCCTGAACCCAGCAGCATTGGAGTTCGTGGCGTGGTGCTTCTCAGAGAGGCAGGCCCCGGAGCGTGAGCCTGATTTTCCCTCAGTGCTGCTCTCCCCTGCGCTGCCGGAGGAGGAGGAGGGGGGAGCGACATGGGATGCTGTTATCCCTGGATGAAAAGACCAACCTGCAGAGAAGAGGCAGCTGTACAGCACTGTGGTTAAGACCTGGCATGATCTCAGACTTAACGACCTGAATGACACCAAGTGGAGGGCTCACCTGGCGATGGAGGAGTCTGTGCGGCCGTCCGGGAGGGTGCTGTACAAGCTGCCTCTGCCCAAGCGCTCCGGGGACCTGCAGTGGCGAGTGTTGCATGGTATTGTTGCCACGAACCGCTGGCTGAGCCGAGTTGACCCAGGTGTGGTGGAGCAGTGCCCCTTCTGCCCCGCCGTGGAAACTGTGTTTCACCTTTTTACAGACTGCCCACGACTCCGGCCTTTTTTTATTTTTCTAGAAGGCCTGCTGATGAACCTCGGGGTGCATTTTACTAAAGAGTTATTAATTTTAAGTATTAAGTATTCTTTTAAATATCGTCATCGGTGTGCCCTGATTAATTTTCTCCTGGGTCAAGCGAAGCTGGCGATTTTAAAATCCCGTAAAACAGACTATCTAGCACTGGTATAGATGATGCCCTGTGTGTCTTTAGAGTTCTGGTTGTAACCAGGGTAAAAGTTGATTTTTCTTATTACAGCATGATGAATGACATGGATAATTTTATGATGAGGTGGTGTATTGAGGATGGGGTGTGTGCAGTGGGTGAAGATGGCATGCTAATTTTTAATTTTTTTAAATGTTTGTGTGTTTTTAGTTTTTTTTGCTATTTTTAGAATGTTTCAGTTATTTATCTGTGGTTTATTCTTGTTCTATTATGACCAGTGCTGGAATTTACTAGTTTTATTTATGTTACTTTAATGACTTGTTGTTTTTCTTTTGTGTTGTTCAATAAATGGATTTAAATTCAATTCTCTCTCTCTCTATGAGCATTGTGGGAGGTGCAAGCAGGGTTTGTGAGCTGTGTGAGATTGGTAGTGGTGATCTTATCGCCATTTACTTCTATATTTATTTATTATATATTTATTAAACGTTTTTTAAAAAGTTTTGTTTGTAATCTTAGTACTTTTTAAATGTTTTAGCCTGTGTGTGCTCAAAGATGGGCTCCCACTCCGGTGGGTTGGGGGGGCTTACTAGGCGCCACGGTTTTGAAAAGATCAAATCCGCCTCACGGATGAACAAAGCTATAGTCATTTTCCATAACCAAGAAAATCTGGTTAACAAAATTGTGGAAGATGGATTTATGTTGAATGATTCTTTGGTAACTGTAACACCATTATCTACGCCTCTTACCAAAGTAATATTGTCAAATATTCCCCCTTTTATTAATAATTCATTGACTGAAAGAAAACTTTCCAGATACGGTAAAATAATGTCACCGATCAAAATGATTCCCCTTGGATGTAAAAATCCAGAGATTAAACATGTCATGTCTTTTAGGAGACAAGTATTTGTACTGCTTGATAACCCGGAAAAAAGTTTAAATGTAGCTTGGCGTTTTAATGTAGAGGGCAGGGATTATGTTGTTTTTGCCAGCACTGAGATTTTTAAATGTTTTTCTTGCGGAGAACAGGGGCACCTTAAACGGACCTGCCCCAAGCTACAAACTGAAGCAGGACAAGTAGTCGTAGTGGTGACAGGGAGGTGGCCGGGGTTGTTCAGAGAGCGGAGGTGGAGGAGCCGCCGAGACCTGAGCCGCAGCCCCGGAGGAAGAGAGCGGAGGAGCCGGGTACCAGCGCGGCTGCAGCCGAACTGGGGGCTGCAGCGCCAGCCGACGCAGACAAGGAGGGGGTGTACACTGCAGTCATAAAAAAAGAAAACTTAAAAAAAGAACATCTCCTGCTGCTGCCTACCTAGCGACAGGTGAGGACGAGTCTGTGTGGGGGCCCCTTATGGACTCTCACGACAGCGGCGTAGGGTCTCAACCCTCCGCTGTGGTGGAGCCGAGTGCCGGGTCTGAAGGACAAGAGAAACGCGTCTCTCATCCCGCGGATCTCGTGTCTGAGGACCCGGTGCTGGAAGGGAGCGGTGTTGGGGGGGATAGCCTCGGGGCTCAGGCAGGCCCTGTTGGCGTTCCCCCCAGTGATGAGACTCCTCAGCCTGCTGGGTCGGTAGTGGAGATGCCGGCGGCTGATGGTGATTCTGCGGGCGAGGAGGAGGACGGATCGACGGGATCGGACGAGGATGGATGGGAGGACGGGCTCTCTGACACCTCGCAGCTCTCTGACATCACAGCCAGCCAAAGGGGGAAACTGTATTCACTGAAAGATATCAGAGACTTTCTTGAAAGACTTTCTTGGGCAGCAGTGTGGAGTAGTGGTTAGGGCTCTGGACTCCTGACCGGAGGGTTGTCGGTTCAATCCCCAGTGGGGGACACTGCTGCTGTACCCTTGAGCAAGGTACTTTACCTAGATTGCCCCAGTAAAAACCCAACTGTATAAATGGGTAATTGTATGTAAAAATAATGTGATTTCTGTATAATGTGAAATAATGTATAATGTGATATCTTGTTACAATTGTAAGTCGCCCTGGATAAGGGCGTCTGCTAAGAAATAAATAATAATAATAATAACAAAAGGTAAGAGGCGAGTAGACATTAAATCCATCTTCCCAGACCAGAAACTGTTTTTGTGTTCTGCAGACTTAATATTAGGGAAATCGTCTATAAATGAGTTTGAACAGAAAAAGAGGTTCAGGCTTAAAATATATGTCAGCTTAGTTTGGAAAACGTTAGCCGCATCTAAACATTTTTTATGGCTAATTTTATTAAGAACATTTTTATTTTAACGTGTTTGTTATTTTTGAATAATCTATTTTTATCAATGGAGAAAATTATTTTAGGCTCTTTTAACGTGAACGAGTACAGGGATTTTAATAAAAAAAAACACAATTAATTGATTTTTTAAACAGCAAGCGTTCAAACGTGATTTTATTGCAGGAGACACACTCGGACAGCAGTAATCAGTCTCACTGGCAGTCTGAGTGGAGGGGAGACTGTATTTGAAGCCACAGTTCTAATTTTAGTGCTGGGGTTGCTGTTTTATTTTCTCCAGGATTTGGGGCAGATATTTTATCTATTGAGGAGATTATTCAAGGTCAACTTTTAAAAGTACAGATAAAACACGTGCGCCAAATGTTGGGGAGGAGAAGATTTTATTTTTTAAAAAGCTCAGTCAGGTACTCAGGGGTTGCAGTATGGATACTTTCCTCGTGGTGGGGAGAGATTTTAATTGTACTATGGATATCAATAAAGATTGAAACCACGGGGAACCCCATCCCCAATCTGTCAGGGAGCTGGCCACTCTATTAAAAACTTTTGACCTGGTGGACATTTGGAGGATTTTTCAACCCACAAGTAGACAATATACCTGGATCAAATGTAATCAAAATCAGCTGTCAGGGGCACGCCTGGATAGGTTCTATACTCCACAACAGCATATTAACAAATTCACTAGTAGTAGCATACAGTAGCTTTTCTGGTCATCACTTTGTTTCCGTCACTGTTTTACTACCAATCAAATCACATTCAAATTCATATTGGCACTTTAACAACAATCTGCTACAGGACAAAAACTTCACTGATTACTTTGAATTGTTTTGGAAAAATTGGCAAAATGAAAAAACAAATTATAGTAGTTTAAGACAGTGGTGGGATATAGGGAAAATTCAAATAAAACTTTTCTGTCAACAATACACACAAAATGTCACCAGGTCAGTGGATGCAGTGGTCAGTGAGCTGGAGAGAGAGATTGTTGAGTTTGCGAGCCAGCTGGCCAGCGAGAGCGATGAGGGGGCATATCGGGGCCTGCAGCAGAGGAGGCAGCTCCTGGGCAGCCTGTTAGAGAAGAAGGTGAAGGGCTTTCTGCTCAGAGCCCGCTTTACTGAACTCAAAGATATGGACGCCCCCACAGCCTTCTTCTTCGGCCTAGAGAGGAAGACAGCAGAGAGGAAGACAATGTGCTGTCTGAGGCTGCCCGGGGGGAGAGAGGTCTCCAGCCCTGCGGAGCTCAGGCATGCTGCAGTGAGCTTTTATTCTGATCTCTACAAGGCTGAGGGCTGCGACCCGGGAGAGATGGAGTGGCTTCTCCAGGGTCTCTCCAGCCTGGACAAGGAGGAGAGCAGCAGACTGGACACTCCACTGGCATTCCCAGAGCTCACTGCGGCCGTGGCGCAGCTCTCCAAAGGGAAGGCTCCCGGACTGGATGGACTGCCTGCTGAATTCTATCAGAAGTTCTGGAGCTCTGTTTGGTGAGGACCCGTACCAGGTCCTGTAGGAATGTGTTCGGGATGGGGAGCTGCCGCTGAGCTGCCGCAGGGCAGTGATAACACTGCTACCCAAGAAAGGAGACCTCTGTAACATCAAGAACTGACGCCCTGTCTCCTTGCTGTGCTCCGATTACAAGCTGCTTTCCAAGGCTCTTGCTAATCGCCTAAAGACCAACATAGGATCAGTGGTGCACACAGACCAGTCACATTGTGTGCCCGAGAGATCGATTTTTGATAATTTGTTTTTATTAAGAGATGTTTTTAATGTGTCCAAATTTTATGTTGATTTTGGTTTAATTTCGCTTGATCAGGAAAAAGCTTTTGATAGAGTTGACCATGAGTATCTGTTTCATGTTTTAAAAGCTTTTGGTTTTGGCACTGTTTTTACATCTTTTATAAGACTCCTTTATCACAATTTTTTTAGTGCTGTGAAAATTAATAACGGTCTGACTGTCCCCTGTGCAGAGAGGGATACGGCAGGGCTGCTCCCTCTCAGGGGTGCTCTATGCCCTCTCTATAGAGCCCCTGTTACATCAGCTGAGGGAGAAACTAGCTGGATTGGCAGCTGGGAGGATACACCCTCCCCCCCCCTCCATTACAGCCTTCAGTTTTAAGCTGGAATAAAACTGGGGTCAAACTTTTAGGTATTTATTTTGGGAATGAACAGTTCATGCAGCAGAACTGGGAGGGGCTGCTGGACAGGGTGAAGGGTAGGCTGCAGAGCTGGCAGTGGCTCCTCTCTCGGCTCTCCTTCAGGAGCAGGGTCCTCATCATTAATAATCTTGTCGCCTCCACGCTTTGGCATTAGCTGGTGTGCCTGGATCCTCCCCTGGTTTTTTAAATGAGATACAGAAATGCCTGGTGCAGTTTTTTTGGAACGGGCATCACTGGCTGCACCCCGCTGTTTAGTATCTCCCCCTTGAGGAGGGAGGACAGGGGCTCATTGATATCCCTAGCAGGATGGCAGCGTTTAGGCTGCAGGCTGCTCAGAGACTGTTGTACACCCCACAGCTGAGCTGGAGAGACCTGGCATTTTGTTTATTGCAAAAGACAGGGAGGCTGGATTTTGACAGACATTTGTTTTTAATATCTCTTGATTGTTTTAGTGATGCAGGGTTGGAGGATTTTTATAAGAATCTGTTAAATGCTTGGAGACTTTTAAAGATCACAAGGTCAGAAGAATCACAGAGCACACAGTGGGTTTTTGAAGAGCCCCTGTTTTTTAACCCCATTTTTAAATGCAAGGTTTTTAGCTCTGTTTTTTTATCCACTTTGTTTTTTAAAGCCGGTTTTTACTAAACTGGGGCATTTAATTGATTTTAACCTTTTTAGTTGGAAAGCCAGCAGGGTTTTAACCCCTGCACTGAATATTAGATCAGAGTGTTTCCTGGAGAAGGTGCTGAGTGATCTCCGGGCATCCCTCTGTCCAGCACTCTCCCAGTTTCTGAGCAGGTTTCTGGAGGAGCGCGTGGGCCCAGAGCAGGAACTCCTGTTCCCCGCAGTGCTGGTCTCCCCATCAGTGACAGAGAGGGGAGGGAGGAGAGTAGATAGTCGAGTTCATCGAGAAAGTGAGCGAGAGGTCCAGGGGGGCGGTGCAGTACAATTAGCAGGAGTTGACAGCGAGAGGTTAGTTGGACGGCATGAAATTCAAAGGTATTAACAAAGAATGCGGAGAGGTCGGAGGGGACAGAAAAGAGTAAGGAGGGAGAGAGAAGAAGGCCAGTCCCACTTCCCCATCTAGTGAGATGCGGGGTATGGGACAGGACGTAGAGAGAGGACAGGGTGGCAGGAGTTACAGTGCTTTCAGGGGACAGCCAGGTTTCAGTGAGAGCAAGGAAATCGAGAGAGGTGGGAGGCAAAGGCAGAGATGAAATCAGCTTTGTTAGCAGAAGAGTGACATTTCCAGAGTGCACCAGAGAGTGTGCGGGAGCAGAGGGATGAGGTTAGAGGGGTTGGGGGAGCAGAGGCAGAGAGAGGGCAGAGGACGAGGGTGAGAGGACAGAACAGGAATGTGAGAGACAGTCATAGCAGGACAGGCAAGCCAAATAGGCACAAAGGGAGTGGTGGGGTGGAGGGTACAGACCTGACTAGTAGATGGCATCTTCCAGAGCGCCGTTAGGTTCGGATCTATTCCAACAGTGTCTTGGCGCAGGCCTCCCCTCGCTGGACTCCCACAGCTAGACTCCCACAGCTAGACTCCCGGCTCTCTTGTTGAGGCCCTTCGGTTAGCTGGTGCTTCGTGCTGGCGTGGAAATAGCCTGCCTGATTAATATAACAGCTGGGTGGGAAAAGAACAGCTAAACTGTGTGGAAACCAATCAAATAGCAAATCAACTTCTATTCAATTTAACCACTCTCACTTGGTACTAATCACACACTACCTAACCTAATTCAAACACCACCTTACAATGTTACTGAATGTAGTTAATTTAAAATTACTTGAAGTAGGAACTTACCTATCTGCCTCAGACCCTGGTTACCTGTAGACTGACCACTAGTAGATTCACAGGTTCCACCTCACTTTGCAAGGGAACTGGCACAGCTGCGTACTGCTCTAGAGACAATACTTTCACACACTTCAATAGGATCACACCACTACAGGAGGCTGTGTGGAGACCAATCCAATTGCAAAACAACCTCTATTCAAGTTAATTAACCACACTCCCTGGTACTAATCACAAATTGCAAATCAACCTCTATTCAAATAACCACAATACCTGGTACTAATCACACACACACACTACCTCACTAAATTGAAACACCAACTTAATAATGATACTTAAATAGTTGTTAGTGTAAAATCCTTAAATTAATAATATGGAAATATTCACTAAAATTAATCTACAAATACAGTTGTATTAAGCCAATATTAAGTAAATTGCAATATGTTAATGTAACATTATTCAGCAGTTATTAACATTATTCGACTATGAAGCAAAATTCTAGTGTATATTTCCGTATTATTAAAGTTTTTTTCATTTTTTTTATTTATTTAGTTGCAGTGTAGATAGAGGGGCAGAAGAGAGCTGTGGGTCCTTCAAGATCTCCTTCTCCTCCGTCTGCTTGCGTTTTCCGGGCCCCTGCAAAAAAACGTCTGCCTGAAAATGAAGAGGACCACGGGGAAACTGTGGGCCCTTGACCGGGGGACTGAAGGGATTCCCCTGCTTCCTTCTTGGGCATCTTGGGTATCCGCCCGGTCCCTCCCACCAACCATTGCCTGTTCTACAGGGTTCCAAAACCGATTCCTGCAAAGAAGGCACCACCGGTTTCTGAGGCTTGAGGCCGCTTGGGTTCCGAGGCAGCTAGTCTGAGAGGCTGTTCGGGTTCTAGCACTGGGGCTGAGGCTTTGTTCGAGGCAGGGGGGGCTTGGGTTTAGGCAGCTCCTTGTACTCAGGAGCTGAGATCTCAGAAGTCGAAACCCAGGGAGAGGGAGGCAGGTTGCAGTGCAGGAGAGGGTTCGAGAGTGCTTGCCCTCAGGGTTGTAGACCTGAGGCATGCTGGCTGCTCATGCTGTAAGATCTGATCTAATAGAAGCATTCCAAATACTGAAAGGTATTGACAATGTCGACCCAGGGGACTTTTTCGACCTGAAAAAAGAAACAAGGACCAGGGGTCACAAGTGGAGATTAGATAAAGGGGCATTCAGAACAGAAAATAGGAAGCACTTTTTTACACAGAGAATTGTGAGGGTCTGGAACCAACTCCCCAGTAATGTTGTTGAAGCTGACACCCTGGGATCCTTCAAGAAGCTGCATGATGAGATTCTGGGATCAATAAGCTACTAACAACCAAACGAGCAAGATGGGCCGAATGGGCTCCTCTCGTTTGGAAACTTTCTTATGTTCTTAAGATGCATGTCCTCTGTGCCTCTGTACAGTCTGCCTCCAGGGACACCCCGCTTTGGCAAGACTGCTTTGTTTTTAAAGCTTCAACCTGCGGCTTCGCAAGGCTCTGTAAGCCGTCCCTTCAATTCCTCATTATACTCCAAGCCCGCGTCCTGCAATCCCTTTTCTCCCAGTGCCTGGAATTCCACGGACTGGATCTTCAAATTCCCGGGATAGGCGACACTTGGGAGCGTGCTCCGCGAGTGCAATGCCAAAAAGGTCCCGGATCACCGCGAGGAATGTTTCTGCTTTTGTTCTCCTGATTGATCTCCTCCTTCTCTTTCTTCTTTTGCTCCCCTCCCCTGCTTTCTTCGCTGTCCTCCCCGCATTCCCCCACCAGCACAAACCTCTCCTTGCCCCGCACCTGGGTCACCCAGTTCTGGAACTCTTGTTCATCCTGTATCTCCGTCCTGAGGCATTTCCATATCTGTGTGTATGTGTGTGTGTGTGGATTGAGATCTGGTGACTGGGCAGGCCACTGCAGTAAGCTGAATTCACTGTCATGTTCGTGGAACCATTCCTGGATAATCCTAGCCTTGTGGCATGGGGCATTATCCTGCTGAAAAAATCCATTAGCAGATGGGATGCACCTGATTGGCAATGATGTTCAGATATCCTGTGGCATTCAAACGTTGCTCCACTTTTATCAAGGGGCCCAATGTGTGCCATGAAAACACACCCCACACCATCACACCACCACCACCAGCCTGCAATGTTGACACGTGGCATGATGGATGCATGTACTCATGTGGTTTTCTCCATACCCTAGTCCTCCCATCAGCGTGAAACAGCAGGAACTGGGATTAATAAGACCAGGCAATGTTTTTCCAATCCTCCAGTGTCCAGTGTTTTCTTTCCTTAGCCCACTGCAACCGCAGTTTCTTGTGTTTTGCTGAAAGAAGTGGAACTGTTAGGTCGTCGGCTGCCATACCCCATTCGTGTCAAGGTAGGACGAGTTGTGCATTCTTTTATGGGTCTTTCGGCACCAATGTTGTACTGGATTGTCAGTTGACTAACTGTAGCCCGTCTATTGCTCTGCACAATTCGTGTCAGTCTCCTTTGGCCTCTTTCATCAAGAGCCGTTTTCGACCACTGGCCTGCCGTTGGCTGGATGTCTTTTGGGTGGTGGACCATCCTTGATACACACGGGAAACTGTTGAGAGAGAAAAAGCCAGCAGCGTTGCAGTTCTTGACACACTCAAACCGGCACGCTTGGCACCTACTACCATACCCCGTTCAAAGGCACTTACTGTAAATCTTTTGTCTTGCCCATTTACCCTCTGAATAGCACACTGTGGCAAAGTGCCTGGTAAGGGTAACAGGTGTAGCGGTGATGCGGTGCAGGAGTGACAGGCCCCTGCCATTTAGCACACAGTTTTGATTCTAATGAGGGAAGTAGCAGCATTACCTTGTCCCCTGGTCGAAAGGTTCGAATCCGTGCATTTTTGTTGTAATGCTGCTGCTGTCGGTGCTGAGCCGATCTGAGGTTGTCTCGGGCCAAACGACCGACCAAATCCAGGCGATCTCTTAGTAGGAGCACATACTTCACTACATTTTTAGACGAGCCTTTGTGCTCCTCCCACCCCTCTCTCAGCAGGTCGAGAATGCCGCGAGGCTGCCGGCCGTACAGGAGCTCAAAGGGGGAGAACCCCATGAACTCTGCGGCACTTCTCTCACCGCAAAAAGGAGGTAGGGAAGAAGCGATGCCCAATGTTTCTGCTCTTGTGTTACAAATCGCCTCAGCATCGACTTTAAGGTCTGATTAAAACAACCAGACCGTCCGATTGTGGATGATAAACGGACGTCCTGATGGGACGTATTTTCAATATTTTGTACACCTGCTGTAACGTATTGGACAAAAAATTGGTCCCGTGATCGGTCAAAATCTCCTTGGGGATCCCTACTCTAGCCATAATCTGCGCTAACTCGGTGGCTATTGCAGCGGCACTAGTGGACCTCAATGGAACTGCCTCCGGGTATCGCGTTGCATAATCCACCACCACTAATATATGCATATACCCGGAGTCAGAAGGTAGCAAAGGGCCCACTATGTCGATTGCAATGCGCTCGAAAGGAGTGGAAATAATCGGCAGTGGGACCAAAGGTGCGGGGCGCACTCGACCCGGCGCTACTCGCTGGCAGTCTGGGCATGTGGCTACATATCTCGACACATCAGTATGAAGACCTACCCAATAGAATCGAGCCAATATCCGTTCCCTCGTCTTCTCGGCTCCGAGGTGCCCCGCAAAAGGGATATCATGCGCCAGCCTCATGACCTCGGTCCGACAAGACGGGGGAACCAACAATTGTGTTACAGGCTGTCCTGTGCCCGTGGCTAGATTTACCCTATACAGTAATTGCCCCTTGATACTGAAATGTGGATATACTAGCGCCCCAGCGCCGTCAACATCCTTACCTTCAATGGACCGGACCTGCCCCCAAGCGTGCACCAGTGACGGGTCATTATGTTGGCCCCACACTAGGTCCGCGCTTGAGTACCACGGGTCCGGTACATTGAGAGGGGCTGGAATAACCTCTGCTCTAGTCGGTCCAGTAACCTCGCTCTCTCGGTCACACTGCGTTTCCACTCCCTTCGACTGGCGTTTGTTACCATTGCAGCACTCTCCCACCAGACCCCAGCCTTGTCTCAAAAACGCTCCCTCCATTTCGCAGTCCGTCTCTCCTTATTTGTTTTTCTAGGACGGAAAAGAGGGGAAAACATTTCAGTGTGAAAAGGAAACACATCACCAATCCGTTCCTTTTTTTTCTGCCACGTTTACGTGTGTGGCTGAGACTGCCATTATTTGCATCAATTCTTTGAATTTTGGCCAGTCTCGACCCAGAATAACTGGGTGTGGCAACCTTTCCGCCACCCCGACTACAAGGTGATGTTTTATCGGTCCTACCGATAAATATACTTTTAATGTGGGGTATGCCGCCGTGTCTCCATGGATACAGGAGATGGCCAACTGACCTTGTGGCCGCCACGACACACCGCCCAGGAGAGCTGTCCTAATCAAGGTCTGCTCACACCCTGTGTCCACTAATGCGTGGGTTTTCACATTCCCTAACAAAACATTAATCAAACAAGGCCCCTCCCGACCATTTTCCCCACGCTTGCCAGTTTCAGGTGCCCAATTGCACGCGGCCACGTCACACTCCATGGCAGCGGGGCATGATCTGGCCAGATGTCCCGGCTGGTGGCACCTAAAACAGATAGGAGGGACAGAGGGGGCATAGGTTAGAAATCTGTCCCGCTGCTGGTATGGCAACGGGGCAGGGGCAGCACCTCTACCCCAGCTGGGGGCCAACCTTGGTCTCCATGGGGGGGAGGCAAGGGGGCCCAATGGGGTCGGTGCTCTAGGAGGTCTGGGTCCCGGAAACGAGGGGGGTGGTGGTGGTGGTGGTGTTGGAGGAGAGGGAGGGAGAGGTCGGCTGCTCCGAAGGGCAGGGGCCGACAGGATCCCGACCCGGGCAGAAGTCAGGGAGTCTTCGAAATCTTCCGCCAACTTGACCGCCACCTCCAGAGTGTCAGGGTTGTGGTGCCGTATCCACGCCTGGGTCTCGGTGCCGACCACATGGCAGAACTGCTCTACCACAATGGCTTCCCCCATCTGCTGGGCGGTCTTCTTCCCGGGGGTCAGCCAATGCACCATGTGGTCGCACAACCGCTCTGCAACCACCCTGGGGCGTGTCCCCGGGGCTCTCTGGTACTCCCTAAACCGCGCCCGGTGAATCTCTGTAGTGATGTTTAGGCGGCGGAGGATAGCCTGCTTGACCAGGTCGTACTCGGTGGCGTGATGGTCACTCATCGCTTGGTAGGCTGCCTGAGCCTCCCCAATCAGGCAGGGTCCCAACTGGCTGGCCCAGAACTCCCGCGGCCAAGCCACCGCGGTAGCCAGCCGCTCGAACGCCACCAAATATGCCTCCGGGTCATCCTCCGCCGACATCTTCATTGCCCGTGCCTTCGGGGGCGACATCAGCGGTGTTGTGGTAGGGGTCGTCACTGCGGTAACGGCCAGCCCTACCCGTTCAATGAGCGCCATGTAGCGCTCCTCCCTCTTTCTCTCCTCTGCGTCGCGTCTGCTCTCCAGCGCCTGCAGCAGCTCCGCCAGTGCGTTGCGGTCCATAATCCCAGTGCCTGGTAAGGGTAACAGGTGTAGCGGTGATGCGGTGCAGGAGTGACAGGCAGACAACGGTATTCCAGTGAAAAAGTGCTTTATTCCTTTTCCAGGTCTGGTGACCGAAAAATAACTAAATCCCCGGCGATACACAACAATGTGTAACGCACGGGGATAACAATAAACAAGGCACAGTCCTGAACAAAAACAAACAGACGGACACCAGTCCTGGGTGAGTGCAGTCGTGATGGTGCTTTAGTGCAAACACAGATAGTGCGGGGTGCAGTGGTGCTCCGGATAGTGCTGACCCTTGGCGACAGCTCCGGAGTAGTGCTTTAACTGTCTGGTGGTGAAAAACACAGACAATTACACAGACACACACAACACAACACAACACATAATTCTTTCTCTTATTCTCTATTAACAATGAGAGCTCCTCTCTCGATCCTTCTCTCTCCAAACGTTTAACCCAAACGAAGGAAAAGAACAGCGTTACCCTGGCCCCTATATGTAATCCTGCATGATATCTAGGTAAACGGTTGCAGCTGCCTTATTACTTGCAGCTGCCCCTCGTTTACCTGTCAAATCAATACGGTCTTACAACAGAGTCTCGCTTCCTTCCAGGCTGACCCACTTCCCGGTCCCGGAAACGAACTGTCAGGCCAGCCCTTCCAGATACTTCTCCTCCCGTTCTTTAGCGCCCTCACAGGTCGGGAGGAAGATTTATCACCAGAACTCATTGTATTTCTGTCACACACACATACACAATCCATGTCTCAATGGTGTGAAGGTTTAGAAATCCTTCTTTAACCTGTCTCCCCTTCATCTACATCTACATTCATCTGATTGAAGTGGATTTAACAGGTTACATCTATAAGGATTCATAGTTTTCACCAGGATTCACCTTGTCAGTCTATTTCATGGAAAGAGCAGGTGTTCCTAATGTTTTGTACACTCAGTGTATATATATACAGACATGCTCAAATTTGTTGGTACCCTTACAGCTCATTGAAATAATGCTTCATTCCTCCTGAAAAGTGATGAAATTAAAAGCTATTTTATCATGTATACTTGCATGCCTTTGGTATGTCATAGAATAAAGCAAAGAAGCTGTGAAAAGAGATGAATTATTGCTTATTCTACAAATATATTCTAAAATGGCCTGGACACATTTGTTGGTACCCCTTAGAAAAGATAATAAATAATTGGATTATAGTGATATTTCAAACGAATTAGTTTCTTTAATTAGTATCACACACGTCTCCAATCTTGTAATCAGTCATTCAGCCTATTTAAATGGAGAAAAGTAGTCACTGTGCTGTTTGGTATCATTGTGTGCACCACACTGAACATGGACCAGAGAAAGCAAAGGAGAGAGTTGTCTGAGGAGATCAGAAAGAAAATAATAGACAAGCATGGTAAAGGTAAAGGCTACAAGACCATCTCCAAGCAGCTTGATGTTCCTGTGACAACATATTATTAAGAAGTTTAAGGTCCATGGAACTGTAGCCAACCTCCCTGGGTGCGGCCGCAAGAGGAAAATCGACCCCAGATTAAACAGAAGGATAGTGTGAATGGTAGAAAAAGAACCAAGGATAACTGCCAAAGAGATACAAGCTGAACTCCAAGGTGAAGGTACGTCAGTTTCTGATCACACCATCCGTCGCTTTTTGAGCGAAAGTGGGCTCCATGGAAGAAGACCCAGGAGGACTCCACTTTTGACAGAAAAACATAAAAAAGCCAGACTGGAATTTGCTAAAATGCATATTGACATCTTTGGACAGATGAGTCAAAACTGGAGCTTTTTGGCAAGTCACATCAGCTCTATGTTCACAGACGAAAAAATGAAGCTTTCAAAGAAAAGAACACCATACCTACAGTGAAACATGCAGGAGGCTCGGTTATGTTTTGGGGCTGCTTTGCTGCGCCTGGCACAGGGTGCCTTGAATCTGTGCAGGGCACAATGAAATCTCAAGACTATCAAGGCATTCTGGAGCGAAACGTACTGCCCAGTGTCAGAAAGCTCTGTCTCAGTCGCAGGTCATGGGTCCTCCAACAGGATAATGACACAAAACACACAGCTAAAAGCACCCAAGAATGGATAAGAACAAAACATTGGACTATTCTGAAGTGGCCTTCTATGACTTCTGATCTGAATCCTATCGAACATCTATGGAAAGAGCTGAAACTTGCAGTCTGGAGAAGGCACCCATCAAACCCGAGACAGCTGAAGCAGTTTGCTCAGGAAGAGTGGGCCAAACTACCTGTTAACAGGTGCAGAAGTCTCATTGAGAGCTACAGAAAACGTTTGATTGCAGTGATTTCCTCTAAAGGTTGTGCAACAAAATATTAGGTTAGCGGTCCCATCATTTTTGTCCATGCCGTTTTCATTTGTTTTCTTATTTACAATATTATGTTGAATAAAAAATCAAAAGCAAAGTCTGATTTCTATTAAATATATATATATATATATATATATATATATATATATATATATATATATATATATATATATATATAGTAAAACGAATCGCACCCACACGGGTTCGTTGCCCCTTTAAAACCACGACCCAAGACACAGGAATGGATTTTTTTTCCCGCGCTGACGCGCTATTTTTAATACAAACAAAACAAAATAAACACCTAGCTCTTTCTGAGCACTGACTAAACTTTCGGGAACACCCTGACACCCCACCAAACACAACACCACAAACAGACCATATCACACAGGTTTACACCGCTTACGTTTCCTCCTGACTGCTCGGAAGCAGAGCACCTCTTCTGCCTCCTTCTATTCAGCAGCCATGAGCAGACTAACTGCCTCCCTTAAATACCCTGCACCTGGTCCTAATTTGACAATATTTACCAGGTGCAGGGGATAATTAATAATAAAACAATTAAAAAATTAAATTCAACGATAAAGCAAAACAATTAAACAATAAACAAAAACAAATAAACTAAACAAATGTGCATTCCGCACATGTTTTTCTTCAGGGAGGCTTTAACCCCCTCCCTGCTGTCTCACATATCCCCCCCCCTTGTCTTTTCAAGACACCGGCCATTCGTCGGCCACCTCCTCCCCTAAAACACAACCACCCACCCTCGAGTCCATCAATGTCTCTTTTCGCCCTCTTCCATGGGCGGACTTGAGGGTGGGCCGGTCCATGTTCTGGCCCCGCCAGGTAGGGACCGCGCACCTGTGACGAGGGACCCCACCGGTTTGTCAGGGGCGACCGGCGCGACAACCGGGGCACTGGAGGTCTGCAGCCGGGGCCCGGTGCAGCGACGTCCAATCACCCAGGGGGAGCAAAGTAGTGACCAGGGGGAGCTCAAGCGCCGTCTGGGAGCAGCGCAGCGACGTCTTGGTGCT
The DNA here is from genome assembly GCF_902713425.1 of Acipenser ruthenus. NCBI lineage: Eukaryota > Metazoa > Chordata > Actinopteri > Acipenseriformes > Acipenseridae > Acipenser > Acipenser ruthenus. The sequence continues at coordinate 30,520,682 of NC_081195.1, read as the reverse complement.
TGGGAGGAGCGGAGCATGGAACCAGGTGGAGAACTGTGACCGGTTCTGCAGACTCCTGGGCTCCAGGTCTAGCGAAGGGAGGTCCAAGCAAACCGTAAGGGTGTCCAGGAGCAAGGGGCGAGGGACCGCACACAGCGGCGGTGCCGGACTGGACCGCAGGGGTGGTGGTCGGGGCTGTGGTGCCGGCGGGCTCTTCACCTCTTCCCCCTCTTGCTCGGGCGGCGGCAGCTCCACCCCCTCTGGCTCTCGGGACTGCAGCTCCACCCCCTCTGGCTCTCGGGACGGCAGCTCCACCCCCTCTGGCTCTCGGGACGGCAGCTCCACCCCCTCTGGCTCTCGGGACGGCAGCTCCACCCCCTCTGGCTCTCGGGACGGCAGCTCCACCCCCTCTGGCTCTCGGGACGGCAGCTCCACCCCCTCTGGCTCTCGGGACGGCAGCTCCACCCCCTCTGGCTCTCGGGACTGCAGCTCCACCCCCTCTGGCTCTCGGGACGGCAGCTTGTAATAGAATATGTTACAGAAAAATAGAATTGGCTCGACATAATGTACTGGCATTTTGTACTCCTATAACCTTGCTCGCATAACCTTGTATGCTTTGCCTAAGATAAAGTTTGTTACAAGGAACCGCAAGATGCCTACACTGCAGCTGTGGCTGTGAAGATAACAGGATGAGCCAGACTTGTTTCTTTGTACGTACACCCAAACCACCCATCCTGTTATCTGTTTGCTTAGCTATATGCCAGGTATGCACAGTTATAAGTTGTTTTTCCTTATATGCTAATATCTGAATCATCATTGGCTAACCCTCTGCCTTGCTGACAGTTTTAAGGTATATAAGAAACTGATCTAACTCTGTATGTTGAAACACTGCTCGATGATTATCTAGCACCCTGTGTGTTGAGAGTGTTTTCAGTTTGCAAACTTAAGAAATAAAGGCCTGTGTGTTTGGAACTCGCAGTCTCTCTTCCTTTTATTTAGAATTCCACGACATGTCGCTTTCATATTATGTTACCAAACTGTGAATTATTGGAAAATATTTTTGTTAATTTAATGAAATGTTACCAGGTATATAGCAAACAGCTGGTGTCAGTCTCATAGCCTCTAACAGGATGGCACTTGCATAAAAATGTTTTTAAAGTTTATAACACAGTGTAAGATTTTTCAATGTTAAGAAAACTCAGTTGAGCTGTTGTTTAAACTTCCTTTTCATTTATTAATTTTTATAACCAAAAACCGATTGATCTCTCTAGTTATTGTATTGGATACTGGTGTAGGTCATGTACTGCACTCAAAAAGCACCCACCCAATTATCAATATCGGAACTCATTCCAGGCCAGTAATATCTGGAGGAAATTGCCTCTCTGGTTCTGTGTTGGCCACAGTGTGCCCCTATAGCACTTGCATGAAATTCCAGGAAGAGACTGTCTGCCTCTTCAGTGCCTTTGACCACCTTCACCTTCATTGATGGCTCTGTACCCTTCTTACATATATAATAGAGCTCTCCATCTAATAAACAATAGAAAATAATAAGGAAAAAAACATGTAGACTGGGTTGTAAACACATATTCAGCTATGGCAGTGATTTTCACCCGTAGTCCTGTAGTTAGCCGTGCCTGCTTTTTTCTAAGTGAGATTGGTTACTAGGGATGAATATCTCTGAGTTTTGTTAAACGAAACGTTTGGTGAACTACAAAGTTAATATACAGCTATCCAACAATATATTATTAGGCTAATACGATTACAGTAGCATCTGTTGCTGAAAATAAGTTACGTTGGCTAATTATGTTTTCGTTGTAGTGAAGATACCTTAGACATTATTATTATTATTATTATTATTATTATTATTATTATTATTATTATTATTATTATTATTTATTTCTTAGCAGACGCCCTTACCCATTAACGAATGGTCATCAACACGGTAAAGCAACAAAAATAATATTAGCCTATTATTTATTTGGCAAATAGCGCCACCACCACCTCTCCAGGTAAGTTAGCTATACATTTTGGGGTTTTGTGAAATTTAATTTAATTTGAATTTATAGCATTTGCAACCCATCCAAGCTTTGAATTACCTTGAACCACATATTGTCCTGCACGCCTCCGGATGATGAATTTTTCCCCCTTCCTGGCCTTCTCGGGGTATTTTCCCATTGTCTTGTACAGTAATATTTCCCTGTACATTGTTGGATCCATAATCTTCGTTAAGATGACTAGATCAAAAGAGTTAAAATAGGTTTTTAATACATTTGCTACACTCATCATTATACAATCGAATATGTTGCAATGCCCTGCTGTTCATTTGATAAATTAACATAATACACTCATCTTCTCTCAGTATTTCATATGGAAATCAAACGTTACAAATCGAATCATAATTGAAACATTGTACTTCTATTTTTTTTTTTTTTACTAACCCTGTTTCTATTGTCCTCGTCACGGGCGTGACTTCACGATTTAAGAAATAATTCCTGAATAAAACAAACAAAAAGAAACTTCTCACTTAAATATTAACAGACAAAAAAACAGTACCAAGTAATATTTTAAAAGAAAAATGTGTTCTTCAATGAGAAATAAACTAAAGTATTTATGTACAAGTTTCCAGAATCTTTTCTGCTACTGCACGCTCCTCACAACACTGTCAGCAGGAATTGCTTACAAATAAATAAGTAAATAAACATTTAGAAGATTGTACTGCATTTAACTGAATTATAAAATAACTGGCTTAATTTACACGTAGTAGATTACCTCTGTAGTAATAATAATAAATAAATATAAACGAGAGTGTTTCAATGTGTTTATTGTGCTCTGTGAAACATACTGGTACAATTTGTCACAAGACTTCATTTAATTACCGTTGCGTTTTGTTTTCTTCCTCTTTTTCTTATTCATTTTCTTAGCAGACGCCCTCACTCAGGGCGACTTACAGCTCTCACAAAATATACATATTTCACAATGCAGTAAGAGCAGATAAAATATACAATAACTTCAGAGCAACGTTTACTAAAATATGTCCATGTACACAGTTCGATAATCACAATATAGTAAGAGTACATACAATACTTCCGTCCTAATAAGAGTAAGTAACTAGCTCATTTATACACATTTGAACAAACACAATATATAGTTGTTGTTGTTGTGACTGTGTTTAAACAATTTGTTCTGGATGTAGAATCGCTGAAATCACAAGCTTGCACAAACATTTTCCGTCCAGAAGCAATAAACTCGCTCCCGTTTGCAGCAGACCGCACGTTCACGTTGCAGCAGGCGCTGCTCTACAGTCTAGTGGATTGCAATGACAGGTTACGCGCTTTGCGTCGTGAGCGAGGAATCACACGCGATCCGTTGGCAGATCGCAAGGTTTGTTGCAAGCGCATGCGCACATCCGCCGAGGACACATCAATCCTAGGGGGTGTCATGGCAAATTTCGCCCCCCTGCCAAATTTGTCCCCCCCTGAGTCATGTGACATATTAGCGTACGAGTCACGTGACGATTAAGTTTCGCGATGCGAAGAGAGGATAGGGTAAAACATCTCGGCATTTTACTTACTGAAAGTTACGTTTGCTTTTTTTATTGGCATTTTTTTTTATATTTATCAATGTTTTTTGTATCATAAATGGTTGTATTTAATTTGATTGCTTTTGTTTTACTTACTGAAAATTACGTTTGCGTGTTTTTTTTACATTTATTCGTATTATTATTAGATTTATTTTTAATATTTAACAATGTTTTTTTGTATCATAAATGGTTGTATTGCATTTGATTGCTCTTCACGCGATTACATAAGAACTTTTACAGTAAATATAAAAGACATTAAATATGGTTTAATTACATATATATGCTAATAAATAATAATAATAAAGTAGAACAGCTAAATGATCACAAATGTAACGCAAACGTTATATTAAAATTGTAACTTTTCAAATAAACAAAATGTTTATAACAAACAATAAGTTAGAAGTATAGTCTGGTAATAATTTCTACACATTTGTGGGTAGTCATGTTGATGTTTAGTCTTGCTATACTTATGGATCACAATCAGGGAGTTGTCATGATTACATACAGTTGCAGACAAAATTATTGACACCCTTAACTAAAGATCATTCAAGACGCTTTTTATTTTTTTATTTTTTTATTTGAATTGTTGTCAAATGTGGTTACCATTAAGGTCGCGTATAAGCCTTTTGTGTTTAGATGACTTTGTATAGTTATTTCATACACTGCAATACCAGATGTTTCTTTAAATTCTTGGCTGTTAATGGTGGATTTTTGCGAGCTGCTCGAACAATTCTTTATGCTATAGTCGTAATTTTCCTGGAACGTCCACTTCTTTCCATCGTTTCAGTTGAATTAGTCTTCAAATACTTCTTGATTATTGTGGATTTTTGTATTACGATTTTTTTTTATCCACAACGCTCTTTATCGATTCCCCTTCTGCTGTAGTAGTCACTGTAACAAGTGGTTTTCTCACATCTAGATCCAACTCCTTTGTTTTGACCATGCTGTGCTAAGTGCACAAACTATTTTGCTTCAGTTTCTGTGCATGTTTTACAGCTAATGGGTTTTTTTTTGGTTTTTTTTAAATAATATTGCTAAATTGATAAGTAGCGGTTTCTAATTGATTAATAGTGACTAACTCAATTAAGACTAACCTTAACTTACAGACTTTAATTTAAAATGTGCCAATAAGTTTGTGATCAACAAATATTGTTATTTACTCCAATAAGGCAGTATGATTAATATAGGTTATACAGTAGCTTCAGTGTATATTGTGAGAAATATTTAGGGAATGTTAAAAATTAAAGGAATTAACAGGTCAAAAGGTTTAATATTTAGCATTATTCATGCATGGTCTTGCACTAAATCTGCAAACAAATTTCTCTTAGTTTAACCATATAACTTGTCATAAAAAAATGAAGTAATACACCCTCATTGTATGTGTTGCCACTTCCTACAGTGTTTGTCAGATCATTGGCATCATCCTGGAATGGAGCCTATCATTTCTCAAAGCAGGTCTGCAGATTGGTTGTTGTTCCTTTGTTATGAGTAATACTGTATATGCATTTGTTAAATATGTATGAAGCCAAATTATATCATATGCTATAAAATAAGAATGTTTCTTCCATAACTTCGAACACTCAAAAGTACAAATTTGGAACTAGAAGCAATGTGATTGTTAACCACTACATATTGTCCCTGACTTTAGTGTCTATAATTCAGGCTCTTAACTAATGAAGCATAGAGGATGTCAGATTTGTGTAAATGCTAGAGTAGAAGTCAATCTAGATCTGAGTTGTCCAGTCTTAGTGCTGGGGAACCCTTAACAGAGCACTGCATGGCGAGCAGAAATCTGAACTCAGTCATTTTAGTGAGTTGTGTATCAGTTGTAGTAGTCAGAACCAGAAAGACATTCACAAAAAAGGCACAACATGTTGAAAAATGTAACAAACTTTATTTTCTGTATTCTTCACAATAAAACATGATCAGTACATGATCAGATTGCATATTTCCATTGTAAAGTGCTATCCAGGACTTAATGCGTAAGCAGTGGTGAAAAAAAAGCTATACTGTAGGTCAGCTTTGGTAAAAAGCCCACTCACCACGTCAAGGTCCTGACCTATGGAGTGGGGTGTTAGGAGCAGGTTTAACAGAACTTTAAAATGCCTTCTCACATAACCCACAAAAAAAGAAAGACTTTAAAGAGGCTGTCTGTCTAAAAATGACATTTCATACTGTTAACTTGTATAGTACGTAATTGTCTAATATCATTTAATAGGAATGGAAATCGAATTTGAAATTGAAGCATTACATGTACTGTCTGTAACATGCACATGTAAAATGTGAAGTTGTTTATTACTTCAGAATTACATTTACTGTACTTTTATATCATGTTACACCCACCTTATTTGGCACAAATTCACTTCAATACAGTGAATCAACCCCTCCCCCAGCTGGTTCACAATAACTACATTAAAACAAGGTGGGTGTTAGAACTGACATCCAGTTTACTTTGGATATCTCTGCCCTGGAAATACTCAAGTCAGGCAATAATTCAGTAGCTCAGAAACTAAGACTACCATACCAATTAAAAATGAAAGTGCAAAAGCATCTGCAATATTTCTCCAAATAAAAACGTCTCAATACAGAACCAAGGTCTCCTGAAAAAAAAAGTCTTCAAAATAAGTAGTTGTGTGCTCATGAAAAATAAACACTGAAGACAATGAGCCTTATTAACAATGCCCTACTGTACATATGTAAATAGTTATAAATTATGGTAAAGTTGTTTGACAGGCATTACCAAATTTTAGTGTTAGTATAATACTAAGCTGGAATGCTTAGTATAAAATGTTCAAAAAAACATATAGTAAAAAACAAAATAATAAATCTGTTTCACCTTTACTTACATGCTTACCCATGTGTGTAACTCTGCAAATGCAGCACATATACTCCTCCATACTTATGAGGTCATCTGGCTGTAGATCTTCACACTGGCCATGGAACCATTCGCCACACCTCCCGCATTCCACCATCAGCTCCAGTCCAATCCTGTATGGTCTCCTGCATGTGCAGTAGACCTCCACATCACAGAAATGTACCTCTGGGAGGGGAGTTCTCTCACAGCTCGGGAAAGGAGTAAGAGATCCAGCTACAAAACAAGAAAAAAGATATATATATATATATATATATATATATATATATATATATATATATATATATATATATATATATATACACATATATTCTTCTTTAATACAAATTCTGTTTTCTGGTACTCACATTTCTGCTATTAGTTATATATAGAGAGATGTTTTAATCTTTTAAACCTTTTCTTTCATATATATATATATATATATTACACACACACGTTTATCATTTATTTAAATGTCTATGTACATCTTCAAAAATACAGGACGGCTTCAATAACTTATAATGTATTAATATTAATTTTCGATATTTATTTATTTTTTTTACCTTTCAAAACGAATGTACTGGCTTTCTTTCTGATACCCCTCTTCTCTTCTTTGGTGGCTTTTTCAGGATACTCACCTGTGCTGAGGTAGCGATATACCGCTCTTAAGTGATCCATATCGATTTATAAATGTAGTTTTCTGAGGGGGAAAAAACACAGTATTACAAATTTGTACTGTAAAAAGAAAAATGATTTGATTACAATTGTATGACGGCACGAACGAACTCCAACTGTCAGTGTCAAGATCTGTGGAGCAAAAGCAGTGACGCGCATAGCAACAGAACGCTGACATGTCACATGACTCAGGGGGGGACAAATTTGGCAGGGGGGCAAAATTTGCCATGACAGGGGCACTGAATTCGTCGTAACATCGGCACGTTTTTGCCAGACCGTCGAGAATTAAACAGTTTGAAGTTGATGAACCGTATGAATATATATATATATATATATATATATATATATATATATATATATATATATATATATATATATATATATATATATATCCTTTTACGCCCCTCTTGCCCCGCCGGCGGAACACGGAACTGCACGTAAATATTATATTTCATAACTCATTTTTAATATTATTACAAAAGCAAAAGAGAAAAAAGCTGACTCGATATCAAAATCGTTGTTTTCCTACCGTCAAACAGCGAAGGAATTTTTCGAATCCGTCATTTCACCGCTGAGATATCCCATTCGCAATGTGTCTAGTACCCCCATGCATTCAAAACAAAAGCAATCGACTAGCTTGCGTTTTGCTGCTGCCTTTACTGTGTTTGTAACCCAATGCATCACAGAGTAATTGATGTGCAAACAAACACGCCCACCTCTTGAATGAGATAAGGGGAAAAAAAAAAAAAAAAAAAAAAAAAAACCTTTCAAAGGCAAATGCTTGTGGCAATGGCTAGCCTGTGAGGTGCCAGAAGATAACATCCCTTTTAGAACTTAGTATATCAATTGACATAAAGATTTACACAATGTTTATTTTTGGAGAGGTTTGGGGACCCTTGGGCTTAGCTTTGTAAAAACTCCTGTAGAATTTGATCCCTTTGTTCAAACAGTTCCAAATTTTTACCCAGTATATTAGACATGTTGGTGAAGCACTGGAAAAAAAATCTGGCTCTTTTCATATGCTACAAGTTGAAAAAATGACTATAGAACATAAAAAAATGAAAAGCGTTTGTTGTTTTTTTATGTATTTTTTCTGGATATCTCCTTCCAGTGTGGTACTGAGTAAGACTTTTATCACACCTGAGGTTTTAGTCTTGATGCCCAAGGGGTTACCTTGAATTCAAGCCCTGAACCATGCCTGTGCTGTCTATACTTTGGAAGATATTGTGATTTATTTAAGGGCACAGCCTCCCAGGCGGAAATTGTCTGTGAGGGGCTGGGGTTTTGAGAGGAGATATATATATATATATATATATATATATATATATATATATATATATATATATATATATATATATATATATATATATTGTTGCAAACAATAACTGCATACCATGGGCAATAAAAACGTTTTCCTGTTCCGGCAATTGAATAACAAATGCGTTCTGTAACAATATGTTTTAGGATGAGATGTCAACGAGTAAGAAATTTGCTATTTTTTATTAAAACTGCCCAAAACTTCTGAAAAACTTCTGAATGGCAAAATAGCACCACCTTGTGGACCGCAGTGGAACTTGTGTTTTTCTTCGTTTTAACGTTCTTCATATATTACCAAATGCAAGGATGGAGCTGATTCAGCAAACAGGAGGAGAACGCTTCTGAGAGAGAGAGAGAGAGAGAGAGAGAGAGAGAGAGAGAGAGAGAGAGAGAGAGAGAGAGAGAGAGAGAGAGAGAGAGAGAGAGAGAGAGAGAGAGAGAGAGAGAGAGAGAGAGAGAGAGAGAGAGAGAGAGAGAGCCTGCAGTAATGTGGTGAGCAAGATACTCAGGATTAGAGACCATGTGGTAAAAAAAACAAAAACAAAAAACAAACAAACAAACAAAAAAAAAAAACAACGTACTGACGGACAGACTGACCCAACTTAATGACGGATATAATTAACCCCGCCCCTCGACTCAAGGCTTAAAAGTGCCAGTAAAAAAGTGATACCTGCACTGGACCAAAAATATCAATATTACTGCAGAAATGTTCGATTCGGTACCACAGAACATCTTTGACTGGACTGTGTTTGGCAAGTTTGAGTCGGGCAGCGGTAGGCAGCCCTGTCCTAGGAGCTAGAGGGGTCCTTGCGCGGCTGTCTCTGTCAGTGCCTGAACCATCCGGGCCACTTTGGTTAACCCTTCGTTTTCCAGGATGTGCTGCGGGTGACAGATGAGGTCCTGGAGAGAGAGAGAGAGAGAGAGAGAGTGAGATGAGAGGAGAGAGGAATGTTAGGAGGCTGGACTACACAGCATGGGCAGCTCTCTGTTCATTAATGAGTAGATAATGCTGACCATGCAGCTCCTCCCCAAAGCTAATCTACAATGCTTTGGTTGCAGGCAAACACCACTGCTTACTCACCCAACCATTTTTGTTTATAGTGTTTGAGGACTGTACATTGACTCTTCTATAGTGTAGGGGATCAATGCTATATATATATATATATATATATATATATATATATATATATTCAAATTAGAATGAAACCCACAACCACCAACTTGTGACAAAACTAAATAAACTCAAACCACCAGGAAACAGACAGAAGACTTTAAATCTGGGATTCAAGCTGGCCTTTTGGTGCTGATGTCCTTATAGCGGTAGGTTAGTCAGTTAGTCAGTTTTAAAAACAGATCTTTTTTTTTTTTTTTTGATTATTCTTCAAGTAATCGAGCTCTTCAGCTCTGTCTGGCTGTCGGTGAAACACACAGCTGGATACCGAAGAGCGAGTGAGCAAGTCGAAACCGCCGATAGCTGGAGTTCGTTGATTATTGATCAAAGAAGATTAGTTCACAGATTGTAGATCCCACTAGAGTTTTCGTACACTGTGTTGTATGCGCTCCGTGCGCTGCCATTGCTGGTAGAGTCACGTGAGCTGTTCAGTGTGTCGATCTGTAAATAAACCCTCTTCACCTGCGGGGGGCGTATCAACTTCAACCTCAGTCTCGATCTCCTGCCTGTCACTCAGCAGCGAATGCACGCGCCCACACGGCAGACAACTACTCTGTCACAAGCATTTATACCCTGTATCTTTCTAAACCAGGTTTTTAGGGAGCTTCCTAATAAAAGCTTAATCTCAAAACAAGAATTGGGTGACTATAGTAACAGGATTCATTTATCTGACTTTTTACATATCCGCCCTTACCCTGGTCCCACCGCAGTACAGGACAGCAGCACCATAATAACATTTTTTTTTAAATCTCACTTTCTTGTCAGCCGTTTTATTAAAACAGACTGGCTATACCTCAGAATGCCAACAAGATTTTTTTTTATAATGCAATACTGACATCTTGTGGCCATAAACAGCGTTGTACCATCATTTGAAAGATGGATTTTTCATGTTCCTCTAGGAATGTGCTCATTTCAATATTAATAAAAGCAGACTTCATTGAGGGGAGCTCTGAACCCCAGGACTGGGTGCAGCAGCAGCAGCAGGGCTAGTGTGAGTTTGTAACCATGCTCAAACTCCTGGATCCTGATCATTTCAATATTACTAATAATAACATACTTCATTGAGGGGAGCTCTGAACCCCAGGACTGGGTGCAGCAGCAGCAGGGCTAGTGTGAGTTTGTAACCCTGCTCAAACTCCTGGCTCCTGATCATTTCAATATTACTAATAATAACAGACTTCATTGAGGGGAGCTTTGAACCCCAGGACTGAGTGCAGCAGCAGCAGCAGGGCTAGTGTGAGTTTGTAACCCTGCTCAAACTCCTGGCTCCTGATCATTTCAATATTACTAATAATAACAGACTTCATTGAGGGGAGCTCTGAAATCCAGGACTGGGTGCAGCAGCAGCAGCAGGGCTAGTGTGAGTTTGTAACCCTGCTCAAACTCCTGGCTCCTGATCATTTCAATATTACTAATAATAACAGACTTCATTGAGGGGAGCTTTGAACCCCAGCACTGAGTGCAGCAGCAGCAGCAGGGCTAGTGTGAGTTTGTAACCCTGCTCAAACTCCTGGCTCCTGATTATTTCAATATTACTAATAATAACAGACTTCATTGAGGGGAGATCTGAACCCCAGGACTGAGTGCAGCAGCAGCAGCAGGGCTAGTATGAGTTTGTAACCCTGCTCAAACTCCTGGCTCCTGATCATTTCAATATTAATAATAATAACAGACTTCATTGAGGGGAGCTCTGAACCCCAGGACTGAGTGCAGCAGCAGCAGCAGGGCTAGTGTGAATTTGTAACCTTGCTCAAACTCCTGGCTCCTGATCATTTCAATATTACTAATAATAACAGACTTCATTGAGGGGAGCTTTGAACCCCAGCACTGAGTGCAGCAGCAGCAGCAGGGCTAGTGTGAGTTTGTAACCCTGCTCAAACTCCTGGCTCCTGATCATTTCAGTATTACTAATAATAACAGACTTCATTGAGGGGAGCTCTGAACCCCAGGACTGGGTGCAGCAGCAGCAACAGGGCTAGTGTGAGTTTGTAACCCTGCTCAAACTCCTGGCTCCTGATCATTTCAATATTTCTAATAATAACAGACTTCATTGAGGGGAGCTCTGAACCCCAGGACTGAGTGCAGCAGGAGCAGCAGGGCTAGTGTGAGTTTGTAACCCTGCTCAAACTCCTGGCTCCTGATCATTTCAATATTACTAATAATAACAGACTTCATTGAGGGGAGCTCTGAACCCCAGGACTGGGTGCAGCAGCAGCAGCAGGGCTAGTGTGAATTTGTAACCTTGCTCAAACTCCTGGCTCCTGATCATTTCAATATTACTAATAATAACAGACTTCATTGAGGGGAGCTTTGAACCCCAGCACTGAGTGCAGCAGCAGCAGCAGGGCTAGTGTGAGTTTGTAACCCTGCTCAAACTCCTGGCTCCTGATCATTTCAATATTTCTAATAATAACAGACTTCATTGAGGGGAGCTCTGAACCCCAGGACTGGGTGCAGCAGCAGCAGCAGGGCTAGTGTGAGTTTGTAACCCTGCTCAAACTCCTGGCTCCTGATCATTTCAATATTACTAATAATAACAGACTTCATTGAGGGGAGCTTTGAACCCCAGGACTGAGTGCAGCAGGAGCAGCAGGGCTAGTGTGAGTTTGTAACCCTGCTCAAACTCCTGGCTCCTGATCATTTCAATATTTCTAATAATAACAGACTTCATTGAGGGGAGCTCTGAACCCCAGGACTGGGTGCAGCAGCAGCAGCAGGGCTAGTGTGAGTTTGTAACCCTGCTCAAACTCCTGGCTCCTGATCATTTCAATATTACTAATAATAACAGACTTCATTGAGGGGAGCTTTGAACCCCAGGACTGAGTGCAGCAGGAGCAGCAGGGCTAGTGTGAGTTTGTAACCCTGCTCAAACTCCTGGCTCCTGATCATTTCAATATTACTAATAATAACAGACTTCATTGAGGGGAGCTCTGAACCCCAGGACTGGGTGCAGCAGCAGCAGGGCTAGTGTGAATTTGTAACCCTGCTCAAACTCCTGGCTCCTGATCATTTCAATATTACTAATAATAACAGACTTCATTGAGGGGAGCTCTGAAATCCAGGACTGGGTGCAGCAGCAGCAGCAGGGCTAGTGTGAGTTTGTAACCCTGCTCAAACTCCTGGCTCCTGATCATTTCAATATTAATATTAATAACAGACTTCATTGAGGGGAGCTTTGAACCCCAGCACTGAGTGCAGCAGCAGCAGCAGGGCTAGTGTGAGTTTGTAACCCTGCTCAAACTCCTGGCTCCTGATCATTTCAATATTAATAATAATAACAGACTTCATTGAGGGGAGCTCTGAACCCCAGGACTGAGTGCAGCAGCAGCAGCAGGGCTAGTGTGAGTTTGTAACCCTGCTCAAACTCCTGGCTCCTGATCATTTCAATATTAATAATAATAACAGACTTCATTGAGGGGAGCTCTGAACCCCAGGACTGGGTGCAGCAGCAGCAGCAGGGCTAGTGTGAGTTTGTAACCCTGCTCAAACTCCTGGCTCCTGATCATTTCAATATTAATAATAATAACAGACTTCATTAAGGGGAGCTCTGAACCCCAGGACTGGTTGCAGCAGCAGCAGCAGGGCTAGTGTGAGTTTGTAACCCTGCTCAAACTCCTGGCTCCTGATCATTTCAATATTTCTAATAATAACAGACTTCATTGAGGGGAGCTCTGAACCCCAGGACTGAGTGCAGCAGGAGCAGCAGGGCTAGTGTGAGTTTGTAACCCTGCTCAAACTCCTGGCTCCTGATCATTTCAATATTACTAATAATAACAGACTTCATTGAGGGGAGCTCTGAACCCCAGGACTGGGTGCAGCAGCAGCAGCAGGGCTAGTGTGAATTTGTAACCTTGCTCAAACTCCTGGCTCCTGATCATTTCAATATTACTAATAATAACAGACTTCATTGAGGGGAGCTTTGAACCCCAGCACTGAGTGCAGCAGCAGCAGCAGGGCTAGTGTGAGTTTGTAACCCTGCTCAAACTCCTGGCTCCTGATCATTTCAATATTAATAATAATAACAGACTTCATTGAGGGGAGCTCTGAACCCCAGGACTGGGTGCAGCAGCAGCAGCAGGGCTAGTGTGAGTTTGTAACCCTGCTCAAACTCCTGGCTCCTGATCATTTTAATATTAATAATAATAACAGACTTAATTGAGGGGAGCTCTGAACCCCAGGACTGGGTGCAGCAGCAGTAGCCGGGCTAGTGTGAGTTTGTAACCCTGCTCAAACTCCTGGCTCCTGATCATTTAAATATTAATATTAATAACAGACTTCATTGAGGGGAGCTCTGAACCCCAGGACTGGGTGCAGCAGCAGCAGCAGGGCTAGTGTGAGTTTGTAACCCTGCTCAAACTCCTGGATCCTGATCATTTCAATATTAATAATAATAACAGACTTCATTGAGGGGAGCTTGAACCCCAGGACTGAGTGCAGCAGCAGCAGCAGCAGGGCTAGTGTGAGTTTGTAACCTTGCTCAAACTCCTGGCTCCTGATCATTTCAATATTACTAATAATAACATACTTCATTGAGGGGAGCTCTGAACCCCAGGACTGGGTGTAGCAGCAGCAGCAGGGCTAGTGTGAGTTTGTAACCCTGCTCAAACTCCTGGCTCCTGATCATTTCAATATTAATAATAATAACAGACTTCATTGAGGGGAGCTCTGAACCCCAGGACTGGGTGCAGCAGCAGCAGCAGGGCTAGTGTGAGTTTGTAACCCTGCTCAAACTCCTGGCTCCTGATCATTTCAATATTAATAATAATAACAGACTTCATTGAGGGGAGCTTTGAACCACAGGACTGGGTGCAGCAGCAGTAGCCGGGCTAGTGTGAGTTTGTAACCCTGCTCAAACTCCTGGCTCCTGATCATTTCAATATTAATAATAATAACAGACTTCATTAAGGGGAGCTCTGAACCCCAGGACTGGGTGCAGCAGCAGCAGCAGGGCTAGTGTGAGTTTGTAACCCTGCTCAAACTCCTGGATCCTGATCATTTCAATATTACTAATAATAACAGACTTCATTGAGGGGAGCTTTGAACCCCAGGACTGAGTGCAGCAGCAGCAGGGCTAGTGTGAGTTTGTAACCCTGCTCAAACTCCTGGCTCCTGATCATTTCAATATTACTAATAATAACATACTTCATTGAGGGGAGCTCTGAACCCCAGGACTGGGTGCAGCAGCAGCAGCAGGGCTAGTGTGAGTTTGTAACCCTGCTCAAACTCCTGGCTCCTGATCATTTCAATATTAATAATAATAACAGACTTCATTGAGGGGAGCTCTGAACCCCAGGACTGGGTGCAGCAGCAGCAGCAGGGCTAGTGTGAGTTTGTAACCCTGCTCAAACTCTTGGCTCCTGATCATTTTAATATTAATAATAATAACAGACTTCATTGAGGGGAGCTCTGAACCACAGGACTGGGTGCAGCAGCAGTAGCCGGGCTAGTGTGAGTTTGTAACCCTGCTCAAACTCCTGGCTCCTGATCATTTAAATATTAATATTAATAACAGACTTCATTGAGGGGAGCTCTGAACCCCAGGACTGGGTGCAGCAGCAGCAGCAGGGCCAGTGTGAGTTTGTAACCCTGCTCAAACTCCTGGATCCTGATCATTTCAATATTAATAATAATAACAGACTTCATTGAGGGGAGCTTTGAACCCCAGGACTGAGTGCAGCAGCAGCAGGGCTAGTGTGAGTTTGTAACCCTGCTCAAACTCCTGGCTCCTGATCATTTCAATATTACTAATAATAACATACTTCATTGAGGGGAGCTCTGAACCCCAGGACTGGGTGCAGCAGCAGCAGCAGGGCTAGTGTGAGTTTGTAACCCTGCTCAAACTCCTGGCTCCTGATCATTTCAATATTAATAATAATAACAGACTTCATTGAGGGGAGCTTTGAACCCCAAGACTGAGTGCAGCAGCAGCAGCAGGGCTAGTGTGAGTTTGTAACCCTGCTCAAACTCCTGGCTCCTGATCATTTCAATATTACTAATAATAACAGACTTCATTGAGGGGAGCTCTGAACCCCAGGACTGAGTGCAGCAGCAGCAGGGCTAGTGTGAGTTTGTAACCCTGCTCAAACTCAGAGGAATAAAACAAGAGAAAAACAAAAAAGAGAGAAAAAGAGAGACAAAAAACACAGAGGCGTTAACGATAAGCAAAGCACGATTAATCACATGGATGTTAATTTCCATCAGGATTAAACACGTTTTTAAACGTTTACATTTTAACGTTACAGGGATGGAAAGAAGGACAACCCATTGCATAGCAGCTTGATCCATCCCTGGTTTTACTGCGAGTCTAAATCAGACACACCTGAGCTTGTTACCTAGACACACTGGGGCTCATCAAGCTCGTAGTAAAACCTGGAATGGGTGAAACTGCTGTGTAACAGGAGTCTTAGAAAATCCATTCCTTTTTATACATCACTGCAACATGTATTTGTGTGTAAGTGTACAGCATTTCATAAAGAAATACTGTCTGTGAAATTCACTTGCACTGTACACCATCGTATGGCAACACCAAGATGGACGCCTACGTTTGGGCTGCAAGTTTCTGACAACCCTTAAATGCCTGAGCAAAATTCAAAATTTCTAAACATGGGTCGAAGATTTAAACTTTAGACTATTAACACCTCTGATTCAACACACACGCACACACACTCTCTCTCTCTCTCTCACACACACACACAGCATTTTGATTGGTGGCATTTATATATCAATTCTTACTTCCAGCTCTGTACTAGACTGTACTTTAGCTAGAACTAAAAAGGGCGCTTCAAAAAACCGAGAGTACTGTGAGATTACAGTCCTCCGAAAACAAATACTGTAAAACCTACGTCTGTGACCAAAAGTTTCGCACCCCCCTCTAGAATGAACACATTTTGCTTCATAAAGTCGAATGAAACCTGCTGAATAATGTTACGTTAACATATTGAAATTACACACCGCTTTGTAGTTTTCCACGTATACTTAACGAAAAAGAAATAGAAAAATGTGGCATTTTTCAAATCGAACATGAAATACTACTGTACTGCTGTTATGTTAGGCTATTTTTGTGATATCATCGATTCTTCAGTTACACAATGTTAAATAAAAGATCTAAATGATGTTCATGTAGTTTTAATTTTTTATTTATTTTTTTTAATGTCTCAATCCTAAAATTCTAGGTGATGCAAAACTTTTGGCCAGAGCTGTAGTTTTAGGTGCTTCGATGGCCATTAAGCTAACTGTAAATGGCTTGCTGACTGTGCAGTGTGTTGTGTATACTGCTCAGTACATACAGAATATCATAATCTGGTTCTGTGCGATACAAATAGAGACCTTTTCACCTTTCTGGAAGCCGTGACCTGGAGTGGGTGAACATCACTGTGTCTCTTACACTGCACCCCTAATACTATATATATTTAATTGTACAAAGTTCACTAAGAATAATCCAACAGCACAGCTGATCTTAATGGCTCGTCATTGCCATCGGACGCTAACTATTTGTTACACAGAGATTTCAGACGGCTGCATCACATTCATATCGGGGTCTGCTACATGTTACAGCATCTTTGTCCTTTGGATATTTATAGTGGTTCATTTTGAGGTCCTTGACAATTAAAAAAAAAAAAAAGAAATAGGAGGCAGTGGATATGAAGAGCTTTTTAGTGTTTACATTTGTCACACAGACACATATATACATATACATCCCCATTCTGACTGCGTGACTCCCCCCTGCACACCACACGGCCGTGCCTTTACCAGGGGAGACCCTCGGTGAACTGTTTATGTAAACCATTGGTACGAAAAGTTGCACTGCCATGGTTCTGAAAAAATAGGTCAGCATTAAAAAAAAAAGTATAGCATAGCTGGAAAACTTAATATGGTGCAATTATAGATATTGAATGACAAGCTTATTGCTTCGGCCCCCTGTGAATGAAGAGACCAGGACAGGAGGGAAGTGGATGACCAGCTCACCTCAGACACTCCCAGGTTTCTGCAGGCGTCGATGAAAATTCTGCACATTCCGTCTGCTTTTGGCAGCGCTGATCTTCGGCTGAAGGACAAACAAACAAACGAATTAATTCCAGTACAGACACAGTGGTGTCGTGGAGCCGGCACGCAGCTCCTCTGGTTTTCTCTAGGCAGCTCGGACATCCTCGCTCTGCCACCTGACTGACACACTGACCCGTAAAGTAAAGGCATTCTGACAAGAGGGAGAAAGACACTGTGTGGAAACACTCACCATGGCGGGGGAGGGCACGTGGATGATGGCCACACTCCGTGGCCTCACGTGGTTGGCCAGCTGGCAGAGGGTGGCTCTGTTTGAGAGAGCCTCGCCCTGATCTTCGTGCAACGAGCGCCGTAACCTTGACACGAGGGGCTGAGAGAGAGAGAGAAAGAAAGAGAGAGAGAAGAAAGAAAGAAAGAAAGGGAGAGGGAGCGAGAGAGCGAGAGAGAGAAGGAAAGAAAGAAAAACATTAGAGAGAGTGAGACAGACAGAAAAAGAGAGAGAGAAGAAAAAACTTAATAAAAGACATCGAGACACAGGGGTATTCCGTTACTGAACCACTGCAAAGCTACACAGAGCTGACATATGCATCGCCATCAATTTGTAGATCTCACATTTTCAAATATGTGATTATTTAAGGCAATACACAGAAGTAGGCTATTTAAATTGTATTTGGATGCACACACAATTCTAAATAGTATGCTGTCATATAGTCTTTGAAAATAATGCATATAAGAGGCTAACATTGTTCTAAATTCTAGATCACTCTTTGTTTGAGTTTGTGTGCGTGTGTGTGTGTGTGCGTGTGTGTGCGTGTGTGTGAGCGTGTGGTGCCCTATTCTTCATTTTGCAATATAAAATAAAGTCTACAGCATGTATTGGTTTTTGTATATTTTAATGCCACTATCATTTAATGTGCATTTTTTTAAAGCAATATAAAGTGATAATAGTGTAACGATTGGCTATCAGGGGTTCCTGGCAAATACACAATTCACCATATTTAATTGTGACCAAACCGCTACTAGGACATAACATGTGCACGATTTATGAGTAACACCACTCGAATCCTATGCCAAGGAATTATAAACAGGACAGAGGAGAGAAGAAGCTGGAACAGAACCCAGAGAGACAGTACAAATTGAGCAGTTATTGTGCTCTGCAGGTAATAGACCTTTTGGAGAGTTGGCTCAAATACAGAACAAATTATTTCATAATAAATCACATGATGATTTCCATTACACGAGAGTAGATGTTAAAACATCATGCTGATTTGAACTCGGCTCTCACCAAGATAAGCACCAACTAAGATGTAGCTTTACAGTAAACTAATGTGATCCATCTGTGTCTCCATCCATTTACGTTTCCTTCCATATGATGATGTAGATATCCTTCTGTCTGGTGTTGATGGCTGAAGTGTAATGCTGGCTCCAGGGATCAGCTTATTTTGCCTCCCTGGCGCATCAGCACACACAAAGGTTGCGATGCCGGCCTCCGGGGATCAACCACAGTGCGGTCTCCCCAGCGGATCAGCATGACAACCGTCTGGATTGAGCTAAGTAGGGTACATCTCTGGGGTCTTCAAGTGGGCACCTTCTATCCTCAGTGTTTCGTCGACTAGCCCACGACACCTCAAGAGGGCTCGACGGTGATTCTGGCGTCCCAGCATCACCCCCCTCCGTCCCCCACTCAACTCAGCCCAGCTTACTTACCTGTACATCAGCGTTTCTTTCTTTCTATTGTGAGATCCCCAGCCAGAATCTTTCCGTCTCAACCACAGCCAGTTGCTGCTCTGGGTTGTAGAGTGTGCCACAAATCCTCGACAACCCACCTCCACTGGGTAAACCCGAACTCTCCATCCTCACTGTTCCACTTCAGTGGCTAGTTGAGCATACCGCAGTTTCTTCCTCTCATACGCCTCATCTACAGCGTCCTCCCATGGCACTGTTAACTCTACCAGATGAACAAGGCGTGCTGATCCAGACCACAAGAGAAGAAGATGTTTGAATTTTGATGATTTTATATGTTTATGGTAATTTTATGCCATTAATCAATGTGGTTGCCAAACCACAGAACCAATCAGCTTCATATTAACAACAGTTAATCATGGACTATCCCTCAACATGTATAGCAATTTTCAGAACTCTGCAGTAAGCGGTTTCCGACACATAATTCTGCAAAATCCAATATGGCTGCCGAACCATGTGACTTGTGCAGATTTGCTGAATATCACCGACTATCATCCATAGGCATCTACCGGTGTACCGAATCTCGTGAGTTTTTGAGCATGTTTTGGCAGAAAACAAAATAGAATAAATAATAATAATAATAATAATAATAATAATAATAATAATAATAATAATAATAATAATAATAATAATAACTAGAGTTGCGAGCAACTTTACGGCTTCCAAGCAGTTATCGTGAAATTTAAGCGCATTGGTTATTATAAATGAAGCGCTATCACAACTGTGATAACTGTGTCAAATTTGGCACACATATTGGAATTATTGGATAGTAGAAAATTTAAATTCTGCAAAAACCAATATGGCTGCCGAACCATGTGACTTGTGCAGATTTGCTGAATATCACCGACTATCATCCATAGGCATATACCGGTGTACCGAATTTTGAGAGTTTTTGAGCATGTTTTGGCAGAAAACAAAATAAAATAAATAATAATAATAATAATAATAATAATAATAATAATAATAATAATAATAATAATAATAAGTGCAGTCATATAGACTTTGAAAATAATGCATATAAGAGGCTAACATTGTTCTAAATTGTAGATCGCTCTTTGTTTGAGTTTGTGTGCGTGTGCGTGTGTGTGTGTGAGCGTGTGTGAGCGTGTGGTGCCTATTCTTAATTTTGCAATAGAAAATAAAGTCACAGAGGAGAGGAGAGAAGAAGCTGGAACAGAACCCAGAGAGACAGTAGAAATGGAGCATTTATTGTGCTCTGCAGGTAATAAACCTTTTGGAGAGTTCTCAAATACAGAACAAATTATTTCATAATAAATCACATCCAAAGTTATATGATAGCACTCAATAGTTAACCATCTGGCCCAACAAACATTATATCTGGCTGAATCAAAAACATCATATTGCACACTTGATAAACTCATTATAGTTTGCACATAAATACTAATTATTGCACATCAACAGTAGCCCAGTTATATTGCACACCTTGGTTAATCATGTATATTTTGATCAGTGAAAAAAAAACTCCACACGTCTTTTAAATACACTGGCTGCTTCATTGCCACCGATTGAGGATTTGCGATTGTGGTTTTTATCAGTTTATTCTTAATTATAACTACAAATGTAGTTATGAAATAGAATTTAAAAAAAATAACAGACGCCATATCAGTAATTAGTTTTGTCAGTACAGTATACCCATTCACTTGAATTCCGTATGTAGATACTACTGAATCAGAGCCGATTAATCTGTAAATGCAGCCCTATAAATAAACCTTAATATAATTAAAATAAACGGTAGAACGTAAGAACATAAGAAAGTTTACAAATGAGGAGGCCATTCAGCCCATCTTGCTCGTTTGGTTGTTAGTAGCTTATTGATCCCAGAATCTCATCAAGCAGCTTCTTGAAGGATCCCAGGGTGTCAGCATCAACAACATTACTGGGGAGTTATTTCCAGACCCTCACAATTCTCTGTGTAAAAAAGTGCCTCCTATTTTCTGTTCTGAATGACCCTTTATCTAATCTACATTTGTGACCACTGGGCCTTGTTTCTTTTTCAGGTCAAAGAAGTCCCCTGGGTCGACATTGTCTATACCTTTTAGGATTTTGAATGTCTGAATCAGATCGCCGCATAGTGGTCTTTGATCAAGAATGAATTGATTGAATTCTTTTAGCCTGTCTGCATAAGACATGCCTTTTAAACCCGGGATAATTCTGGTTGCTGCTCTTTGCACTCTATCTAGAGCAGCAATATCCTTTTTGTAACGAGGTGACCAGAACTGAACACAATATTCAAGGTGAGGTCTAACTAATGCATTGTAAAGTTTTAACATTACTTCCCTTGATTTAAATTCAACACTTCTCACAATATATCCGAGCATCTTGTTGGCCTTTTTTATAGCTTCCCCACATTGTCTAGATGAAGACATTTCTGAGTCAACATAAACTCCTAGGTCTTTTTCATAGTTCCCTTCTTCTATTTCAGTATCTCCCATATAAAATGTATAGTGCAATACTTTACACTTTTCTCTATTAAATGTCATTAGCCATGTGTCTGCCCAGTTCTGAATGCTGCCTAGATCATTTTGAATTACCTTTGCTGCTGCAGCAGTGTTTGCCACTCCTCTTATTTTTGTGTTGTCTGCAAACTTAACGAGTTTGCTTACTATACCAGAATCTAAATCATTAATGTAGATTAGGAATAGCAGAGGACCTAATACTGATCCCTGTGTTACACCACTGGTTACCTCGCTCCATTTTGAGGTTTCTCCTCTAATCAGAACTTTCTGTTTCATGCATGTTAACCACTCCCTAAGCCATGTGCATGCATTTCCTTGAATCCCTACTGCGTTCAGTTTGAGAATTAATCTTTTATGGGGGACTTTGTCAAAAGCTTTCTGGAAATCTTAATAAACCATGATGTATGCTTTGCAATTATCCATTTTCAATGTTGCATCCTCAAAAAAGTAAGTTAGTTAGACATGATCTCCCTTTCCTAAAACCATGCTAACTTCTGCCTCTGTTATGCTAAAGTTATTTAAAATTGGATAGGAACAGGTCGACATGTTGGGGCATGTTGGTGTCCTCCTTTGTAAAAACCTGTCAAAAGTAATCATTTAATATATTTGCTATTTTTTTTTTCTTCATCTATGATTTTGCCATTTGTGTCTCTTAGACATTTAACCTACTCTTTGAATGTTCTCTTGCTGTTATAATATTGGAAAAATATTTTGGAATTGGTTTTAGCCCCCTTAGCAATATTGATTTCTATCTCTCTCTTGGCCTTTCTAACTTCCTGTTTGACTTGTGTTTGCAGTTCCAAGTACTCTTTCTGTGTACATTGTTTTTGGTCACTTTTAAACTCTCTGTAAAGTGCCTTTTTTCACTGAATTTTTTCTTTAATTGATCTATTAAACCATTTTGGCCATTTTGTTTTAGATTTAGATTTGTCTACTTTCGGGATGTAATTGTTTTGCGCCTCTAGTACTATATTTTTAAAAAACAGCCATCCTTTTTCTGTGGATGTGTTCTCTATTTTACTCCAATCTACTTCTGTTAGTCTCTGTTTCATACCTTCATAGTTTGCTTTTCTAAAATTGTAAACCTTAGCTTTAGTCATTACTTTTGGGGTTTTAAAAAATATTTCAAATGAGACCATGTTGTGGTCTGTGTTTGCCTCTGTTTTTGTTATTCTGTCTTCATTATTTGAAAAGACTAAGTCAAGGCATGCTTCCCCTCTAGTCGGTGCCTTCACAAATTGCGTTAGGAAGCAGTCATTTGTCATTTCCACCATTTCAATTTCGTCTGTCGTGCCCCCCATCGGCTTTTCCCATTTTATACGGGGAAGTTGAAATCCCCCATTAGTATGGCTTCTCCTTTGCTGCACGCATTTCTAATGTCATTGTATAACAGATTATTTTGTTCAGCGTCTGAATTTGGCAGTCTATAGCATGCTCCTATTATTATGCCCTTTGAATTTGTGTCCATTATTCTGACCCATATTGATTCTGCATTGTTTTCTTTGTCCTGATTTAACACCTGGGCTTCAAGAGTATTTCTTATGTATAGCGCTACCCCTCCGCCTCTTCTGTCCTGCCTGTCTTTCCAATATAGTGTGTACCCACTAATATTATATTCGTCTCCATCACTCTCAGACAAGTTTCTGTAACACCTATCACATCGTAGTTACTTGTTAGTGCAGTAGCTTCAAGTTCTAACATTTTGTTTCTGAGACTTCTAGCATTAAGATAAATACATTTAATGGTTGTCTTACCTGAGTTGTTGCCCTTGTTTTGATGTGGTCTCCCTTCTGTTTTTTTTTATTTTCTCTCCCCTTCCTTTCTAGTTTAAATGCTTCTGGACCTCCTCAAGGATCCTTTCTCCAAGTAGATTTGTTCCCTTTCTGTTTAAGTGCAGTCTGTCCCACCTATATAGATAGTCCTTGTTGTAGAATGTGATGCAATGTACAAGAAAGGTGAAGCCTTCCAGTGTGGACCACGATTTCAGCCATGCATTTTGATTTTGTATTTCCAGCTGTCCATATGGTCCTTTGCAAGGCGCCGGCAGTATCCCAGAAAATACCACAGTTTTGGTCTTGTCTTTTAATTTCCTTCCTAGCTCTCTGAATTTGTTTTGCAGGGCTCTTGGCCTGTCTCTTCCAATGTTGTTTGTACCGATGTGGACGACTACTACCGGGTCGTCTCCTGTTTGTTCTAGGAGCCTGTCCATATTCTCAGTGATGTGCTTGACTGAGGCTCCTGGAAGGCAGCACACTGTTGTAGTAAGGGGGTCCAAACTGCGAACTGAACTTGCTGTGTTTCTCAATATGGAGTCCCCAACAATCATGACCTCCCTCCTTTTTCCTGCCTGGCCAGCACTGTTTATAGGGTCCTGGATGTTGTTCCTTTCATTCTCTTGATATTGGTTTTGGTCATCTAAATGTTGAAGTGGCTCAAATTTGTTGGATGTCTGGATTTCTGGTGGTTCTGTTTGACAAAGTTTCTTTTTTCCCTGCTTCTGCCTATCTGAACCCAGCTGTTTCGACTCTCTTCCATCTCCCTGGTGGCATAAAAAGGGGATGGTTTCTGTGGCCTTGGGCCAGCACTACTCGAAACAACAACACTGTTATTTGTTATCACCCACCTTGAGCACTACTGCACGCACCCGGACCGGTGATTTGTGTTAGTAGCATTGTGGGAGCGGATAATGTGTTATTATTTGTTTTGTTTACAAATCATTATTATTTTCCTGCCAAGCTTTACACCAGGGGTGTATTGCCGGAGGATTATTGTTTAGTCGCCAGACCAGGATTTGTGTAAAAATAAAAAATAACAATAAAAAGAACATTTCCAAATTGGATTACAGTTTTCACGTGTGATTGTTTCTGCACTGCATCACCTCTGCATCCGGTCTGAATCAGCAGCCACTTTGCCACAGTTCCACTTTGTTCTTTACCTACTGGTGGTACCAAAATATCGTTTCCAATCGGCTGGACTTAAAGCCTTTAGCTATGCTGCCCGTTTTTGGGATTCTCTTCCAATTATGATTAGAAATGCTAAAACTCTGGAATCTTTTAAAGTCAAATTGAAAAAGTTTATTTTTGTATGTGCCTTTTATTTTTTAAAATTTGGAATCGCCAATTATTTTACCCCCATTTTCTACCCAATTTGGAATTGCCAAATCTTTTTCACCACTGCAACTCCCGCAGTGACTTGGGAGAGGCGAAGACAAGCGTCCTCTGAAACGTGCACTGTCAGACCGTCTGCTTTCCTTCACACTGCAAGCCGGCAGTGAATCCAACCAGACCCATTTGTACATGCCTTATGAGACTGTAACAGGATCTGTATTTTATATGTATATGTGTTTGCTATTCTACATCTGGGTGATACTGTACTGTGGCTCGTTGGGTAATGCTGATGGCTAATATGGTTCCTGAACCACTAAAGTGTGAGGATCACTGCTTTAAACATATCTCTCAACCTCCAAGCCACTACTGCCTGTACCATCTGGCTGGGGCAGCAACACATTTACAATAGGTCACATCCTCTTTGAAACCTACTGGTAACAACAACACTCTTAAGCACTCAGAATGTTAATGATAGTGTTCAGTGGCTGATCTAAACAAGTTGAGAGCTGTGTACTTTCCCTTATTCAAGTTTACTATGGTGAATTTATCATAGTATTTTCACACTTTTCCCATGGTGAATTTATCATAGTGTTTTCACACTTTTCCCATGGTGAATTTATCATAGTGTTTTCACACTTTTTCCCATGGTGAATTTATCATAGTGTTTTCACACTTTTTCCCATGGTGAATTTATCATTGTGTTTTCACACTTTTCCCATGGTGAATTTATCAGTGTGTTTTCACACTTTTCCCATGGTGAATTTATCAGTGTTTTCACACTTTTTCCCATGGTTTTACTTTACTTTGACCATGGTTACCTACCGTTTTAACATGCTTTCACTGTGTTACTGTACCATGATATATATCATAATAGATGTTTCTAAGAAATGTTTACTACAGTACACCATGGTTAACCATGGTCCAGTATAGTGAAGCACAATGAAAGCATGTTAAAATAGTAGGAAACCATGGTCAAAGTAAAAACATGGTAAAGTGTGAAAACACTGATAAATGCACCATGGTAAAAGTATGAAAACACTGATAAATTCAACATGGTAAAAATGTGAAAACACTGATAAATTCAACATGGTAAAATTGAATAAGGGTTCTCTTGCACTCTCTTGCTTCACTCTCTGGCCTGACTCAGCAGAGTCCTTGAGAAACAACTTGATAAGAGGGAGATACCAGATATCTGTATTTATATTCTGAAAGATTTTATATGATTTATTTGTTATGTTGGGATTCCTGGTGCTTTTTTGTTTCCTTACAGTACATAATACAGTATAATCAGATAAAGACACTATATAATATGCAGCTATGGGAAATACTGTCAGGTGTGGCTAGTAGAATCCAAACAGAAGGGCAACAGTAAAGTTCACTGTTTATTTCATGAACTCTTTGACAGTAGCACAGTTAGTTACAGCAGCCAGGTTAAATTCAGAAAAACAGTTGAAATAATGACTGTTGCCATCATTTATATGTTAGGATAGTCTAGGTATACAGTTGAGCAGGGAGGTAGGGTGTCACTTCCAGTATCGTCAATACAGCAGCACGACCCATGTTGTACAAAAACACACAAGTCACTTGGGTAGGGCAGCAGATCCTTCCTATAACTGCACGGATTGATAGAGATAATAAAGATAAAACATGATTGATAGAGATAATAAAGATAAAACATGCTCTGACAGTTCAGTTGTGCTTTTCCTGTTCCACTTGGCTTTCTACTCTGCTCCAGTTCCCCAGCTTGACTAACTCCTGGCCTGACGTGGATCACTTTATATACCACACTGCCACTCAAATCAGTCATGCACCAATCCTGAATGGATGGATAGAAAATACACTTTCAATATATTTCTAATAAATATATTAAAATATATGTTCAAGTTATATAAAATATATATTTCATTGTACATATGGACTGGAGAGGAGGGATAGAGTGGAGAATTACTGACCCGAGGGAAGACTATTGTTACCAACAGGGAGGAGGTAACAATAGTCTTCTCCAGGGGTGCATTTCATTTTCCACTGCATCCCGAGTCTGCAGTACATATTTACCAGGAGTGTGTTTCCATGGGTATCGTATTTTGTTTACATTACGGTCGAGCGGAACTTGTTTGAATTTCAGGAAGTCTGAAAACAGTGACGGTAACATTTTAGTTTTAGTGTTTGGAGCAAATTCTGTATTTTTTTTGTAATTCATTTTTTGTTAAGTTACAGAAATGCTGTTTCTCACTGTGAGTTGGGTCTGTTTATAAAGGGGCAACAAACCGCGGAGGTGCGATTCTTTTACATATATATATATATATATATATATATATATATATATATATATATATATATATATATATATATATATATATATATATATAGTGGGCGTGTGGGTGCACACAGACAAAGCAGACAGTAGTTTCCAGTCCAAGTTTGTTTATTAAACTTCACAAAAGTAAAAAAAATAAACTTGCTAACTTACTTCACAAAAGAAAATACCATCCTGGTTGCGAGATGAGATGTAAAGAAAATAAACAGTTCAAACAGGATTTGTATAACAAAAAAAAACACAACAACAATGTAAACTAACTGGACAGTTAACCACGTCCAGTTGAATTAATTGGTTCCTGGGTTTTACCAGGTTGTTTGTTGGCTTCAGCTTGTCTCCAGCCTGTGAAAACCAGCGGCGCCTCTTTCCCCGTTGCTGTATTCCCTTCCAACAGCGCCAACCCAGGAAAGAAGGTTTCAGTCGCAAAGGCAGTTTTAGCTTCTCTTTCGTATTCCCGGTCAGTCTTGGTTGTAGATAAGCTCACGCTGCCCACTGGTTGGAAGCCAACCTTGACTGGCTGTGAAGGCTTTCTTTTAAAGGTGCTGGATCATCTGGTAATTGAACGGTTACAGGCTACAGGTGCGGGCCAATTAAGGCTAATGAGAATTAACCATGGTACAACCTTGATCACCTAGCTAACCACACCTGTAGCCTGTTTACCCTTTAACTCCTTGGCATCATGGCAGGCAAGTATGCTGACCACAGGTCTAGCATTGTGTTATCTGCAACACCTGTGCGCTTGTTCCTAGCCTGCCATGAACGCCTCCTGCTGGTAAACCTGTGAGCTGGATCACAATATATATATATATATATATATATATATATATATATATATATATATATATATATATATATACAGTGCCTTGCGAAAGTATTCGGCCCCCTTGAACTTTGCGACCTTTTGCCACATTTCAGGCTTCAAACATAAAGATATGAAACTGTAATTTTTTGTGAAGAATCAGCAACAAGTGGGACACAATCATGAAGTGGAACGAAATTTATTGGATATTTCAAACTTTTTTAACAAATAAAAAACTGAAAAATTGGGCGTGCAAAATTATTCAGCCCCCTTAAGTTAATACTTTGTAGCGCCACCTTTTGCTGCGATTACAGGTGTAAGTCGCTTGGGGTATGTCTCTATCAGTTTTGCACATCGAGAGACTGAAATTTTTGCCCATTCCTCCTTGCAAAACAGCTCGAGCTCAGTGAGGTTGGATGGAGAGCATTTGTGAACAGCAGTTTTCAGTTCTTTCCACAGATTCTCGATTGGATTCAGGTCTGGACTTTGACTTGGCCATTCTAACACCTGGATATGTTTATTTGTGAACCATTCCATTGTAGATTTTGCTTTATGTTTTGGATCATTGTCTTGTTGGAAGACAAATCTCCGTCCCAGTCTCAGGTCTTTTGCAGACTCCATCAGGTTTTCTTCCAGAATGGTCCTGTATTTGGCTCCATCCATCTTCCCATCAATTTTAACCATCTTCCCTGTCCCTGCTGAAGAAAAGCAGGCCCAAACCATGATGCTGCCACCACCATGTTTGACAGTGGGGATGGTGTGTTCAGGGTGATGAGCTGTGTTGCTTTTACGCCAAACATAACGTTTTGCATTGTTGCCAAAAAGTTCGATTTTGGTTTTATCTGACCAGAGCACCTTCTTCCACATGTTTGGTGTGTCTCCCAGGTGGCTTGTGGCAAACTGTAAACAACACTTTTTATGGATATCTTTAAGAAATGGCTTTCTTCTTGCCACTCTTCCATAAAGGCCAGATTTGTGCAGTATACGACTGATTGTTGTCCTATGGACAGAGTCTCCCACCTCAGCTGTAGATCTCTGCAGTTCATCCAGAGTGATCATGGGCCTCTTGGCTGCATCTCTGATCAGTCTTCTCCTTGTATGAGCTGAAAGTTTAGAGGGACGGCCAGGTCTTGGTAGATTTGCAGTGGTCTGATACTCCTTCCATTTCAATATTATCGCTTGCACAGTGCTCCTTGGGATGTTTAAAGCTTGGGAAATCTTTTTGTATCCAAATCCGGCTTTAAAATTCTCCTCAACAGTATCTCGGACCTGCCTGGTGTGTTCCTTGTTCTTCATGATGCTCTCTGCGCTTTAAACGGACCTCTGAGACTATCACAGTGCAGGTGCATTTATACGGAGACTTGATTACACACAGGTGGATTCTATTTATCATCATTAGTCATTTAGGTCAACATTGGATCATTCAGAGATCCTCACTGAACTTCTGGAGAGAGTTTGCTGCACTGAAAGTAAAGGGGCTGAATAATTTTGCACGCCCAATTTTTCAGGTTTTTATTTGTTAAAAAAGTTTGAAATATCCAATAAATTTCGTTCCACTTCATGATTGTGTCCCACTTGTTGTTGATTCTTCACAAAAAATTACAGTTTCATATCTTTATGTTTGAAGCCTGAAATGTGGCAAAAGGTCGCAAAGTTCAAGGGGGCCGATACTTTCGCAAGGCACTGTATATATGTATATACACACACTAATGTATATATATGTAAAAGACCGTATCAATGCATCAAGTACAGAAACATTGGTCTCTCTACTCAAAGCATTTTAAGAAGTCACAGCACACATGCTTAATATGTATAGTTGTTGTGTGTGAGGAAATCGTACTTCATCACTTGCATTTTATGTCAACATTTACAGCTTTAAAAAAAAATGATGCTAATACAAAATGTGCAAACAATGAGTATAGAGGCCATTGAATATCCCTCACTGTACCAATATACATCAGTGTTTTCTAAATTTCACATTAGCTACAGATCAGTATTATTATTTATTTCTTAGCAGACGCCCTTATCCAGGGTGACTAACAATTGTTACAAGATATCACATTATTTTTACATACAATAAAAACAATTTTATTTTTTTACACATTATTTTCATCCAATCTCAATGTAGATACACTGATGTATATTAATTGTAGGTTGTTTATCATGTTGTAATTTGCTCTTTGTATTTCAGTTACATATAACAGCAGTGAAAGGAGGAGTGTTGCCTGAGGTGAAACGGTGTACCCAATGCTGCAGATTGTACCACTGTTCATTTTGCCAGCCAAGCAAATATAAACCAAATAAATGCCTCAATTTAAAAAAAGCACTTGGATGTCCATCTAAAGGGTGCAGTGCAGTGTGATGGTTTGTTATTTAATGGGTTTTACATCTAACATTGTTGAAGGGTGTTTAATATATTTAGTGAATGATATGCATTTCAAGTAAAATATTGTGCATAAAGTCATTAATACTTATTGTTTACATATGTTTATTTAAATGTTAATAGAGAATGCTCAGGAATACTAACTTGCAAATACAGTAGGCTCCATAATTATTCATACCCTTTATTCAGTGTAAATGAAATGGGGGAATTAAATTAAAACTTGACCCACCAGCTAATCACAAAGTCCGAATTTAATGGTGGTTGTATTTATTAGAAGAAGAAAGTGCCCACTTATGATAAATCAAACTGCTATTAAGTACATATTTCTAATTTGGTTTTAGTGGATGGGTCTAAATGTTGATTTAATCCCCCCAAAGTTGGTTTTAAAATATCAACAAAAAGCAAGTTTACATTCATTATTTCTTGCTATATCATAAAAACATATCTGTCAAAAACAACTGCATTTTAATTTTTAATATCCAAACTGCATTATATATTTAGTAATAAAGTTCTTTGTTTGCAGTTTTGATCTCCTTGTTTGTTTTCATAGTACTTTTGACAGGAAAGCAGGACTTCAATCAAAACAGATAAATAAGTGCTTTAAAAAAAAAACACGTGAATGAATGACTGTTACATCTACTTTGTCAGGGGTGCAGAACTCTGGGGCAAGAAGGTTTCCATTTTTTGATCCCCCTGAGGCCTTCATTACCTGATTTGAATTAATTTGCTTAATTGGACAAGTTTACCCTTTTATTTGCTCTTAAGCAGTTGGAGATTTACAGACAGCTACAAAAACCTGCTGGACTGACTGCGACTTTAGAGGAGCAGAATTGTGCACCACTAAATGTATATATTTACTTGATGTGGGATTTTGACAATTTATGTGTGGGAAAATGAAACACGTTCAGTCCAAATGTTTATTAATCAGAGAACATGTGGATGTCAATAAATGCATTATTACAAATATTAACCATCCATCCATCATCAATAACCACTTCATCCAATACAGGGTCATGGTGAGCTGGAGCTTAACCCGGCAGACACGGTGCAAGGCAGGACTACACCCAGGATGGGACACCAGTCCATCACTGGCCAGCTCTCACACTCACACAAACATGCACACAGAGGGCAATTTAGAGTGACCAATCAACCTGACCAGTATGTTTTTGGATGAGGGGAGGAAACTGGTGTGCCTGGTGAAAACCAACACGAACACGGGGAGAACATGCAAACTCCCCTGAAACGGGAATCAAACCTGGGACCCTGGAGCTGTGAGGCAGCAGCGCTAACCACCACACCACCACACCACAAACTATAACCTATGAATCATAAGAGCAAAGATTGTAATCAAGTTCTTCATTAAAACCTCCAGTGGTTACAGAACTCCTTGTTATTATTATTATTATTATTATTTCTTTCTTAGCAGATGCCCTTAGCCAGGGTGACTTACAATTGTTACAAGATATCACATTATTTTTACATACAATTCCCCATTTATACAGTTGGGTTTTTACTGAAGCAATCTAGGTAAAGTACCTTGCTCAAGGGTACAGCAGCAGTGTCCCCCACCTGGGATTGAACCCACAACCCTCCGGTCAGGAGTCCAGAGCACTAACCACTACTCTACACTGCTACCCTATGTGTATGTTGTGTATGTAATCAAAAAATCTTCCAATTTTAATAGGAACAGATAAATTCCACTCCCTCTCTACTAATTCATTTCTATACCAACAAACATCACAGATGTGTTCAATGATTATAATCTTTAATACAAGGCTGTAGTTGGATTTTTATTAGCATCACAGCTTGTTATTTAGGGTTTGGGGTTAGGGTTGGATTGTCTTCAATTCCACTTTTAGCCACCAACTGTACCTATAGGCAACCACTTTCACTTCAATACAACTGCACCTTGCTAAAAGAGACCCATTTAATCACCACCTCTATGTGACTACATGATAAATTGCTGTATTTTGTGTGTGTGTGTGTGTTTCACATATGGACATAAATTGCTATAGGTAATTTTTTAGCTGATGCTTTATTCAAAGTGACTTGTATTTGTGCCTATTTATAGAGCTGGGTATTTTACTGGAGCAATCTGTGAAGTACCTGCTTGCTCAAGGGTACAGCAGCAGTGCCCCACCTGGGTTTGAACCCTCAACCCCCCGGTAAAGAGTCCAGAGCCCTAAACACAAATCCACATGCTGGTTTATCTATGTGAACATGTTCAGGGGTGAATGTACCCTACATCTAATTCACTTTGTGCATGCTGCAAATTAACATCCATCCATCCATCCATTATCATTAACCGCGTACTCCTTTACAGGGTCGCAGTGAGCCGGAGCCTAACCCGGCATACACAGGGCGCAAGGCGAGGACTACACCCTGGACGCCAGTCCGTCGCAGAGCACCACACACTCACACAGAGGGCAATTTAGAGTGACCAATCAACCTGGACAGCATGTCTTTAGACTGTGAGAGGAAACCGGAGTACCCGGAGAAAACCCACACGAACACGGGTAGAACATGCAAACTCCACACAGACTGCAAATTAACAGTTATAGAATGAATATATATATATATATATATATATATATATATATATATATATATATATATATATTGCACAGTGGTTTACGCAAGCCTGTATTTTTATTTTACATTTACATTGAAATTCTAATTTCAGTTTGTATTTCATTTAGGACATGTAAATACATTATTATTATTTATTTCTTAGCAGACGCCCTTATCCAGGGCGACTTACAATCGTAAGCAAATACATTTCAAGTGTTACAATACAAGTAATACATGGCACAGGGATATTTAGCTGTGACATACAAACTCCATTGGCATATGTGACACACAAATCCATGTTGGGCCAGGTTACATGCACTTGTAGAAGGGATGATCCTTGTGGGATACTCACTGACAAAAAGCAGGTCAACATGATATGACCAAAGGGATTTAAACAAAAGGATAACCATTCAACTTTAATAAATCAATTGGCATATGAGCTTAAAGGACAGAACCAAAACTGGGATGCAAATAATATGAGTGACTACCTGAACTTCAGCTTCCTATATTTTATTGCGTATACTTAGGCTAACCTATACAGACATGTAAGCATGTCAATTTTACATTGTAAATAAGATGAGAATGACACACATAATTCTTACTTTAATACGATTAAGTAAATGTAGATTGTGTGAAGCTATAACCCTATAAAAATGTACCACGGCTCTATAGTGTAGCTATACTATTATTATTATGGTTGTACTGCATTATTGTAACACAGGGAATTGTACATTGATTGTGTAGGATACATATATTATACAATACAATTGTACTTTCAGAGATACCATCGTACCTTGTTCCAAAATCCAGTGGTACATTTTTATAGGGTTCCGTTCTTACAGTATTGTTGCAATAGAAACAAACGGATAATTGAACAGTTTCCAAAGAAGCGGAGGGCAGTATATTAATCAGAGAGTATCAAGCAATATTTTTAAATTACGCTGACATCAAGACCATTCCCAACAATGCTTGCAGATTGTATTTTTTTTACATACATTACATACCGCAAATAGCTAACGATTACTACTTTTGTATATATTATATGGAAACGTAAGCGCATTAATTAATACTGTCTTTATAAATGTAATGATGATTAAATGGTTTATTTAGAACACAATGTTGATGTATTCATTATTTGAAAAACATAAATAAAATGGGCATATTACATGTTACGACATTGACAATACAGAGAAAAGTAGATTCCTTAAACAAGAAAAAACGACTTCACATGGGTGGGGTCAGTGCATCAATGTGAGGACTTGGAAATTGAGTCCCTGTAGAGGTGGAGTTAGAGGCAGAGTTATAAGTGTGTCAGGCTTGAAAAAAATATTCAGTGAAAAAAGGCATGTGACGGGGGACGGCCCCGTCTTTATGAACGTGGTTGGGACTGGCAGGGAGGGGGTTAAAATTCCTCCCTGCCAGGAAAACATGTGAGAATGTGGCTGGAGCCCTAATTGAATAATCCGCAATTATTGATTAATTGGGCTCCAGCCACAGGGGATAAAAGCCAGGGGAGAGGCCCTGGCTGGAGAGGAGAGTTCTAGAAGGAGAAGCAAGAGTGTTTTTTGTGTGTGCTGTTTGTGTAAGTTTGGTAATCCAGTGAAGGCAACGCCCAGCCTGCTTTTTGCTTTGTGTTTATCTTATGTTTAAAACCTTTTTGTTTGGCCCTTGTGCCTATTTATTTTGTATTTTTGTTTATTAAAAAGCTTTATTTTTTAACTTTATAGTGTCTCTGAGTCTCAAACCTCGGTCAATCCTGTCACAGTTGGTGTCAGAAACGGGATAGCGCCACCTGGAGGCTTAGAGCAGTATTTATTTATTTTTTTCCTTTTTTGGGAGTTTTTTTGGAAACTTTATTTAAATGGGGAAGAAGAGCAGACAGCGGCAAAGGCAGGAGATGCAGCAGCCGAAGAAATGTAAGCTGCTGCAACAACAGCCACCCCAGCTGGAGGACCCAGCCAGCCTTTTTCCCTGGTGCTCTTGGTGCGGGAAGGTGGATCATCGGTGGAGGTCCTGTCCAGATGGGCCACCAGCTGACTGGTGTGGGCACTGTGAGGTGGATGGCCACAACTGGGCAGGATGCCCCCACAATCGGGACCAGGAGCAGCTGCAAACCCCGTCCTCGGCAGCCACCCCACCACTTCCAACATCACCGCCTTCACCACCATCCCAGGAAATATGGGACTGGTTGATGCACCCTGAGGCGGACCTCTTCCATGACCTCCCCATAGTTATCAACACGCTGTGGCGTCGAGATGGGGGGAGGTGGGAAAAGTGGAATGAACAGCATCACCCGGCATCCTTCGCAGAGCTGGCCCTGATGGTCGTTAATTACCTGGCGGTAGATATGGGAGATGCCCCAGTCATTCCAATAAAGAAGGTGGAGCTGTCGTCCCAAGAGCCAGAGAGGGGTGAGTTGTCGTCCCGAGAGCCAGAGAGGGGTGAGCCGTCGTCCCGAGAGCCAGAGAGGGGTGAGTCGTCGTCCCGAGAGCCAGAGAGGGGTGAGTTGTTATCCCGAGAGCCAGAGAGGGGTGAGCTGTCGTCCCGAGAGCCAGAGAGGGGTGAGCCGTCGTCCCGAGAGCCAGAAGGGGAGGAGCCGCCGTCCCGAGAGCCAGAAGGGGAGGAGCCGCCGTCCCGAGAGCCAGAAGGGGAGGAGCCGCCGTCCTGAGAGCCAGAAGGGGAGGAGCCGCCGTCCTGAGAGCCAGAAGGGGAGGAGCCGCCATCCCGAGAGCCAGAGGGGGGGGAGCCGCCATCCCGAGAGCCAGAGAGGGGTGAGCTGTCGTCCCGAGAGCCAGAGAGGGGTGAGCTGTCGTCCCGAGAGCCAGAAGGGGAGGAGCCGCCGTCCCGAGAGCCAGAAGGAGAGGAGCCATCGTCCCGAGAGCCAGAGAGGGATGAGCCGTCGTCCCGAGAGCCAGAAGGGGAGGTGCCGCCGTCCCGAGAGCCAGAAGGGGAGGTGCCGCCGTCCCGAGAGCCAGAAGGGGAGGAGCCGCCGTCCCGAGAGCCAGAAGGGGAGGAGCCGCAGTCCCGAGAGCCAGAAGGGGAGGAGCCGCAGTCCCGAGAGCCAGAAGGGGAGGAGCCGCCGTCCCGAGAGCCAGAAGGGGAGGAGCCGCCGGCCAGGCCGCCGTTCCCGTCTCCGCCACCAGAGGGAGCCGGGCTGCCGTTCCCGTCTTTGCCTCCCGAGGGTCCGCTGCTGCTGCCGTCGCCTCCCGAGGGTCCGCTGCTGCTGCCGTCGCCTCCCGAGGGTCCGCTGCTGCTGCCGTCGCCTCCCGAGGGTCCGCTGCTGCTGCCGTCACCTCCCGAGGGTCCGCTGCTGCTGCCGTCGCCTCCCGAGGGTCCGCTGCTGCTGCCGTCGCCTCCCGAGGGTCCGCTGCCCCTGCCGTCGCCTCCCGAGGGTCAGCTGCTGCTGCCGTCGCTTGGGGTCTTCGGGGATCCTGCTTCGCCTGGGGTTGTTAGGGATCTTGCTTTGCCTGGGGTCGCTACACTGTGGCCGGAGCCCCACGGAGGGGAGTTGCCAGCCATGAAGAGGGGGAGGGAGGTCAGGAGACCAGCTCCCCCAGCGGCACTTTCGCGGCAAGATAGTGTGTGGCCGGAGCCCCGGAAGAGGGAGCTGCCGGCCACGAAGAATTGGGTGGTGCCGGACGTCCCACCATGGCCACCCCCATGGACACTGTGCATCCCCCTCTTCCGGGACTGAGACTGAGGGGGGAGGTGGCCATTTAGGCCATGTTGTGCTTGGCACAAGGGGGGGGATATGTGACGGGGGATGGCCCCGTCTTTATGAACGTGGTTGGGACTGGCAGGGAGGGGGTTAAAATTCCTCCCTGTCAGGAAAACATGTGAGAATGTGGCTGGAGCCCTAATTGAATTATTGATTAATTGGGCTCAAGCCACAGGGGATAAAAGCCAGGGGAGAGACCCTGGCTGGAGAGGAGAGTTCTAGAAGGAGAAGCAAGAGTGTTTTTGTGTGTGCTGTTTGTGTAAGTTTGGTAATCCAGTGAAGGCAACGCCCAGCCTGGAAATCTTTATTTTTGTAAGTTTTGCTTTTTGCTTTGTGTTTATTTTATGTTTAAAACCTTTTTGTTTGGCCCTTGTGCCTATTTATTTTGTATTTTTGTTTATTAAAAAGCTTTATTTTTGAACTTTATACTGTCTCTGAGTCTCAAACCTCGGTCAATCCTGTCACAAGGCACTTTACAGAGCGTTTAAAAAGGGACCAAAAACAAAGTACACGGAAAGAGTACTTGGAACTGCAAAGTCAAAAAGGAAGTTAGAAAGGCCAAGAGAGAGATAGAAATCAATATTGCTAAGGGGGCTAAAACCAATTCCAAAATGTTTTTCCAATATTATAACAGCAAGAGAACATTCAAAGAGGAGGTTAAATGTCTAAGAGACACAAATGGCAAAATCAGATTAAGAAAAAAAATAGCAAATATATTAAATGATTACTTTTCACAGGTTTTTACAAAGGAGGACTCGGAGAACATGCCCCACATGTCGACCTGTTCCTATCCAATTTTAAATAACTTTAGCATAACAGAGGCAGAAGTGTTAAAGGGACTAGGAGCTCTTAAAATAAACAAATCCCCTGGGCCGGATAAGATCCTCCCAATAGTACTCAAAGAAATGAAAGAAGTTATTTACAAGCCGCTAACCAAGATCATGCAACAGTCTCTTGACACAGGGGTTGTACCGACAGACTGAAAAATTGCAAACGTAATACCGATCCACAAAAAGGGAGACAAAACCAAACCAGGTAACTACAGACCAATAAGCCTGACTTCTATTATATGTAAACTTATGAAATCTATAATAAGATCTAAAATGGAAAATTACCTATATGGTAACAATATCCTGGGAGACAGTCAGCATGGTTTTAGGAAAGGGAGATTGTGTCTAACTAACCTGCTTGACTTTTTTGAGGATGTAACATTGACAATGGATAATTGCAAATCATACAACATGGTTTATTTAGATTTCCAGAAAGCTTTTGACAAAGTCCTGCATAAAAGATTAATTCTCAAACTGAACGCAGTAGGGATTCAAGGAAATGCATGCACATGGATTAGGGAGTGGTTAACAGGTAGAAAACAGAAAGTACTGATTAGAGGAGAAAACTCAAAATGGAGTGAGGTAACCAGTGGTGTACCACAGGGATCAGTATTAGGTCCTCTGCTATTCCTAATCTACATTAATGATTTAGATTCTGGTATAGTAAGCAAACTTGTCAAATTTGCAGACGACACATAGTGGCAAACACTGTTGCAGCAGCAAAGGTCATTCAAAATGATCTAGACAGCATTCAGAACTGGGCAGACACATGGCAAATGACATTTAATAGAGAAAAGTGTAAGGTAAAGTATTGCATGCAGGCAATAAAAATGTGCATTATAAATATCATATGAGAGATACTGAAATTGAAGAAGGGAACTATGAAAAAGACCTAGGAGTTTATGTTGACTCAGAAATGTCTTCATCTAGACAATATTGGGAAGCTATAAAAAAAGGCCAACAAGATGCTCGGATATATTGTGAGAAGTGTTGAGTTTAATCAAGGGAAGTAAAGTTAAAACTTTACAATGCATTAGTAAGACCTCATCTAGAATATTGTGTTCAGTTCTGGTCACCTCGTTACAAAAACGATATTGCTACTCTAGAAAGAGTGCAAAGAAGAGCAACCAGAATTATCCCGGGTTTAAAAGGCAATTTCAACCTTGGGGACTTTTTTGACCTGAAAAAAGAAACAAGGACCAGGGGTCACAAATGGAGATTAGATAAAGGGGCATTCAGAACAGAAAATAGGAGGCACTTTTTTACACAGAGAATTGTGAGGGTCTGAAACCAACTCTCCAGTAATGTTGTTGAAGTTGACACCCTGGGATCCTTCAAGAAGCTTCTTGATGAGATTCTGGGACCAATAAGCTACAAACAACCAAACGAGCAAAATGGGCCAAATGGCCTCATTTCATTTGTAAACTTTCTTATGTTCTAGTGTAAGACAGACAAACAGTTACAACAAACACTAACAAACACAAGACACAACTAATGGTTTTCAGCAAATAACACAGGCTCCTTGTAGGTTGTATCTAACCATTTCCAAGGAACAGATCACTTATACTAGGACCCCTTATATACCCTCCACCATGACCCCTGGGTTAACGAGCACATCCGCTCCTCCAATCCATGGATGCCACGCTGTTTTTCTTCCGGGTCATTGAGTTTGGGTACCGTAGCTCCGCTGTTCTCTTTACACAGCACCCTCACAGGTCGGGAGGGAGATCTAACACCAAGAATCATTCAGTCTTTGTCACAAGGATATATAGAGGGTTGTGACAGAAATGTAATGAGTTCTGGTTGTAAATCTCCTTCCCGACCTGTAAGGGCGCTAAGTAGCGAAAGGGAAAGGCTTTGGACGGGTTGGCCTGACAGTTCAGTCAGCCTGGAAGAAGGCAAGACTCCATTGCAGGAACATATTGACCCGGAAGGTAAACGAGGTAGCAGCTGCAGGCCATAGAGTCAGCTGCAATTGTTTACCAAGGGGTCATACATGATCGCATAAAGGGGCCAGAGAACTGTAAATCTTTTCCTTCGCTTGGGTTTCAGAGAGATGAGGAACTGGAAGGACCGGGAGATTTCCCACAGTAAAAAGAAAAGAGTTTGTGAGTGTTTTGTTTGTTTTGTCTGTTTAGTAACTGTCTGTGTTTTTGTTATATAGCGCTAGACGGCTAAACACAAATCCGGAGCTGTCGCCAAGGGCCAGCACAAAACCAGATCAACACTGCACTAGTCACGATTAACATTGTTATCAGCACTTGTTTCACTGCTATAGCACGTAATATATTGTACTTCACCACAAGCGCTGAGAGCACTCACTTTGGACCTGTGATCGTGTGTGTGTCTAATTGTGTCTGTTTAGTACTGTGCTTATTGTTTACAGGACAGCAACCCTTTTCATTTCTGTGCAATACATTTTTGTGTATTGCCAGCTCATTATTATTCCCTGGCTGGTCATCAGACCATTGGATTTACAATCATTAAAACAACCATTTCACCTGTACTTTGTTGTCTGTTTGTTCTTGGGATTACTGCATCCGCACTGCATCTTCTATACACCTGCTACTAATGGCCACTTTGTCACAAGGATATATGTATGTTAATTATGATTTGGAAATGAGTATGTATTGTAGCTTTTATAGGTAGCTAACATTCATATAATGTCAATTTACGGATTAATAAACCTTACTGGAGTTTGGGAAATCATGTAGAACCCACGTTATTGAAATAATGCACACACTCACGTCTTTTGGTGAAATTAAAGACAGATTTATTAAAGTGAATAAAAGAAAACGTGTAGTCTCTAGGTTCCAGAAAGGAAAAATCTATGTAATTATATATTGCAACAACACAATCGGTTATATATATATTTCAACAACAAAATCAGTTTGGTGACTGAGATCAGGTTATACAACACATACTGTATACACAATAATCCCTGTTTCAACGTATTGCTGTGTTTACTAATCAGGTTAATGATGTGATCACTAATTTGATTAGTATTATCAATCTATTTATCAATGTGTGTTAATAACAGAATCTCATTTTAATCAGTCTCATTTATTTATCAGAACGAAGGCAGACAACACTATTACGTCTGGCTATTTCTTAAGGAAATTGTTAATAGTATGTTTATAGAATTTGTCGTTCTAGTAAATACTAAGCGTCTAATGGTGTTTGCCTTCACTCACACAGTAATTGGTTTACAATTACATGCATACACACACACAACAATAATACATTTCACGCACTCCAAACACTACATTAACACTGCACTACTCTTCCTTAAGCATGGCTCCCAGAATTTACTTTTACAATGGTTACAAAGTTTATCTCAAGCTCATAAATGAATGCATATTCTTTCACAGCTCATTTCTATTCAGTTGGTCAGACCGGGTCATCAGCTGGACACTTTGAAAAAAAAGTTCTTACTAGTATTTCTTAGATGTTCAGGTCTTGCAAGCGGTCTTCCCTCAGCAAGGTCAAAGTTTGTAAATATGATCTTGTGTGTCAAAGACTACGAAAGGTATTCCGCAATGTTCACAGATTAAAGATGGTGAGCTCTTTGTTGTATTTCACAAGAATTTAATTCTTGGTTCAGAGGGGAAGCACAGGTTTGAACTTCGCGCCAAAATAAATAGGAAGTCCGCCCACAATCTCGATTGGTCTGCTGGAAATCACAGGCGTGACTGAGACCCCACGTGTAACGTGTTCCCATCATATGGAAGGAAACGCAAATGGATGGAGACACAGATGGATTACATTAGTTTACTGTAAAGCTACGTCTTAGTTGATGCTTATCTTGGCGAGAGCCGAGTTCAAATCAGCATGAAGTTTTAACATCTACTCTCGTGTAATGGAAATCATGTTAAGTGGAGTCGACCCTGCTTGGGTGTGACAACTGTTATCACACCCAGGCCAGCTCAGGATATCCACAGATTACTATCTACAGAGCACTTAGCATCAAGCTTGAATTTAAATCAAGGGAAATAATGTTAAAACTTTACAATGCATTAGTAAGACCTCACCTAGAATATTGTGTTCAGTTCTGGTCACCTTGTTACAAAAAGGATATTGCTGCTCTAGAAAGAGTGCACAGAAGAACAACCAGAATTATCCCGGGTTTAAAAGGCATGTCGTATCTAGACAGGCTAAAAGAATTGAATTTTCATGCTAGAATGTACTGTTGTGGCAAAGGAATGTCCCTCTCTGTTTCCTTTGTCCAGCTTTTATTGAAGAAATTAAATTAATATATAGGTTTTCCCTACAATATTGATTAAATATAGATATAGATAAAGACTATAGAGAGTAATAAGAGCATATAAATCAGGTGTTCAAGATTTCTTTACACAGGCTAGAAAATAAAACTAAAATAACAAAGACAAAACAACAAACTAAAATAAAGTACTCGATGGGGAAAAGCAATGACACAGTTTTCTCTTTATGCTTCTTTGGTTGTCAGTTGATTTCTCCAGTCCCTTTTCTCTCCTGCTGCTCACCCTTCTCTTCTGACTGAGCAAAACTACTGTGGGGAGAGAGAGAGCTTTTATGAGCACAGTGCACCTGTGGCTCATCAGGCTGACCATATCAGCCACAGGTTTGCCGAATGACTTCCCCCTTCTTCTGTAGGCCTGGTGGCTGCAAACACAAACACATTGGGTGCGTTCTTGTATTGCACCAATTTCTGCAGTTCTGCACAGATCTGCGTAGTTCACATCATAGATTCCGATGGGCATAACTGCACATCTGTGCAAAATTGCAGAAATCTGCGCTCACTCATATATGCTCTTGTGCAGCGCTCGCACATATATATGAGAGGTGAAAGTGACAAAAAGTAAATAATATAATGAAAACAAATAAACAAAACAAACTCATCAAATAAACAAAAAACACTTCCCTCAGATTGAAATTCAATTTATGCTTGTTCAATTTATGCATAATTACTTTAGTTAAGCTGTGTAGTTTATTTAAACACATTTTTATTAAACTGTGCAAGCACAAAGTGTCAATCAATCTCCCCAGTCTCGCCCATTTCCGTCAAGGAAATCGAGGCTTGCTTTTGCTGTCTGCTGACATGTTCAGCCAATAAGAGGCTTTCAAACTGATACAATAGGGACATTTTATCTCTTGTCACAAGTCTAAGGCCTAAGTATAGTCTAAGTATAGAAAATGGCTATTATTCCCCACAAACTTTGCTTTTGTGACCAGGACAGTGATATTTTGAAATTTACCTATTTTCCAGAACATTCCAGATAGATTCAGTGCTGAGTAAACTTGGAGTAACTTCTAGAACTTTCTAGAACTTTCCAGTAATATAAATAGCAGTATAAATACAGGGGCCTTAAGCCCACCAGTTCAGTTTAGTTCCAGCTGCCTAAGTGGATACATATCTGCATTTTTCTGAGATGGCATCAAGGTCATAGGAGACTTCAAAATGGTGGCATTCCTGATGGGTCTCCAAGGCGGTTTTACCAAGTTTCCCTGCTATCTTTGCCTTTGGGACAGCAGGGACACCAAGGCGCACTACCACAGGCGGGACTGGCCACAGCGGACCGAGTTCTCTGTGGGGAGGAACAACGTCAAGTGGGAGCCACTGGTGGACCCCCGGAAGGTGCTGATGCCACCACTGCACCTCAAATTGGGCCTTATGAAACAATTTGTCAGAGCTCTAGATAAGGAGTCGGAAGCCTTCAAGTACCTTCAAGACTTCTTCCCTAAGCTGTCTGAGGCAAAGGTCAAAGCCGGTGTCTTCGTCGGACCACAGATAAAGAAGATCCTGGAGTGCAATGAATTCCCCAAGAAGCTCGCTAGTAAGGAGAAAGTGGCTTGGAACAGCTTTGTCGCAGTGGT
Source organism: Acipenser ruthenus (assembly GCF_902713425.1). Lineage (NCBI taxonomy): Eukaryota > Metazoa > Chordata > Actinopteri > Acipenseriformes > Acipenseridae > Acipenser > Acipenser ruthenus. Next base: position 30,477,310 of record NC_081195.1, on the reverse strand, counting down.
TCGGGGCTTCCTGGGCAATCACAAGGCCGAAAACTATGTGGAGCTGGTTGAGACTCTGGTGAAGAACTACAGCACAATGGGCTGTAGGATGTCCCTCAAAGTCCATATCCTTGATGTTCATCTTGATAAATTCAAGGAGAACATGGGAGCGTACTTGGAGGAGCAAGGCGAGCGCTTCCACCAGGATATACTGGACTTTGAACGCCGCTACCAAGGACAGTATAACGAGAACATGATGGGAGACTACATTTGGGGGCTGATTCGTGAAAGTGATTTACAGTATAATCGTAAATCTCGAAAAACTACTCACTTCTAAATCTTTTGTAGTCATTTTTGTATTACTTTAGTATAAATACATGTTAATTTGGATTCATATGTTGTTTTTTTCTGACTTTATGTGAACGAAAAGACACAAATTCGCCCGTTTTCTCATTGGAAATAGGTACATTTCAAAATATCACTGTCCTGGTCACAAAAGCAAAGTTTGTGGGGAATAATAGCCATTTTCTATACTTTTGAGGCATAAGCAATTAGGAAATAACACTTACTACCCAGGAACTAAAATTGTGTTACATAGTGTTATTATTGTAATGTAAATGGCCTTGTGTCAGTAACTTCCACAGTGCATCCAAGTATTTATTTATTTATTTTTAAATTTGGAATCACTAATTATTTTACCCCATTTTCTCCCGAATTTAGAAATTCCCAATTATTTTACGATCCTGTCTCACTGCTGCGACCCCCCCAGTAACTCAGGAGACGCGAAGACAAGCGCACGCATCCTCCGAAATGTGTGCTGTCAGGCTGCCCACTTTCTTCCACTCTGCAAGCCGACAGGGAAGCCAACCTGACTTGTCGTGTCGGAGGAAATACAGTTCCGGCTACAACACAGGCAACTCACAGGGGCCCGACCACCACAGGAGTCACTGGTGCACACTGGTGAGACAAGGATTACCCAGTCGACTTAAACCCTCCCACCTGTGCGGCACTCGGCCAATTGTGCACCACCTCCTGCGAACTCCCGGCCATAGTCGGAACTCCCAGCTATAGTCAGGCTATAGGACACATCCTGCACTCGCGCGAGTGCCTTCACTGGATGTGCCACTCAGGAGAATTATTTTGAATTCATTTAATTTATTCGGTTTACACGCTTGTCCTTCTTTCTGTTTCATTTATTGTCTTCTTGATAGTTTCCCTCACTGTTTCCAATGCTATTAACTTCATATACTCACTGCAACTTGTTTTTTTGTCTCTGTGTGTGTGTGCCTGTGTGACAGGATTGAAAGGAATCCCTGTCGTAATTTGCCCTCCCGACCACCGGCAGCGCTGTGTAGGGTTGACCGTGATTGGCTCAGGAGGCTGAACTCTGACCGGACAGGAAGTTCCGGGTCAGGCGGCCATCTGGGCCCAAGGTGGAACCATGCGGCCGTCAGGTCCCATCATTGCAATCAGCTGTGCTGTTCTCGTCGATTGGCTGACGTGAGGCAGCGTGCTGATTGCAGGGGTGGGGCTGGCAGTATTTAAGAAGTATGGTTTTGCCATTCAGCTCCCTGTCCTGAACTGAAAACACACGCTGTGCTTTGTTGTTTTGTTTTTATCAAACTGCTGTAATTCACAGAAACTTAAAACTTTGGGAAACTTTGGTGGATTACCGCAGTGAGGAAAACCCAGGACAAGCCAGTAATCCATGGAAGGGAGCCAAGAGGCGGTGAGAGGAAACCCACTGCAGTAGCACGGAGAAACCCAGTGTTTCCTTTGTTGCTGTTTTTGTAACCGCAACGTTTTTGTTTACTCTTTTTATTTGAAACCTGGGTTTACCATTGCTGGTATTCCAGGTGGTTTTCTTGTTTCTATTTTGCAATACTGGACTGTTCTATTTTCATTGTTTGTTAAAATAAAATCCTGCCCCGATACCATTGATGGTACAGGGCTCCAAGGACTAAACGTCATTTCCGGCTCCTGTGTGCTGTCATTTCTGGTCCTTCCCTCAAGCTCCACCCACTACCCTCTCACAGCCAGGTTTAGACAAAGTTTGGTGTGAGGTTGTGATCAGGTGCAGTGGTGCAGTAAATAAATCCAGTCCACACAATCCTTTTCTCCCAAAACAGTCTGTGGACTTTAATAATAATAAAAATAATAACAACGAACACAAAATAAGTCCACCCCTTTACCAGCGATGGTATTGGGGGGTACACGGCAGCTTTTCTAAAAATAAACAAAAACGGGACTTTGTCCGTCCCCGCGTTCTCTGTGCGTGCAGTGCTCTCGCTCCAGAGAAGCGTGGTGCCGTGAGTGGTGCTGTGCTGTGCTGTGCTGTGCAGTGCAAGGACGTGCTCTTTATAAATCGCCGGTCCGCGGCTCACTCCTCCTCTGCAACATAAAACACACGTAATCCAAAATCATAAAAACAATACAGGCTCCGGCCGTTTGCATTTCATTCTCAGCGCAAGGGGAGGTTTTGACATAGCTGCTTCCCCTTTGTACCCAGCAAACTCCTCCCTGCAGCCCACGCGTCGCCATGATTTCTCCAATAGAGGGCTGCCCCGCAGCTGACTGCAATGGAATCGTCCTGAGTACTTGCAGCTACGCGCCCCTCCTAATATGGTCACCTTCCGGTTTCCACCTACCACCGAGGTGGCAGATCTAGGAGGCAGCTTACCTTCCCCCTTACACAGCGCCCTTTCTAATCGGGAGGGAGATTTGCAGCATCGATCCTTTCTCTCTCCATCACATATCTCACCCCTCAGAGTGATGCCGAAGGAACACTCGGCCAACACTACATTCCCCAATGGTCCCCCCTCCCTTGAAAAAAAATCTGCATTTTGATGCTCCTTACCCGCACGATGTTTCACTGTATAGTGGAAGGGTTGCAGCGCCAGATACCACCGAGTTATCCGAGCGTTATTGTCCTTCATCGTGTGTAACCACCTTAAAGGAGCATGATCAGTGACAAGCGAGAAAGAACGCCCCAACAAGTAATAGCGAAGAGCATGAGTAGCCCATTTGATGGCTAAACACTCCTTCTCAATGACGGAGTAGTTAATTTCCCTAGGAGCCATTTTTTTGCTCAAATAAATGATAGGGTGTTCCACTCCGTCAACTTGTTGGGACAGGACCGCCCCCAGACCAATGTGGGAGGCATCAGTCTGAAGGATGAACTCTTTGCTGAAATCTGGTGAAATCAGAGCGGGAGCTTGACAGAGTCGCTTCTTAATCATATCAAATGCTTCCTGACACTGCCCTGTCCATTTAACTAATTTTGGAGCAGCCTTTCGGGTGAGATCGACCAGGGGGTTGACTATGGTGGCATACTCGGGGATAAAACGGCGATAATAGCCGGCTAACCCCAGTAGTGATCTCACCTGTGACTTGGTTCTCGGGATCGCCGTCTCCACCAGCGCCTGGACTTTGGAGGCAATAGGCTTTACCCGGCCATTACCCATAATATAGCCAAGATACTGGGTCTCCTGTTTGCCAAATGCACACTTGCCCAGCTTGGCTGTTAGCCCAGCCCCCCTTAGAGACTGTAGGACGGCTGAAAGCCTAATAATATGCTCCTTCCAGGTGGAGCTAAAAATCACTACATCATCAATGTATGCGGCTGCGTACTGATGATGAGGAGCTAAGACCTGGTCCATCAGTCTCTGAAAGGTGGCGGGAGCTCCATGCAACCCGAAGGGCATGGTCTGGAAATGGAACAAGCCATCTGGGCTAGAGAAAGCAGTTTTCTCTTTTGAGCTCTGAGTGAGTGGAATCTGCCAGTACCCCTTCGTCAGATCCAAAGTCGAAATTAACCGCGCCTTACCCAGTCGGTCGAGGAGCTCGTCCACTCGGGGCATTGGATACGCACCAAACTTAGAGATGGCATTGACCTTCCGGAAATCCACACAGAACCGAGTGGAGCCGTCCTTTTTGCCCACCATCACGATAGGACTGCACCACTCACTCCGGGAAGGCTCAATGACTCCAAGCCTGAGCATATCCTCCACCTCCTCGTGAACGGGACCCCTGCGACTCTCCGGGATCCGGTACGGTCTCTCTCGGACCCTGACACCTGGCGGAGTAATAATAGCATGAGAAATAACATTAGTCCTGCCGGGCAAATCAGAAAAAACATCACTAAACCTTTCCACCAACTGGAAGAGCTCACGTTTCTGATCCGGAAGTAACTGTTCTCCCATCGGAATGTTAGTTGCAGCTAATGGATTGACAGTGGGACCAAAATCCTCTTCTAAACTGTCACCAGCTATAAACAGGGCCTCCCTTTCATTCCAGGGTTTTAGCAAGTTAATGTGATAAATTTCTGTCTTATTTCGGCGATTGGGTTGTCTAATTTCATAATTCACATTACCAATTCCCCGTATCACCTCATATGGCCCCTGCCATTTAGCATACAACTTAGACTCTGATGAAGGAAGTAGCAGCAGTACTTTATCACCTGGCCGAAAAGTCCGAATTCTTGCTTGTTTGTTGTACTGCTGCTCTTGGCGATGCTGAGCTAGTTTTAGGTTTTCTTGTGCCAAACGACCAACCAATTCCAGGCGGTCTCTTAACAGGATTACGTATTTGACTATGTTTTTGGAAGTTTTTGTTTGCTCCTCCCACCCTTCTTTCACAAGATCCAGAATGCCCCGTGGTTGCCTCCCATACAGCAGCTCAAAGGGAGAGAACCCGGTCGAACTCTGAGGCACCTCTCTCACTGCAAACATCAGGTAGGGGAGGAGTTTAGCCCAATGTTTCTGCTCTTGGGTGACAAACCGCTTCAGCATCTGTTTTAAAGTCTGATTAAAACGTTCCACCAAACCGTCCGTCTGCGGGTGATAAACAGAGGTTCGAATGGACTTAATTTGCAACAATTTATACAATTCTTTCAAACACTGTGACATGAAGTTCGTTCCGTGATCAGTGAGGATTTCTTTTGGAATCCCTACTCTCGTTATAATCTGTACTAACTCTCGAGCAACTGCTGCGGCACTAGTAGATCTCAATGGTACTGCCTCTGGATATCTGGTCGCGTAGTCCACCACTACCAAAATGTGCGTGTATCCAGAGTCAGACTGGCTCAAGGGACCCACTATGTCCATAGCAATGCGTTCAAAGGGAACTGAGATCAGGGGCAGTGGGACCAGCGGGGCCGGGCGAACCCGCCCCGGCGCTACTTGCTGGCATTCCGGACACCCCGCTACATATCGCGTCACCTCACTATAGACTCCCATCCAATAAAATCGAGCCAATATTCGTTCCCGAGTCTTATCGCTACCTAAATGGCCTGAACATGGGACATCGTGAGCCAACCGCATGATCTCGAGTTGAAAAGACTGAGGAACGAGTAATTGTGTTACAATCTGGCTTGTGCTCGTGGCTTGGGATACCCTATACAGCAAATGCCCGACAATAATGTGGTGAGGATATGTAAGCGGCCGGTTATCCTCTACATCCTTCCCCTCGATAGACCGAACCTGCCCCCAGATGTGTGCCAGCGAAGGCTCATTCTTTTGTTCCAACGCTAGGTCCACATCTCGGTCCCAGAACTTCGGGATATCGAGCGGAGCTACAGTAGCTTCAGCACTGGGGGCCCCAGTAACCTGCCCCCGCAGGTCACACTGAGTCCCAATCCCCTTTCCCTTACATTTAACAGACTCTGAAGTTTCCCCCACCAAACCCCAGCCTTGTCTTATTGACATTCCTTCCCATTTTTCGACCCTTCGCTCTTTTTTTGTTTTTTCGGGCGAAATCGGGAATAGAACAAATCAGCTTGCAGCGGGAATATTTTCCCAATAGTTTCCCCCGCTGCTCCCATGGTCTTACCGGAGACTGGCGTTACCGTTTTATTAATCATTGTTTCAAAATATGGCCAGTCTCGACCTAAAATAACTGGATATGGCAACTTTGCAGCCACTGCCACGATTACGAGGTGGGTATGACATCCAATCGTCACATCTAATTTAGTGAGGGGGTAGTCCTTGTTATCCCCGTGAATACAGGAAATGACCACGACCCCGCGTGACCACCAAGGTACCCCCGCCAACAGAGCTTCTTCAATTAAAGTCTGCCCACATCCTGAGTCCACTAACGCGTGGGTACTCACATCACCAACCCGTACATCAACAATGCAAGGCCCCTCCCAATCATTACCCCTGGACTTACCTGGTGCTGTTGGTAGGTAATGGGAGGCCGCACCACATTCCATCGCCGCCGGACAATTCCGCGCAAGGTGGCCGACCTCATGGCACCGGTAACACGTGGGGTGAAAGGGCGCCCACGGAGCTTGTATGTCCCGCTGCCGGTTCGGCAGTGGGGAGGGGTTCTCTGCTCTCACCCCGCTGGGGGTCGACCTCACCCTCCATTGGGGTGGAGGAAGGCCGCCCGTGGGGTGCCGATGAGAAGTAGCCCCGTGGGGGGAGGGGGTGAAGTGCTGTGGGGGTCCTGCCCTCGGAGTCGGTCCTGTCCGGGGTCGGTTGGAGGGAGGAGCGGGGGTAACGACCACGGGAGCTGATGCCAAGGCATCCTCATACCCCTCAGCCAATCGGACTGCTGCCTCTAGCGTGGTGGGTCGATGCCTGGTGACCCAGTTCTGGGTGTCCGGCCCCAGCACCTTCACAAACTGCTCTATGGCAATCAGCTCGGTGATCTTTTCTGCATCGTTGGTGCCGGGGCAGAGCCACCGGGTCACATGATCCACTAGTTGCTGGGCCACCACGCGGGGTCGCAGTCCTGGGGGGCGCTGGTACTCCCGGAACCGGCGGCGGTGTGTCTCCTCTGTGATGTCCAGCCGCTGGAGAATGGCCTGCTTCACCTGGTCGTACACCAGGGCTTGCTCATGTGTCAAGGCTTGGTAGGCTGCCTGGGCCTCTCCGATCAAATTGGGGCCCAACTGGGTAGCCCACCACTCCCGAGGCCACTGAGCTGCTGTTGCCTGCCTTTCAAAGGCAACTAAGTAAGCCTCAGGGTCATCCTCCAGCGACATCTTCACTACCCTTACCCTTGGTAGGGGTACTGCTGGTTGAACCACCGGTTCCCTCCCCCGATTGGCCTCCAGGAACAAGCCATGCATCCTTTCCATCATGGCCGTCAATGATTCCTGATGCCTCCGCTCCTGCGCCTCCAACAGCGCTGCCAATGCGGTTGGGTCCATTTATAATCCCTCTTCTTGACACCAAGTGTGATCAGGTGCAGTGGTGCAGTAAATAAATCCAGTCCACACAATCCTTTTCTCCCAAAACAGTCTGTGGACTTTAATAATAATAAGAATAATAACAACGAACACAAAATAAGTCCACCCCTTTACCAGCGATGGTATTGGGGGGTACACGGCAGCTTTTCTAAAAATAAACAAAAACGGGACTTTGTCCGTCCCCGCGTTCTCTGTGCGCGCAGTGCTCTCGCTCCAGAGAAGCGTGGTGCCGTGAGTGGTGCTGTGCTGTGCTGTGCTGTGCAGTGCAAGGACGTGCTCTTTATAAATCGCCGGTCCGCGGCTCACTCCTCCTCTGCAACACAAAACACACGTAATCCAAAATCATAAAAACAATACAGGCTCCGGCCGATTGCATTTCATTCTCAGCGCAAGGGGAGGTTTTGACATAGCTGCTTCCCCTTTGTACCCAGCAAACTCCTCCCTGCAGCCCACGCGTCGCCATGATTTCTCCAATAGAGGGCTGCCCCGCAGCTGACTGCAATGGAATCGTCCTGAGTACTTGCAGCTACGCGCCCCTCCTAATATGGTCACCTTCCGGTTTCCACCTACCACCGAGGTGGCAGATCTAGGAGGCAGCTTACCTTCCCCCTTACACAGCGCCCTTTCTAATCGGGAGGGAGATTTGCAGCATCGATCCTTTCTCTCTCCATCACAGAGGTCTAACAGTTTACTGAGTGCAACAGGTTTGAATTGTTTGCAGAATTGCTCCATTATATATATTAATACGGCCACGCCTATAAAATCCAGGCAGTGTCGAAGAGGTCCCAGGAGAGCACTAACACATGTTTGCAGAATCACCTGTGAGCACAACATTTGCACCCACGATCGATTTGTGAGCTGAAAATTTGGCACAAATGTGCTTCTATTTGCAAGGTTTGTGTCCCTTGCAGAATAGAGCCCACAGTGTAGACAGGGTTAAATATATGTCACCGGTGCTTATTTATTTAATTCTGCCAGGGCACTGTATACACACACAGGGGTTGAGGGAACAATCAGTCATTATACTTAAATGACACATAAATGATCAATTGACTTTCAGGTTATTATATTAACAATAGAAATAGAGAGTCAATTATACGATCTTTGATAAAACGTACTGTCTAATTAACTGTACTGTCTAATTAACTGTACTGTAATTACCCGTACTGTCTAATGAACCATACTGTCTAATTAACTGTACTGTCTAGTGAACCGTACTGTCTAATTAACAACTGTACTGTCCAATTAACTGTACTGTCTAATTAACTGTACTGTTTAATTAACCGAACTCACCCGTGATCACATGATGAATTGCATGTTGTGTATTCAGCATGCGTCAAAGACCACAGGAAAGAATCCAGACAGCATGTGCACTATAATCAACAAGGCACACACACGGGAATAACAAAACCCCTCCCTACACAACAACAGAAGTTTTATTTGAAAACACTGCACTGGTGCCCAGTTTTATTATTTTGATGTTTTTCTTTTAGCCTCCAGAGGGTGCTGTTGTCCATGGCCTGAGTACCGGCAATGGTACACAGGACCACAGTAATACCAATACTGGTAAATAGTTAAAGGCTGGCGCACTCACAGGTAATAATGAAAACAAAAGGTGAAATGAAAAGGGAAAATAAAACACAGTAATAAAACTACAAAATAAAGGTGCTGCTTATGCAGTGCCCCCACTGCCGCTAAGCCGGTCAGCTCGGGATCTCCGTTCTACGCTGTTGTGCACTATACACTGGGGTGGCCAAGGTTCCTCTATTTCTACACACGTCCCCTCGGGTATGTAACAATATGTTTTAATAAATGGTTTATTTATTGCTGGCTGTCTTCTTCAGCCATGCTTGCCTGTTTTGGTCGCTCGCTCCAACCACTGGCCTTCTCAGCCATCGTCTCTGTGTGTTTCCAATCACGGCCACCCGAATGCATAACCCAGCGCAGTACTTATGGACCGAGCAATCCCCCAAGGCCTGCTTCTCAGCCACTCAGAGAGCGGGAAAGCCAACACATTCTCTTCCCTGCCTCTCCGTGTCACTGCCATGACTGACAGGCAGAGCTAAGAGGCTGCTGCCCCCTTACCCCTTCCCCTTCAAAGAAGAGTACGCGGTGACCTGATTCAAGCATTCAAAATCCTAAAAGGTATTGACAATGTCGACCCAGGGTGCTTTTTTGACCTGAAAAAATAAACAAGGACCAGGGGTCACAAATGGAGATTAGATAAAGGGGCATTCAGAACAGAAAATAGGAGGCACTTTTTTACACAGAGAATTGTGAGGGTCTGAAACCAACTCCCCAGTAATGGGATCCTTCAAGAAGCTGCTTGATGAGATTCTGGGATCAATAAGCTACTAACAACCAAACGAACAACATGGGCCGAATGGCTTCCTCTAGTTTGTAAACTTTCTTCTTATGTTCTTATGTTCCTGCAGTACCACGCATGCATCAGATGGTCAGCACAGATCTCCCTCGTTACATATCCTCCTCCTCAGAATGGCACCACTGGTCCATTAGAAAATCTTACAACCCCACACCTTCCTGAGAGAAAAATCTGTGTTTTGATGCAGCTTTCCTGCTCGGTGGACAACCCTGAAGGCATAGAGCTGCAGGACCAGGTACCACCACGTGACTCTGGCATTTTTATCCTTCATCCGGTGAAGCCATGCTAAGGGGGCATGATCCGTAATCAGGGCGAAGTGTCGCCCCAGGTGACTCGGCTGCCCATTTTACTGCGAGACAATCCTTCTCAATCGTGCTATAATTTTTCTCATGGGGAAGGAGCTTCCTGCTGATATACAGGACCTGGTGATCACTTCCCCGGACCTCCTGAGACAACACTGCCCCGAGACCTGTCTCTGACCATCTGTCTGCAGGGTGAATCTCCTACTAAAATCAGGACTGCATAGCACTGGCTTGCTACACAGCCTTCGCTTCAAAGCGAGAAAGGCTCTCTGGTATGGCTCCGTCCACTGAACCGTATTTAGGGCAGCCTTTCTGGGTGAGGTCTGTCAAGCGAGTGTGGTGAAGCTCGGGATGAAATTCCTATAATAGCCCGCTAGTCCCAAGAAAGACTGCACCTGGGTTTTGGTCGTAGGGACCAGCCTGTCAGCCAAGGCTTTCACCTTAGCAATCAGCGGTCTGACCTGGCCGCTCCTAAGCTACTAACAACCAAACGAGCAAGATGGGCCGAATGGCCTCCTCTCATTTGTAAACTTTCTTATGTTCTTATGTTCTTATACATGTGAAAACTGCTATACAGTTTCACATCTACTGTTCACATTGTGGCAAGGATGAAAGTGGGGAGTGCACAGTTTGTAAAAGAAACTGGACCAAAGAAACTAGCGTGAAAACTTCTTCATCTATTTCCCTGTTGAATGTCAAATAAAGCAGCTGCTCCAGACTGGGGTTATTGATTTGAGTTATAGGCATGCAAAGACCAAATTACATTCAAATAACTATGAAGGCATTACTGATCGTTTATTGTAGAAGTCTTTACGTAGCAATGATGGACCTTTGCAAAATGAAACAGATCTTTTGCTTACTATTAACTGTGATGGAGTGTCCATTTTTAGGTCCTCCAACTACAGTATTTAATTAATGAACTGGCAGCAGTGTGGAGTAGTGGTTAGGGCTCTGAACTCTTGACCAGAGGGTCATGGGTTCAATCCCCGGTGGGGACACTGCTGCTGTACCCTTGAGCAAGGTACTTTACCTAGATTGCTCCAGTAAAAACCCAACTGTATAAATGGGTAATTGTATGTAAAAAAAATAATGTGATATCTTGTAACAATTGTAAGTTGCCCTGGATAAGGGCGTCAGCTAAGAAATAAATAAGAAATTGCCTTTTGAGGTCAGAAACAAGCATGCTATGGTATCCGCATTGTGGTGTGGGCCTAAAAAGCCAGATGTAAATTTCATAGGAATATGTTTTAAGTAGTTTGGTCTAATAAGAAAACTGACGAGTGTTATTGCTTGTTCATGACTTTACTGTAGTGATAGAGGACTGAAGAAGCCGGAACAGCATTCAATTTAATCAGTTTAAGGATTGGTTCAGTTTCTTTCTCCAACTAAATAAAAAGTCCTTTAGACATTATAATAGCCATCAAATTACATAATATAAAGGTATTATGCTATGTTCTTTGTGTTAGTTTGTAATAATATACTATAATGTACCTTGTTATTAATCCACTGTATTATTGTTTAAGAATATTTCTTTATGACAACTAACAATATTATTAGTGGAATTAGATTAGATGTGTGAAATGGTTCTTTGATAGAAACTGCTGCCTCAAGGGTACAGCAGCAGTGTACCATACCAGGGATTGAACCCACAACCCTCCGGTCAAGAGTCCAGAGCCCTAACCACTACGCCACACTGCTGCCCTAACCACTACGCCCACTGCTGCATTCAAATCTTAGAGGGAATCACCAAAGAAATAAAGTGATATTATAAATTCTAGGAGTAACTGTTAAACTGAAGTAAATTAATTAAAAGTATATCTTATAATGCCATTTATAGTTAACCCTTTGCAGTCCATTTATTAAGTGCACGTCAGGTCCAATTTATTTTCACACACGCAGTTAATTTTAGACGAGCAGTTTAAAAGTATTTTTTTTCACTGTCAAACGGGTTTAAAAGGCCCTGCATATCAACAAAGCACTCTCTAGGCATCTCCAGCCCCGCCCCACCCTTTCATTCGCTATCGCTTTCACGTATGCTAATAAATAAATAAATAAATAATAATAATAGTCGTACATACCGATCAGTCATCTCCTGATCACTTGTTTTATCACCAAACTCCTCAATAATGCAATCCAAGTCATTATTTTATAACTATAACATCTCAGAAAAGCTCTGCAAATGTCCATGATAGTGTCTGTGCGCTGATGCAGTATCAGACAGCTTGTTTCCTTATGACCGCCCAAATGGGATGCCCAGGGCAGGTATGACTATTCATGAGATACGCCCTTTTTTTCGGCTCCTGTCGCTCCCACTCGGCCATTGAATAGTTTTCTCAGCTTTTTCCGGAGAAAAAACGACTAGAAACCCATTTTTTGTGTTTTTTTGATGATGTCGGACAGGGTCCGACAATGGACCGGATAGGAATAATTGCAATGTCGGACCAGGTCCGACAATGAACCGCAAAGGGTTAAAAGAGGTTCAGTGCTAACTGACACTGTTTGTAGGTTATAATGGTCAAGGAAATAGAAATTAGACACAAAGGCCAGGTATTGCAAATTAGTAAAAATAAATGATGAACCCTTTTTTAGACAGAATGATATTTGAAACTAAAAAGATCTATTTGATTTCATAGGAATATGTTTTAAGTAGTTTGGTCTAATAAGAAAACTGACGAGTGTTATTGCTTGTTCATGACTTTACTGTAGTGATAGAGGACTGAAGAAGCCGGAACAGCATTCAATTTAATCAGTTTAAGGATTGGTTCAGTTTCTTTCTCCAACTAAATAAAAAGTCCTTTAGACATTATAATAGCCATCAAATTACATAATATAAAGGTATTATGCTATGTTCTTTGTGTTAGTTTGTAATAATATACTATAATGTACCTTGTTATTAATCCACTGTATTATTGTTTAAGAATATTTCTTTATGACAACTAACAATATTATTAGTGGAATTAGATTAGAGTCTGTGTGAAATGGTTCTTTGATAGAAACTGCTGCCTAGCATTGAGAAGGGGGCCTCTTTCTCTTATCAAGATATAAGGGCTATGAAAGAAAGTAGGGGACCTTTTTCACATTCCACTTCAGTAAAACTGCAAGTCATGGATTTGGAATTTAAGGTTTATGGAATTAATGGTTTAACACAGATAAAAAAATCTATCTTGAAACAATATGCAAAATTATAGCATAACAGACATTAATAGGCCATATATCTGAAAAAGTGCTTGGAATGATGTTTCACATTAATCACGGACATTAGCTTTAAAAAACGGGACTGTGGAAATCTGCTTGCACAAGCAGACTCTCGAAGTCAGATAAAGGTCAGAGCCTGGTACATACAAGACTATTATTACCACTTAAAGTTAATTAAACTAATTGACCTGACTACTGTATGAGGCAATCTTTTGTCAAATACTCTGTTAGACATTACTATATGGAATCAAAACTGACTCATTAAAACATATTGAAACACAATATGAGGTTAAGAGAAACACATACTTTTAATTTAGCAAAATATAATCAATTATAGATGATGTCACATATTAAAAACATCTCTCATATATACAGTAACACATATAAGAAATAGTGTTTGCATGCGCATATAACAGTAGTATTTTTTATATTACATTATAAACCAGGATCTTGTGAACCTTAATTCACCTAACTATTCAGATAAAGGAGGGGGTCAAGAAAAACAGGGTATGAGATCATGTTTCAGAGTTGGACAAATATGAAGTCTTGAATTTATTGGTATATGACTCCACTTAATTCAGAAAAGTTGGCCGGATCTTTTTGAAAACTATTATTTGTAAAAAAGTTAAGAACTGTCTAAACAGATTAATGATTGGATTTAATTGAGGCTTCTCATGTTTTACAACAAGGAGAAAAACCTATAAAACCCCTAAGTAATCATAATGGAGTAACACAATCATACCTGGCAGGGTAAAGTGGTCCATTTTCTGCAGACTTACACATTTAAGCTGATTGAACTCAGTTTCATCTGCTTCTTGAAGACAGTTCTGTTCTTTTATTTACTCTGCACTTCTTTGTATTGAAGGGTAAGGATTTATTCAATTATTTTTATCTCACATGTATTGAATGCATTGCTAAAAGGGATCTACACTATGTTTTAGAATTATGAGAGCATTCAGTTGAATGTGCTGAAATATAGCAGTGGGTGCTTTAGGCGATGTGTTCTTGGCCTGAGATGTTTCAGGTGGGGGCACTTTGTGAACAGTCTGGGGGGGAGGCTGCGGAGCCTGCCCAGGGGTCTGGCTCGGCTGCCTCCGCTCAGGACCGACCTGATCCCGAGTTGGAAGCCATGGGAGCTGATTTTTTAGCTCGTTCCCGTGACTTCCGACGTGAGCAAGGGTGTGACGACATGCTGAGCAGGCTCTTTGACCAAGCAGCTGTGGTTAATGGTCATGTGGACAAGCCCAGACACCCTGCCATGTACCCTCACTTTGAAATTAATCAAGACGTTTTGTACTGTGTTGAAAAATTACCCCAGACGGGGGAGGTGCGTCACCAGTTGCTCATTCCTCAGCCCTTTAAGGAGGATTTGCTGCAGCTTGCTTACACTATTCCCCTCTCTGGTCATTTGGGAAGGGACAAGACCAAAGCAAGGCTCGTGACACGGTTCTATTGGCTGGGCTGGATGGTGACGTCAGGCGTTTTTGTGAATGCTGTGTGGAATGTCAGAAAGCTAGCCCTAGAGCCGTCCCATGAGCACCACTGGTGTCATTGCCCTTAGAGGAAGCTACATTTGAGCGTACTGGAATAGAAAAAGTGGGACCGCTAGAAAGGATTGTGGCAGGATACACACACCTATTGGTCATTTTGGATTATGCTACGCATTATACAGAGGCCATTCCCCTCCGATCTGTGTCTGCTAAATCTGTTGCTAACAAGCTCGTAAAGGTTTTCTCCCGGGTGGGGATCCCCAAGGAAATACTGACCAACCAAGGCACCAACTTTATGTCCTGGCTAATCCGCGGAACATGTAAACTTTTGGGGATTAAGACCATTAGGACCTCGGTATTTCACCCCCAGACTGACGGTCTTGTGGAGCGGATTTCACCATTCCAGCTGCTGTATGGGCGGAGACCCCAGGGTGTGCTCGATCTGGTCAGAGAGGTGTGGGAGGAGCAGCAGGTCAATTTGACCAATACTGTCCGGTATGTGTTGGACCGGCACAAACATCTTGAGTCTGGGGGAAAATGGGCACATGACAATTTGCAGCAGGCTCAGCACAGACAGGAGACCCAATATAACATGTGGGCCCAGTTACGCATGTTTCAGCCGGGGGATAAAGTGCTTCTATTGTTACCCAGCTCTGAGTCCAAACTTCTGGCGAAGTGGCAAAGACCTTTTGAGGTTACACGCCGGGTTGGGACGGTGGTTATGAGATCTGCCAGCTGGAGCGACGGAGCCGAAGCACATTTATCATGTAAACCTGTTGAAGCCTTGATTGCAACAGGAGGCTTTGTTAGTGGCGCAAGCAGATGACGTCACAGACCTGGGACCTGATCTTTCTGTGTTGGCGAAAAAAGGATCAGTACAGATTGCAGATAATCTGACACCAACACAGAAATGTCAGGCTCGGGCGCTGGTGGCGGAGTTTCCTGATGTGTTTTCTCCCGTCCCGGGGTAGACTCGAATAGCAAACCATCACATTGAAGTTAAGCCGGGGGCGCCAGTTCGCCAGAGGCCGTACTGCATACCTGAGTGCAAAAGGCAGGTAGTAAAGGCGGAGACTGATGAGATGCTTAGACTGGGTGTAATAGAGGAGTCCCAAAGTGACTGGAACAGTCCGATTGTTTTAGTGGATAAGCCGGACGAGTCAACTCGATTTTGCATTGACTTCAGGCGAGTCAATGAAAAGTTGAAGTTTGACGCTTACCCCATGCCCCATGTAGATGAGTTGCTGGAGCGTCTTGGCACAGCTCATTTTATGATGACACTGGATTTAACGAAGGGGTACTGGCAGATGCCCCTGACCCTGGAATCCAGAGAGAGGATGGCGTTTTCGACTCCCTTCGGGTTGTACCAATTTAGGACCATGCCCTTTGGGTTGCACGGAGCACCAGCCACTTTCCAGTGAGTGATGGATCGCATTTTGCGGCCCCATCAGCAGTACGCCGCTGCTTACATAAATGACGTGGTTATCCACAGTGAGGACTGGCCGAGTCATCTGGGTAAAGTAACGGCAGTACTGCAATCCTTGCGGGAGGCAGGGCTCAAAGCTAACCCAAAAAAATGTGCCATTGGGAAGAGTGAGTCAGCGTATTTGGGGTATCGAGTAGGGAGAGGCAAGATCAGACCACTGATTGCTAAGCTGATTGCTGATTGCCTTGGCTGATTGGCCGGTCACTATGCCCAAAACCCAGGTGCGCTCTTTCTTGGGACTAGCGGGTTATTATAGGAAGTTCATCCTGAGCTTCGCCACGCTCGCTGCTCCCTTGACAGACCTCACCCGGAAAGGCTGCCCCAAATACGATTCAGTGGATGGAGCTGTGCCAGAGAGCCTTTCTTGCTTTGAAGCGAAGGCTGTGTAGCAAGTTAGTGCTATGCAGTCCTGATTTTAGTAGGAGGTTCACCCTGCAGATGGATGCGTCAGAGACAAGTCTCGGGGCAGTGTTGTCTCAGGAGGTGCGGGGAAGTGAGCACCCAGTCCTCTACATCAGCAGGAAGATCCTTTCTCGCGAGAAAAATTATAGCACCATCGAGAAGGAGTGTCTCGCAGTAAAATGGGCAGTCGAGTCAGTACTACCTCCTGGGGCGACACTTCACCCTGATTACGGATCATGCCCCCTTAGCATGGCTTCACCGGATGAAAGATAACAATGCCAGAATCACGCAGTGGTGCTTGGCCCTGCAGCCCTATGCCTACAGGGTAGTCCAGCGAGCAGGGAAACTGCATCAAAATGCAGATTTTTTCTCTCGAGAAGACATGGGGTTGTAGGATTTTCGAATGTTCCAGTGGTGCCATTCTGAGGGGGAGGATGTGTAACAGGGGAGATCTGGACTGACTATCTGGCACATGCGTGGTACTGCAGGAAGAGGCAGCAGTCTCGTAGGATCTGCCTGTCAGTCATGGTGATGACACGGAGAGGTGGGGAAGAGGGTGTGTGGGCTTTCCCTCTCTCTGAGTGGCTGAGAGGCGGGCCTTGGGAGATTGCTCGGCCCATAAGAACTGTGCTTGGTTGTGCATTCGGGTGGCCGAAGATGTCAATGTAAAACAAGGACCAGGCAAGCAGACTCTTTCGAAGGGAACACCTTCATTCCAGAAACAGCGCTGATTCAAAAGGTAGCTGACATTTGACTGAGTGCAAAAGTTTCTTGGATAACTTTTATAGCCAATTTATGTTTTTTTTTTTTTTAATATTCCTATTATTAGTAGTGTTCATTTCAATCATGAATGTAAACTACGGTGGAATTTCTGGTTTGCGGGGGATTTCTCTGTGAGGCAGGGAGCAACTGTCACCATTTCAAGTGTATGTAGTAGAGAAAGCGATTTTGAAGAGATCTGTTTTTACCATATATATTTTCATTACCAAAAATACTTCTATAAATGCCGAGCCCTCAAAGTTGTACCCCCCTCCATGAGTCTAAAATGTGCTGACAAAGTAAAAAATTGGGCTAAATGACATTCAAATGACTCTGCGAAAATTACCAGAACTTTGGATTTATCCCCCCAGGCATACAGGAGACCTTGTAATGCCTCTTGAAAATAAAAGTATACATTTTAGTCATAAATATTAGTTCTCTGTAGTTGCACTTACATAATATGTTTGTATAAAAAACTATTTCTGTTCAATTGCTCATTTATTTAAAACATTTCAGTTGCATAGATGTATGATGTATGACATGCTTGAATAAAACAAACACTTTGACATCCACGATAACTTTAACGTTTCTCTTGCGTAAGCAGCCAAAAGTGCAGAGTGGTGGGGGAGGGATGTCAGGCTTGCAGTGAACTCCTTTCTAATTATTCAAAATAATAAAATGGATAAATAAAAAAACTACAAAAGTAAAGCAATCAAAGTGACCGTTTGGCAATTCTACAGATGAGGGTATTATATCTCCCTTACCAACATTGCGTCTCATGCTTTGTCAGCATGCGTAATACATAAGAACATAAGAATATAAGAAAGTTTACAAACGAGAGGAGGCCATTCAGCCCATCTTCCTCGTTTGGTTGTTAGTAGCTTATTGATCCCAGAATCTCATCAAGCAGCTTCATGAAGGATCCCAGGGTGTCACCTTCAACAACATTACTGGGGAGTTGATTCCAGACCCTCACAATCCTCTGTTTAAAAAAGTGCCTCCATATATTTAGGAAGAATCGCAAATACACAGCCAGGGAACTTTTAGAAATAAAGAAGCCTCAATGCTTCTCGTGATGAAAAATAGTTTATTTGGGGCTCATGAGAGGCATATCTGGTAAAGCCCCTACTCTGATTGCAAAATGTGGACAGTAAGCTTGTTTCAAAATCTATGCCATTGTAGGTTTTAATTGGGAAATCCCAGTGGGTGGTGCAGAATTGGCAGAGTGCTTTTCAGAATTGGGAGGGTTTAAGCCGGCTAGGGTTTCCTTGGTTCACCTTGCACAAGTAACTCCTGCAGCCTCCCAGGTGCCTGCAGGTTCAGGGCGTTTGAACCCTCTGAACAGTGTGTCATTGCGGTGAGCCCAGTCCATTTCAGTTGCCAATTCCAAATTGGATAAAAAAGGGTGAAAAGAATTACACATTCTTCATTTTTTATTTTGTTTGCCAAATTAAACTGAAATACAAATTGGCAAACAGCTTTATGACTTATTTCCCAAATTGATTACATTTACTAAATTCTTGAAAAGCCTGATTTGTATGAAATTCCTTTAATTTATTTTTTTTAGAAATATGTTCATTGGTGTTTGTCCCTTAACTTTTGTTTTTTTTTACGTAAATATAAGCTATAGAAAATGCATGGGCTGCACAGTGTATGTATGGTGAGTGAAGGCTTCCTGAGCCAGCCACCCAACCCCCTGGCAGCCAATTGTGCAGCACCACCCTGGGAACTCACTGTCACAGTGGGCAATGGCATATCCTGGACTGGAACACAAAATGTCTACAGTGCCGAGTTCCTCTTCTTTAGAACTCTTGTCCTGTAGAGTAGAACATATGGCAAGTAGACACACTTTCTTGCAATAAGAGAGCGCTATTCTGACTTTGTTTAGTGTATTTAGATACTGTGGATGAGACAAATGTGGGCCCCTATGCACATATAAATCACATCAGAATATGGGTTAAAAGAGTGAAAATCATCTTACTGGTGTTGGTCCTGTTGGTTCTCCACTACTGATGGCAAAACTACAGAATTCATCTGGAGCAGTTTTGGCAGCCTCTACGTTCATCTTACTAAAACCGCGGGAGACTCTAGACAGTGTCCACTGTCGATGAAGACCTCGAATTCACAAAACATGTCAGGCTCAGCCTTGCTTGCCATAATGGAGTCAATCCCACCAACGCCTCCCCAGTTAATTCTACTGAGGTACATGCCTTGCTTGTCCTGAAGCAGGATCTTCCCTTCAGAGGCATAAAGCACCTTGAACTTGCACCACTCTTCAATAATGGGACTTTCAACCTCAATGTTGTTCTTGCCTGATAAATGAGGCACACTGCACCAGTACTTGCCATTGTCAGCTTGGAACGTGGGAAGCCTGTCTGTGTTGATGTAGCTGTCAAGTGGACCCAAGCTCTTTGTTGGATGCTGGAAAGAGAAAGACCAAAGAATTCAAGTTAGTCCAGTAAGACCACTCCCTCTTGATGCTTCTTTCCCACTGATATGCTCAGCTAATCTGGTCTGACTCAGGAAGACCCCAGTTGCTTTTCCATTCTGTGAAAGACAGAGAGGTGGATAGAAAGATGGAGGGAGAGATGGAGTTTTATGGGGATGTAACAGAGAGTGGGAGTGGGGATGGACGTATATGGAGATGGAAGAGGGAGAGAATGGGGGAAGGGAGGAGCCATTCGGTTGCTTAGATAAAGCAAGACAGAGAGAGTGGGGTGAGGAGGGAGGCAAAGAGACTCTTTACCACCTGTAAGTCAGCTGTGATAAATGTGTTGCTAAAGAAATAAAAAAAACACAAAAATGTAAGTTAGTAGGCACCATGGAGAAAGTAATGAACGAAACCATTGGGGTAAACGGTGGGGGCCAATTTCACCCCAATTATTTCCTCCACCATTTTCCTGTTTTTGCCTATTTTCTCTAATGGTGTCGTCTGTCTTGGATTGCCTGTTTGTTTTCTTCACTTTACATGGCAAGACTCTTTCTATAACATTTACAGTGTATTTTGTTAAAAATTTGACTTCTTTTCTTCACTTGATGGAGTTAAAACCGTGTGCTCCTTTGCACTTGTGTTTATGCAGGTAAATGCACATATACCTTTGTATCTATAGACAATATAGCCCTACATTAAAATGCAACAGGGGGACTATGGTCTGGACCAAATTGAAACTTTGAACCACCTGCTAATCCCAATTTACAAATCAGGTATCGATGGCGTTTTTTTTGTTTATCAGAAGGTTATTCCTTCTACCCCAGAGAGAACCCGGCATTAATGCTGGGTTTGTAATTAATGGTGGGTCAAAGTTTTGATTTGGTCCAGGCCTATGTGGCTTTGCTAATTGGCAGCAAAAAAATAACACTACAGCTGTAAGGTTTGGGTATTATTGGAGTCATTTAATTGCCTACAACAGGTGTTGAATAAAACAGTTCCCCGCATGCAACATTTCCCAGGTCGGCCTTCAATTTCAGCTCCGGTTTTGACATGAGAAATGCAAATGAATAGCACAGCAACTTCTATTCCCAGAGTTACTTTACTTTGGGTCATTTACTTTATCAGGTACAATCGTGAACAAAAGTTAAGTAACAAACTTTGTTTGATTAGTATTTAAAAAAAAAACAGTATATATTCATAACCAATGAGTTACCAATTGATTGTTATCAACAAAAGTTAAATCTCACATGGAAATTTACAGATGATCTCTGTCTAGTTTGCAAACATGCAAATTAAGCACCCTACAAAAAAGCACTCTGAGTCCTTCTCCTTATTTCATTGTTTGTTCTCTGTCAAGTTATTTGTGGATATTCATTGTAAGAAATGTCAAGAAGGCATCGTGTTGAGTGACAGTCTGAGGTAGAAGCAGTAGGATTGATGGAAGATGAGCAATGTCAGGCTGAGGAGCCAGAAGGCTAAAGGCTTGAATAAATGTGGTGTCCAGTCTTCTATGGGCTGATCACATCCCTAATCACTTGCAATTTGTTAAATCAATTTCATGATCATTTTTTGGGTGGATTCCTTATTTCATGGCTAACTGAAAACAAGTGTGACCGAGATCGAATGATTCTTGGTGTTAGATCTCCCTCCCTTCCTGTGAGGCAGCTGCATAAAGGGAACAGAATACCCTGCACTAAATGGCACGACAGTTTATTCCAAGGGTTAGGTGGAAATCGGCCATCTAGAAAGTGGGCAGAGCTATGGTACACGAAACCAATGACCCGGATGGGAAACGGCATGGCATCCGCGGATTGAAGGAGCGGATGCACTCGTTGACCAAGGGGTCATGGGTGATGTTATAAAAAGGGGACGTAGTGATGTGACCTGTTCCTTTGTGAATGGTTACGTTAAATGACCAGAAGGAGAACCTGTGCTGTGAAACATGAGTGTTTTGTTTAGGATGGCTAACACGATCCGGAGCTGTCGCCAAAGGCCAGCACTAAACCCGGATCAACAACACTGCACTTTTGTTGTCATTAAAGAACTGTATTCACCACAAGCACTAGAGCACGCACTGTGGACTGGTGTTGGTGTTTGTGTATGTGTTACGTGTGGATGAACTGAAACGGGATGTTATTATTTCGGGGCAAACCCGCGGATTATAAATAAGCAATACACGCCGCTGTATTGCTTCATTAACATAGTTATTGTTTACTGCTGTTAGCCATCAGGCATTGGATTATACAATTAAAACTCAATTGCACCTGGATTATCGTCGTTTGTCTGAGTACTGATCACCTGCACCTGCATTCTGTGAACCACTTTGCCACACGTGGTGTCAGAACACGGGATGGATCACGCATCACTTGCAGCGCTGCTGGAGGCGCTGGACAACAGACGGGAGGTCGCGAAGAGAGTGAGGAGCGGTACATGGCACTGATCTAGAGGATCAGACTGGCGCTACTGTCCACGGCACCAGCAGGACCTGTGATGACAGCCCCAAAGGCGAGGGCGCAAAAGATGACGGCGGAGGATGACCCAGAGGCTTACCTGGTTGCTTTTGAGCAGCTGGCTACCACCGCATCATAGCCCAAGCTGGGATCCTGCCTGATCGGGGAGGCTCAGGCAGCCTACCAGGCCATGACTGATGCCGAAGCCACTCAGTACAACCTGGTAAAGCAAGCCATTCTGTGCCATTTGAACATCACAGGGGAAACACACTGGGAGTACATGAGGTCCCCGGATACACGCCCCAGGGTTGTTACACAAAACCTGGGTGATCACATGGTGCACTGGCTCAACCCCGCCCAGAAAACAAGCCTACAGATTAAAGAGGCTTTTGTGGTTGAGCAGTTTTGCCATGTGGTTGGTGCCGAAACACAAGCATGGATACGGTGCCACAACCCTGACATCCTGGAAAAGGCATTGAAACTCACTGAGGACTTCGAAGACTCCCTGGTTTCTACCCAGACCGGCATACTCTCCGCTCCAGCAAAACAGAGCAGCCGAGCACCACCTCCTCCATCTGCTCCACCATCACCAGGACCGGGTCCGAGACCTTCTGGACCGCTGACCCCAATGGGCAACCTTGCCTCCCCTCCATGGAGGCCAAGGTTGACACCTAGCTGGTGTAGAGTTGCTGCCCCTGCCCCGTTGCCATACCAGCAATGGGACAGATATTTAACCTCTGCTCCCTCCTTCCCCACTACCTGTTTTAGATGCCAACACACAGAATACAAGACCAGGTCATGCCCATCTGTGATGGAGTGTGACGTGGTGACGTGCAATTGGGCATCAGAAGCGGATAAGCGAGGAGAAAATGGTCGGGAGGGGCCTTCTATTGTTAATGTGGATTTGGGAAATGTGAAAACTCACACATCAGTGGACACAGGGTGTGAGCAGCCCTTAATTTGGACAGCTCTCTTGGGCAGTATGTCGTGGCAGCCACAAGGTCAGGTGGCTATCTCCTGTATCCATGGAGACACAGCGACATACCCCACAGTCAAAGCATACTTATCAGTAGGACTGATAAAACGTCACCTAGTAGCTGGTGTGGCGGAAAGGCTACTACACCCAATAATTCTGGGATGAGACTGGCCAAACTATAAAGAATTGTTGAAATTAATGGCAGTCTCGACCGCATACGTAAACATGGCAGAAAAGAAAGGGAAATAATTAGTAATATTTTTCCCTTTCAACTGAAATGTTTTATCCCCTTTTTTGTCCAAGAAAAACAAATACAGACAGACAGATATGAAAATGGTAAGTAGCATTAATGAGACAAGGCTGGGGTCTGGTGGGAGAATGCTCCAATGGTAACAAATGCCAGTCAAAGGGGGTCGGAATGCAGTGTGACCGAGAGGGCGAGGTTACTGGGCCATGAAGGGCAGATGTTACTCCCGCCCCTCTCAATATACCGGACATGTGGCACTCAAGCGCGGACGTAGTGTGGGGCCAAAACAATGACCCCTCACTAGTGCACACTTGGGGACAGGTCCGGATGTTGAAGGCGCTGGGGCACTAGTATTTCCACAGCCTGTAACACTATTATTGGTTCCCCCGTATTGTCGGACCGAGGTCATTAGGCTGGTGCATGATATCCCTTTTGCGGGGCACCTCAGAGCTGACAAAACAAGGGAATGAATATCGGCTCGATTTTATTGGGTAGGACTTCATAATGATGTGTCGAAATATGTAGCCACATGCCCAGACTGCCAGCGAGTAGCGCTGGGTTGAGTGCGCCCCGCCCCTTTGGTCCCACTGTTGATTATTTCCACCCCCTTTGAACACATTGCAATGGACATACTGGGCCCTTTGGTACCTTCCCTTGATTTAAATTCAACACTTTTCACAATATATCCGAGCATCTTGTTGGCTTTTTTTATAGCTTCTGTCTAGATGAAGACATTTCTGAGTCAACATAAACTCTTAGGTCTTTTTCATAGATTCCTTCTTCAATTTCAGTATCTCCCATATGATATTTATAATGCACATTTTTATTGCCTGCGTGCAGTACCAACAAGATGCTCGGATATATTGTGAAAAGTGTTGAATTTAAATCAAGGGAAGTAATTTTAAAACTTTACAATGCATTAGTAAGACCTCACCTAGGATATTGTGTTCAGTTCTGGTCACCTCATTACAAAAAGGATATTGCTGCTCTAGAAAGAGTGCAAAGAAGAGCGACCAGAATTAGCCCGGGTTTAAAAGGCATGTTGTATGCAGACAAGCTCAAAGAATAGAATCTGTTCAGACTATGAGGCGATTAAATTCTAAATACTGAAATGCATTATTTTTCTCAATAACAGTTGGCGAAATTCAGTGCTTACCCGGCATATTAGCACCTCGCCTCTGCTCACGAATAATTGGACAGCTGTCAGATCTTTCACTTTCTCATTGTGTAAAACTTGGCAGATATTTCACTCTCCTATTGGTTAAACTTACTGAGAGTGGGAGGAAAGAAAGAGAAGAGGAAGAACAGAGAGAACAAGGGAGTTATTTTTATTTAATGATTTGGCATGAACCCCAGCCCAAACAGGGATTTATTTAGTGCAGTCATTAAAAGGAGCACATTTGGAATCCTATCTGGTCCCCTTAGTCTTGTTTCACTTCCAGTGCAGCGGTTCATTACTATATATATTGTGATAAATGTACAGGAGTAAGTAGTAATGCAACATAGAAGTGTGAGGTTCTATAGTTGCATTGCTACAGGGCAATTTATCACAAAGAATTTGGTGATACATCTTTAAATTACCTCACAGAGTAGCTGTCGTAGGGCTCCACTTCTGGGATGGCTAAAGGGGTTAATTAATAGCAGCTGGAAGGGGGAAGGGGAGCATTATTTAAGGTGGTGAATAGCGAGGTACAAAAAGACTGAACAGCAACAGGGCAGTCGGTGCGGGAGAGAGCGTTATTCTTTGTGTGCAGAAACAAGTGTTTAAAAAGTAAACAACGTGACCAGGAGCGTGGGTCTCGTTTGAAATAAAACATCAGACCAGGAATAAACGGAATACTGTGGAGGATACCAGCGAAACAAACTATGGACACGGGAAGACAACTACGGGGCAGCAAGGTAGTTAAATTGAACTTTTAATATTTTCAACGGGAGTGTGGTTGGGATTTTAGAAGGAGACCTGTGTCGTATATTTTTACGCTGGGAGCTGTGAGTAAAGTCAGCAGCCAAAGACGGTTTTATTCCTGCGGTAACACAAGCGTGGAGTGTGTTGATATTTTTCTAAAAAGCGTGTTCACTGAACTTGGAGTGCAGGGTTCAGGAAATAACCCGCTTGTAAAATAACGCTGGCACCAGAGACTGTACTATTTCATAGTAAGTAGCGCGTTGCGCAAATCGTGCTTGTTTAAGGACTGGGTATTATTCAAAAGGATCACCAGGACACGCGGAGATGGAAAATCCCTGCAACAAATAACTGTGTGTTGGAACCACGAGTAATGGACTGTTTGAAAGAGAGTCAACACAGTTAAGTTCGAGTCTTTTATTTTTTAGTTGTTGGCTGGAACAAGTTTGTGGTATTTTGCGTTGGCTGTGGAGAAAACAAGCCTTGTTATTTTCTTTATTTTTACTTCATAACATGCTGGGATTACTTCATCCTTCTTGCCCGGGACTTACCTGCAGGGGGCACTCTCGATCATCGGTGGACCCTGGAAACTCTGAGCAGGGATAATACAATTGCAAAGGTCAGAAAGGAAAACCAACCTGGGAGTCCTCCTGGTGGCGAGTGGTGGAATTGCAGGCCAGGCGACTTACAAGTGACTGAACTCTTATCACCCCAGAGTGTGTGTGGTGGTGTTTTTGTATTTGAGTTGGGTGAGGGCTAGCCTTGCCCAACTGTTAAGACTAGGGACCTGAAGTAGTTAAGACTAGGGCCCGGTGAGTGGGCTAGGTTTTTATTTTCTGGCAACCCCCTGGAAAGTTGTGTTTTTTCATTGTAAATAAACCCTCACTTAGACTTCATTTCCTGCCTCTTGTCTGGTCCTTCATTAGGTTACCACCCCGAAACAGAGCTCCAAGCTCACATATGGTGTCAGAAGTGGGATGGTAATTTCTGATTAAGTTACAGACCCATATAATTTTTTTTTTTTTTGACAATGGCAGAAGTCAGTGAGCTGGTCCGGGCATTAATGAGCGCCACGGCTGCTCAGCAAGAGAGCACACGGAAGATGCAAGAACACCACTCCGCCTCTATGCAGGTCCAACAGGAGACCAACAGGCTGCTGCAAGAGCAGCTTAATGAGGCCCGGATTGAGAGAGAGGCCATGTTGCGGCAACTTGCTCAGACCAGAGTAGTGTCTGGCCATTCAGTCGCTATCAAGTCATCTCAGGTGTTGCAGAAGATGACCGAGAGCGATGATGTGGAAGCATTTCTCTTGGCTTTTGAGCGGACAGCCACCAGAGAAGAATGGCCCAAAGAGAAGTGGGCTGGGGTGCAGGCCCCGTTCTTAGTGGGGGACGCCCAGAAAGCATATTATGACCTAAGCCCAGTACAAGCGGACAGTTATGATCACCTGAAGGCAGAGATACTGGCTCGGGCAGGGGTGACCATGGCTGTCAGAGCCCAAAAGTACCATGCATGGACTTACAGCACTACAAGGGCACCACGCTCACAACTGTTTGATTTACTGCATCTGGCCAACCGATGGTTGCAACCAGAGGTGAATTCATCCAAGCAGATGATGGAGGTCTTGGTTATGGATAGATATCTTCGTGCCTTACCAGGAACGCTACGTAAGTGGGTAGGACAAGGGGACCCAAAGGACCTGGACCAATTCATCACTCTGGTAGAAAGACAGCTGGCCGCTGAGGATTTGGCCCGACAACCGCAGACTGGTGCCTACCGGAAACCAACTAACCAGTGGACTGTAAGGAAAGTACAACCAGACAACGACCCGGGTAAGAACCTGATTTCACTGTCTACAGCAGAAGAGCGGTTTCCAACCGTGAAGGGACTGGTTAGGGTTAACGACTTGGGGGAAGGTCCCAGGAAGGGTTCACCCCGTGATTTTAGTCAGTACCAGTGCTTCCGTTGTCATAAAATAGGCCATATAGCTAAGAGTTGTCCTCAATTAGATGAGCCAATGCAGTGTAATAGTGCTGAAATATTTTGCGGGAGTATAATTGTGTCTGGGACCCCTGAGGGCCAATACCCTTACCTAATAACCGTGTGGGTGAATGGAATTAAGGCTCAGGCTCTCATTGATTCAGGTAGTGCATTAACCTTGGTAGCCCCCGAGTATGTGACTACAACCAGATTGGAAAGTGACCTTAAGACCGGAATCACTTGCATCCATGGGGATGTGAAATACTATCCTACTAGCCAGATTAAAATCTCTTGTGAAGATGGGGAGCACGAGATGAGAGTAGGAGTCATCCCTAGGTTGCCTCACCAAGTGATTCTGGGTAGAGATTATCCAGGTTTTAATAACCTGACCAAATTGAAGGGGAAATTGGAGGGCCCGATGGTAAATTTAGAGAGGGGAAAAGAGTCTCCGGAGAGCCTTTTTAGCCTATTTCCCTTTTCTGACTCGTATCTTTTTAGGGGAGGAGAGAGAACCTCCTATAAATCACGTAGGCAGCGAAGACAAGAAAAGAAAAAATGGCCACCCCAACCCACCGTTTTAGTTGGGCAGGTTGCAAAGCGAGGGCAAAAGGGAGTGAGCACTCAGTGTACCACCGAGGGAATTATAGAGGAAACGGGAGAGGTGGAATTGGAGGTAGACCCAGAGAGGGATTCGGAAACCTGGTGCGAGTCTTTCTCTCCCAATTCTGAGCACTTTGGTAGGGAACAAGGGAATGACCCCACCTTGGTGAATATAAAAGAAAGGGTGGTGGCGGTGAATGGGGTACCCATAGAGAATGTGACTGTCAACCCATTAGAAAACTTTGTGATCAAGAATGATCTGGTATATCGGAATACAATACTGAATGGAAGTCCAGTAGAGCAGTTGCTGGTGCCTAAGTTGTTCCGAAATACGGTTTTACAATTGGCGCATAATCACCTGTTTGGAGCTCATTTAGGGGGAGAGAAAACGTTACAGAGAGTGTTGCAACGGTTTTACTGGTTAGGGATAAGGAAGGACGTAGAGAGGTTCTGTAAATCTTGTCCTAGGTGTCAGAAAGCCAGTCCCCGGCCCCACCTTAGAGCCCCATTAGAGGCCATGCCGATTATTGATGTTCCGTTTGAGCGCATAGCCATGGACCTGGTAGGGCCCTTGAACAAGTCAGCCAGGGGACACGAGTATATTTTAGTAATCTTGGACTATGCTACTCGTTACCCTGAAGCCATCCCATTAAGGAATACGGCTTCCAAAACGATTGCCAAAGAGTTGGTTCACGTGTTTACCCGTGTCGGGATACCTAAGGAGATCCTTACTGATCAAGGTACCCCCTTTGTAAGTAAACTAATGAAAGATCTGTGTGGGCTATTGCGTATTAAACCAATTCGTACCTCTGTTTACCATCCTCAAACGGATGGCTTAGTGGAGAGGTTTAATCAAACATTAAAGGCAATGTTGAAAAAGGTGATTAGTCAGGACGGCAAGGAATGGGACTTGTTACTTCCGTATTTAATGTTTGCTGTTAGGGAGGTGCCACAGTCTTCGACAGGGTTTTCACCGTTTGAATTATTATATGGAAGACAACCGCGAGGCATACTGGATATAGCAAAGGAGAGTTGGGAGGAACAGAAAGTCCCAGGGAAGAATATTGTTGAGCATGTGTTGCAGATGAAGGATCGAATTGAAAAAGTGACACCCATTGTTCAAGCTCATTTAAAGCAGGCTCAGGCTAGACAAGCAGAACACTATAATAGAACGGCGAAAAGACGCACTTTTAATCCGGGGGATCGAGTAATGGTATTAGTGCCTGTACCTGAGAGTAAATTGTTTACACACTGGCAGGGCCCCTATGAGGTAATTGAAGCAGTAGGGCCGGTAAACTATAAAATAAGTCAACCAGACAGACGCAAAACGGAACAGATTTATCACATAAATTTATTAAAACCATGGGTCGAACGAGAGGTCCTAATGTCCAAGGTTGTTACACCTCAGAATGGTAAGATAAATATTGGACCCTCCTTAACTCAAGAACAAAAGGATGAGGTTCAAGAGCTAGTCAAGCAAAACCTTGACGTATTTTCTAGTTTACCAGGTAGGACTAAAGTAATACAACATGCCATTACAACTCCGGAGGGAATTAGAGTGAAGGTTCGCCCTTACAGAGTGCCGGAAGCAAAAAGAGAGGATATGCACAAAGAAATTGAGAACATGATCAAACTTGATGTTATTGAGGAATCGTCAAGTCCGTGGAGTAGCCCCATTGTAATGGTGGCTAAACCTAATGGGACTTGGAGATTCTGCAATGACTTTAGACAGTTAAATAAGGTGTCAAAATTTGATGCATATCCCATGCCGAGAGTAGACGAGCTTATAGAAAGATTAGGTAAGGCTAAATACTTAACAACATTAGATCTTACTAAAGGATACTGGCAAATTCCCTTGAGCCCAGTATCGAAAGAAAAAACAGCGTTTTCTACCCCGAGGGGTTTGTATCAATATAAGGTGATGCCATTTGGGTTGCATGGGGCCCCAGCGACGTTTCAGCGATTGATGGATAAGGTACTGAGACCACATGCAGAATACGCATCAGCCTATATTGACGATATAGTAATCTTCTCAGAAGACTGGGACAGTCACGTAGCTAAATTAAAAGCAGTATTACAAAGCTTGAGAGATGCTTCATTAACAGCTAATCCAGAAAAGTGCTTCATTGGACTGACTGAAGCTAAATATTTGGGTTACATTGTGGGAGGAGGAGCTATCAAACCACAAGTGGACAAAGTAGATGCCATCAGAGATTGGCCAATTCCGCAAACTAAGAAGCAAGTAAGGGCGTTCTTAGGCTTGGCTGTATATCATCGACGGTTTGTACCCGAATTCTCGTCAGTGGCAACTCCACTGACAGAGTTAATTAGGAAAACTTCTCCTAATAAAATAAAATGGACGGAGTCAACGGAAGAGGCGTTTGTAAAATTGAAAGATATTCTATGTAGTGGGCCAGTGTTAGGGGTGGCCGATTTTACAAAGCCTTTCATAGTGCAGACAGATGCCTCGGAAGTAGGGGTGGGAGCAGTCCTTTCCCAAATAATTGATGGTGAAGAGCATCCCATAATGTACCTGAGTAGAAAGTTGTTGCCAAGAGAACGGAATTACGCAGTCGTAGAAAAGGAATGTTTGGCAGTTCGATGGGCCATAGAATGCTTAAAATTTTTAGGATGGGAATTCACACTGGTCACGGATCATTCACCTTTAAAGTGGATGAAAGAAAACAGAGAGAAGAACGCAAGAGTGACTAGGTGGTTTTTGGCATTACAGCCTTACAGGTTCAAAATAGAACATAGGAGCGGGGTAAGGAACGCAAATGCTGATGGTTTGTCTCGGGTACATGAGAAGGGGAAGGAAGTTTCGCTTAAACCGGTTGGTTTTAGCTGGGAAAAAGGATGTGTGATAAATGTACAGGAGTAAGTAGTAATGCAACATAGAAGTGTGAGGTTCTATAGTTGCATTGCTACAGGGCAATTTATCACAAAGAATTTGGTGATACATCTTTAAATTACCTCACAGAGTAGCTGTCGTAGGGCTCCACTTCTGGGATGGCTAAAGGGGTTAATTAATAGCAGCTGGAAGGGGGAAGGGGAGCATTATTTAAGGCGGTGAATAG
Source organism: Acipenser ruthenus (assembly GCF_902713425.1). Classification (NCBI taxonomy): domain Eukaryota; kingdom Metazoa; phylum Chordata; class Actinopteri; order Acipenseriformes; family Acipenseridae; genus Acipenser; species Acipenser ruthenus. The sequence goes on along the minus strand of NC_081195.1, from coordinate 30,446,455 downwards.
CGAGGTACAAAAAGACTGAACAGCAACAGGGCAGTCGGTGCGGGAGAGAGCGTTATTCTTTGTGTGCAGAAACAAGTGTTTAAAAAGTAAACAACGTGACCAGGAGCGTGGGTCTCGTTTGAAATAAAACATCAGACCAGGAATAAACGGAATACTGTGGAGGATACCAGCGAAACAAACTATGGACACGGGAAGACAACTACGGGGCAGCAAGGTAGTTAAATTGAACTTTTAATATTTTCAACGGGAGTGTGGTTGGGATTTTAGAAGGAGACCTGTGTCGTATATTTTTACGCTGGGAGCTGTGAGTAAAGTCAGCAGCCAAAGACTTTAGGTTTTATTCCTGCGGTAACACAAGCGTGGAGTGTGTTGATATTTTTCTAAAAAGCGTGTTCACTGAACTTGGAGTGCAGGGTTCAGGAAATAACCCGCTTGTAAAATAACGCTGGCACCAGAGACTGTACTATTTCATAGTAAGTAGCGCGTTGCGCAAATCGTGCTTGTTTAAGGACTGGATATTATTCAAAAGGATCACCAGGACACGCGGAGATGGAAAATCCCTGCAACAAATAACTGTGTGTTGGAACCACGAGTAATGGACTGTTTGAAAGAGAGTCAACACAGTTAAGTTCGAGTCTTTTATTTTTTAGTTGTTGGCTGGAACAAGTTCGTGGTATTTTGAGTTGGCTGTGGAGAAAACAAGCCTTGTTATTTTCTTTATTTTTACTTCATAACATGCTGGGATTACTTCATCCTTCTTGCCCGGGACTTACCTGCAGGGGGCACTCTCGATCATCGGTGGACCCTGGAAACTCTGAGCAGGGATAATACAATTGCAAAGGTCAGAAAGGAAAACCAACCTGGGAGTCCTCCTGGTGGCGAGTGGTGGAATTGCAGGCCAGGAGACTTACAAGTGACTGAACTCTTATCACCCCAGAGTGTGTGTGGTGGTGTTTTTGTATTTGAGTTGGGTGAGGGCTAGCCTTGCCCAACTGTTAAGACTAGGGACCTGAAGTAGTTAAGACTAGGGCCCGGTGAGTGGGCTAGGTTTTTATTTTCTGGCAACCCCCTGGAAAGTTGTGTTTTTTCATTGTAAATAAACCCTCACTTAGACTTCATTTCCTGCCTCTTGTCTGGTCCTTCATTAGGTTACCACCCCGAAACAGAGCTCCAAGCTCACAATATATATATATATATATATATATATATATATATATATATATATATATATATATATATATATATATATATATATAGTAAAAAGGGAGGGATGCAAAATTTTGTTTGCTTAGGGTGCAAAAAATATCTCAGCAATGTGTACTGAGGAAAAAAGCCTGGGGAGCGAAAATGAAGTCAATTCTGGAATACGATTTATGCTTACTGTGGCAGGGCGGAAGCCCTACACATGTGTAATACACATGGGAAATATGTAGTTTTATTGTATTTTTGGGTTAATGTTGTAAATATATTGATGTAATTGTTTAACTGCTGTGGCGCTCCGCTGGGGATGATCACTTGTTTGTGCGGAACAGCAGCTGACAGCAATCAGCTGTTCCAGCAGGTCTGAGTGGAGCGTCAGTATAAAAACATAACTATCACTGTGATCGGGGCTGCTGCAAGGCCTGCTGTTTTCATGGCACCTTTGATTTATAGTTTGTTGTATTGGTATTGTGTTTTATTTTGAGTGTTTGTACAGGCATGTATCGTCCTGTGTGCGCTACATGTATCTCAGAAAAAGAGGTGCAAAAAAAATCCTTAGATATCCATAAACAAAACAGTACATCGGAGGACATTGCAAATAGCGTCAACAAATGGATATACATATCTGATAATGTCCGTAAATATCGCGAAATAATAGCTTATGAACAGACTATGAAAAATGAAAATTGAATCTCTACATAGGCTATTTGTAACAAAATAGGTGTCTATACTCACAGATCGTGGTGAATTACAAAAAGCAAAGTCATGAAACATAAGGCCTGTGACACGGCTGGCTGAGTGGTGACGTCAGAACCAGGAAATGAATAACACAGACAGGACGGATGGAATGAAATGATGAAGGCGCTTGCTTGCACCGGTTTATTATAAATAAAAAGGTTTGAACAAAACACAGGACATGGCACTTTAGCCAAAATAAACAAAACGAACAGACACTAACAAACAGGGACGAATGCTAAACAAACATGTACCACGTAGCAATTGCTTTTTATAATTTATCTCCTCATTCTCTCCCATTCCTTCGCCCTGAACACACAACCCCAAGTGAATGAAACGTGCATCTATATATACAATTGTGCTGGGATTCAATTACCAATTAATTATTCACTTGAATCCCAGCACGTGAACTAATCTGTGAAAACCCTGTGTTCACATATTAAGTACTTTAAATGCATGTGAAGTGAAGTGCAATCCCTGTGCCTAAATACAATTATACATTTTAAATAACTCGTGCTGCACACACCTATTTAAATCCCGTGCAGCCATATCTATACACCAACATTAACACACACAACATACAACATAAAACACAAGAATACACACAGGGACGGGGCACATTGCCACAGGGCCTCATTTACTAATGGTTCTTAAAAGTAGCCATGAGACGTGTGTTAACACAATCCCATAACATGCGTCCTAAAACTATAAATAAGTTGGTATTTACTAATGTGAATGCTGCTTATTAAGACGCGTGCTATGGAAATTATTAGCATATTAAGACGTGCCTTATCACAGAAGATAAGGCGCGTCTTAACGACATGACGACATAGGGGCCACTGACTATAAAGGAATGAGCAGAGATTAAGAAACGCAGTTGTCAGTTATTGACTTTTACTAAATATATGTATTAAATACTCTGCGTTTGAAAGGCAGGATCGCGAAAATAAATAAATAAATAAAAAGTTATAAACAATCCTACCTAGACACCATTGTAACATACCTTAAGCAAGGTATGCAGAAGGTATCGACCCCAGTGCCAGCCGACACACGCAATGGTATAGCTGTGCCCAAATCATGTGGAAAAAAAAGTGCACTGCATGCAGGTATGTGATTTAGGAGAACACTTCCTTCTTTGATATTATGTGCTGTTATGATTGTAAACCCAATTTCCTTTATTTATTTATATTACCGTGTTTTAATTATGCCTGTATGAACGCAGTTATGATCATTTTTTTCGTTTGCATAATAAGTTATGACCATTTTTTTTCGTTTGCATAGTAAGTTATGACCATTCATGCTTTTTATGTCTATAGGATACATAAATACATTTATTTTCAATATCCTATTACTTATTTTCTTTGTACAGTTTTATTTAATCATAATATACCTGTATATAGACTGATTTCTGTTCCAAAGTTTTTCTTTATTTATTTATTTTATACAGTTGGCTGGTATATGTGCGTTTTAGTATATAAACACATTTACTGAAATTTATGAGGTATGACATAGGCTTGGTTTTTGGGATGGAACCGCATAACAGTCTCGCGTTTTGATTGGTCCATGTCTGTCACATGAATATGTCGTCACACGAGCGGAAAAGCTTGCAGGCATTTTTAACATTGTAATCAGAGGGTTGAGAGTGATCTGCTTTCCACAACCTTACCATTAAAATATAATGTGGTATTACGCTGTACTGATATAACAAACTATGGGTAATTACTTTATATGAATTATCATGTTATGCACGAATGTAAGAATTGGCTTTCTGTGGTGGTGTACTTTTTTCTTTCAAGTAGCATATATCTATAATTGTTTTTGCGATATATTTTAATATAAAATGTATACACAATTATAGTTTTGTTACAGGATACATTAGTTTATCTCTAATGTAATCACAGTTGTACATATAGACTGCCCCTGTTTTCATTTCGTCGCAAATTCTGGGCCGCTTTGCTTTTCAGATAATGTCCCAAATTCTGGTCCGATTTGGTTTTTAGATAACGTCCCAAATTCTGGGCCGCTTTGGTTTTTAGATAACGTCCCAAATTCTGGGCCGCTTTGGTTTTTAGATAAAGTCCCAAATTCTAGGCCGCCTTGGTTTTTAGATAACGTCCCAAATTCTAGGCCACCTTGGTTTTTAGATAACGTCCCAAATTCTGGGTCGCTTTGCATTTTCGAATTCAGCCCAGTTTTGGGGACTCAGCTGACAGCGTCCCCAAATGCACAGTTTACCATAATCTGGATCGTGAATTCATTTGAGAGTAACCCTTAGTACATGAATCAAAGTTAATGTATTTTTAATCTCCCCAGAAATCTTTTTTTTAATTTTTTTTATGAAAAAACAGAAATAAAATGTAAATGTTAAAAAAAAAACGTATTTCTTATTACGTGAAGAAACTACATTGCACTGAAATAGGTACATGAAAATTAATTAAAGCACTCGTTTTCCTTTATTAAAGGCTAATATTAAAACACATTTTTGGGAAGGAACATGGTATTCCGAAAAAAGGACATCTCATTTTCTTATGTAAAATCCATCAATATATTGTAGTGTTTCAAGTTCTTTTTGGACAGAAATGAGACTGCAACTGTGAGTAGATGAAGGCCGTTTATTTTGACAATAATTAAATAATCACAAAATAAAATCATAAAGTGAGGGAAAGGAGACTGGGAGTCGAAAGTGAAAATAAATGATTGTAGTAATTTTTCTTTTACCCTACCCTTCCCAGTCTTTTCCCCGCCCCTCTTTTGCGCAAAACCTGCACTCCAATTCCCCTCCACACACGTGTACCACCATGCAACCCCGGCATGCACACACCACCATGCAATCCCTGCACACATACACCCACCATGCAACCCCTGCACGCACACACCACCATAAGACCCCTGCACACACACACCACCATGCAACCCCTACATGCACACATCACCATGCAACCCCTACATGCACACACCACCATGCAACCCCTACATGCACACACCAATATGCAACCCCTGCATGCACACACCAATATGCAACCCCTGCATGCACACCACCATGCAACCCCTGCACGCACACACCACCATAAGACCCCTACATGCACACACCACCATGCAACCCCTACATGCACACACTACCATGCAACCCCTACATGCACCCACCACCATGCAACCCCTGCACGCACACACCACCATGCAACCCCTGCACGCACACACCACCATGCAACCCCTGCACGCACACACCACCATAAGACCCCTGCACGCACACACCACCATGCAACCCCTACATGCACACACCACCATGCAACCCCTGCACGCAAACACCACCATGCAACCCCTGCACGCATACACCCACCGTAGCAATTCTTTGCAAAATATATTTTCGGGTATTCAGCCCCATTCATGTCTATGGCAGTGTTAAAAAACACATTTTCAGTCATATCTCTCGAACCACAGCACCTATAACCACCGTTAGAAGGGTTCCAGACCAGCCTGAATGTAATATTCCCAGTTTCATAGCAATTCTTTGCAAAAAATATTTTCAGGGTGTTCAGCCTCATTCATGTCTATAGCAGGGTTGAAAAACACATTTCAGGCATATCTCTCGAACCCGAGCATGTAGAACCACCATTCAAAGTGATATAGACTCAGGGGAGCACCCCAAACCACCTCCTTAAACGATGTGGTGGTTCACCCAAAAACTCATGTCATGACGAAAAAATTCACTTTGCCAAGCCGTCCTGGCATCTGAACCATGAAAATAGTGACTCCTTGTGTGGGGCCCCATGGGGCCCCGCCGCAAAAAAAAATCAAGTTCCTAACCCCCACAGAACCCGAGATACGCCCTGTCAAAAATGTCCAAAAACTACCCTTTTTGGGGTCATATCTCCATGACCCTGGGGCCTAGAAACCGGGTTGAACTTCCTAGGGTCATGTATAGGGGCCCTCTTTCACAGGGAGCCACCCATTTTCAAATGGTACATTTTCAACAAATTTACGCATTTTCAGCATGATGGCATGTCAAGGTTGCATTTCCAATAGCTTTTGAGCTCCAGGTTGTTAAAAAAAGTCTAAACTGGTGTCCTTTCTAGCTGGGGAAACTTCGCTTGGAGGGATCGACAGGGGCCCCAAGGTGGACCTCCGTACCGATTTTCAAGTCTCAGGGACCCCCGGAACCCGAGATATAGCACCCTAAAAAATGTTTATGGGAAATCCCATTATAAAACCCCTTTGGGGCAACGCCCACCATCTGGCGGTGGGGTGGCGTACGAACGCGTGGCCGATGTCTTTCTTTAGCTAAGACTCTTGTGCACGCAAAGAGTGCCCTTCTGTTTTGTAACAAAACTGCAATAATGTATACATGTTATACTAAAATATATCGCAAAAACGATTATAGATATATGCTACTTGAAAGAAAAAAGTACACCGCCACAGAAAGCCAATTCTTACATTCGTGCATAACGTGAGAATTCATATAAAGTAATCACCCATTTTCTTTAGCTAAGACTGTTGTGCATCTAAAGAGAGTACTAGTGAGTTTGTTGGCCCCAGGATTTGTGGACTCATGGGGTACGACAGGAGGACCCACCCACCCCCCCCCCCCGATTTCCTAAAACAAAATACATACAAAAAATGTCCATTATATATAAGACCGGAAATGTGCACATTTTGTAGTGTATTTATGCAACAGAAGCACGAATTTAAGTCCATTCCAAGTGTTTTGTGATCACAGTATCAGCTTGAGTGTATCGGAGCATAGTTTTGCACCAAAAGCGAGCAGAGGCGAAAAAAAGCACTATATACCCTATTCTTTAAAATATCACTTTGCAGTGCAAATTTGAGGAACACAACCACTTAGCAACTTGCAAATTGGTACTGCAATTTAAAGGCCTGTTGTGTCAGACTGGTGGTCCCTAACTGATTCAAGTGTTTTTGGAATGATTCTTGCAAAGAATGATTTATAAGAAAAAAGAGAGATTGACAAACAGCATTTTGCTTTATATGCAGAAACGGGCAACTACAAGAGGGTGTCAAACAAGCTGTGAATGTCCCAGGAGGCTACAGAGAACCTCTGGGTATGAATCCAGATGCTCGCAGTACCTGTTCTTAGATGTCCGAAACCACTGTATCGCTGTATAACTGTATACCCTATAAATATCACTTTTTATTGTGTATTTGAGGAACACAACCAATTACAAACTTCATTTGAATTGCTGTGCTATCAGAATATCAGTGTATAACTTTGCTGGGTATTGCAGTGTATGCTGGGTATCAAAAGGCCTTCACTTTTACAAAAGGCTGTCAGAATTTAAAAAAGGCCGTCAAAGTTATAAAAAAATAGGTGTGCTCCTAACCCAATACTTGTCTTTTTAATTCTGTGCATCCAAATACTTGTAGTTAAAAGTTTTTAGAATTAAGCCTACTGTTTGTTGTTTTGTCCTAAACCAGCAGTCTGTCACCCAAATTTATTAAATAAACAGGGGGGGTCATCAGATTATTCTCCATTTTATTGTAACTGAGATACCGTTCAGTTGAGCGAAAATTGTAAAGGGGTACTCGAGCTGAAACCTCCAGATAGAAGGGGTACAGTTTCAAAAAAAGGTTGAAAACCACTGACCTACAGTATAAACTATCAGGAATAAATAAGGGAAATGTTGACTAATACAATACAATAGGATTTATTTGAAGTTGTTGAAGGGCACTGGTCTCTTAAACCCAGAAGTTCTGATAAACCCCTATGCCTCACTATATATTTATGGACATTACATAAGCAAATGAGATGTACTTTTTTTTTGGTATACCATGTTCCTAAATGTTTTCTGGGGAGAGTAAAAATACATTAACTTTGATTCATGTACTAAGGGTTACTCTTAAATGAATTAACGGTCCAGTTTATGGTAAACTGTGCATGCATGACTTAGAAACTGGGCTGTCAGCTAAGCAGAATATCTCAAAAACTGGCCTAAATTCGAAAATGCAGAATTCGGGACGTTATCTAAAAACCAAATCGGCCCAGAATTTGGGACGTTATCTAAAACCCAAAGCGGCCCAGAATTTGGTACGTTATCTAAAAACCAAATCGGCCCAGAATTTGGCACGTTATCTAAAAACCAAATCGGCCCAGAATTTGGGACATTATCTGAAAAGCAAAGCGGCCCAGAATTTGCGACGTAAATGAAAACAGGGGCAGTCTATATGTACAACTGTGATTACATTAGAGATAAACTAATGTATCCTGTAACAAAACTGCAATAATGTATACATTTTATACTAAAATATATCGCAAAAACGATTATAGATATATGCTACTTGAAAGAAAAAAGTACACCACCACTGAAAGCCAATTCTTACATTCGTGCATAACATGATAATTCATATAAAGTAATCACCCATAATATCAGTACAGCGTAATACCACATTATATTTTAATGGTAAGGTTGTGGAAAGCAGATCACTCTCCCCCTCTGATTACAATGTTAAAAATGCCTGCAAGCTTTTCCACTCGTGTGACGACATATTCATGTGACAGACATGGACCAATCAAAACGCGAGACTGTTATGCTGTTACATCTCAAAAACCGGGACTGTGTCATACCTCAAATTTATAGTTAAAGTTCGGGAGGGGGGTCAGACACCAATCTCCGCATCACCAAATTGAACCATTCCATTTACACATTAGCTAATTAACACTTAGCACTTAGCACTATAAATACCCTCTTCACTTATCTCTCAGTTGTGTTTTGATTTCATCGTACATGCACGCATTATGGTCAGTATTCTGAATTATTCCGTTTCAGCGGAGCCGAGATCCACGCAACCAGTTCAAGCAGTTCATATCTTTCAAAAAGATATAAACACTACATACTAGAATAATAAAAAAAAAAACGAATAAACTAGAACATACTAAAATAAAAACAGAACATGACACAATCTGTATTATAAAAACATGACCGGTTTTAAAAGTAAATGCATTTAAGAGCAGTACAGGGGCTGTAGGAAAGTGAAGGTTTGGATGTGATCTGGGCGTTTGTTTATTTGGAACGCTGATCCTTTTATATTATTGAATTAAGAGCGCATTTGCGAACTGGGTCACGTGACACGCTGATTAATGTGGAAGTGTGTTTTTTTTTTTTTTTTTCCAAGGCAGATACTGTCGATGCTATGACTCCGGGGGCTTTTTTAAAGCAATTTAGACGGCGCGTCGGTGGCCTGGGGGCGCGGATGGCGGCCTCCCCCCCGCCGGGACGCGAACTCGCTACCCCGCGCTCCACGGGCGGCGCGCGGCGCTAAGATTGAACAGATTCTTATTATGGTCAGTATTCTGAATTATTCCGTTTCAGCGGAGCCGAGATCCACGCAACCAGTTCAAGCAGCACCCTCACGCCCCCCCCCAGCCCTCCAACATTGTGGGGCAATCGGAGCGGAGGAGCCGGAGTGCGCCGACTTTGGCGGCCAATCGGAGCGGCCGTTCTGACATCCGGCCAATCGGAGCGGGCTGTTCCAACATTTGGCCAATAGAAACGGGCTGTTCCAACATTGGGCAAATAGGTACGGACTGTTCCAACATTTGGTGGCCAATCGAATCGCGCGGAGCCTGTTCCAACTTTGGAAGGGCGGTGTTTCAAAAAAAATAACTAATTCTCAGCTGCCTGCAGACAGAGAGGTCAGTTTGGAGTCTTTTATTCATATTTAAATGCTGTTTTTCTATTTTTTTTTAAACTGTTACCAAGTATGTCGACCGTATAATCTTTTAATTTAGTCGTGTGTTTTTTTTTCGCCGAATGACAACGCTATATTTCCAAGATTATGATTTCAACTTTGTTTTCGCTGGTCTGTAGACTTTTGTGCGTTTGTTTTTGGTATTTTATTCATATTGTAACGTGCACGGGGGCATATACATCAAATACGCGAGACAAGAGTCCATGTTACCCTCGCTCAAATCCTAGATGTGTACGAGTATTCGGCTTTGTGTTTAGATATGCGCTGTTAGCATTTCGACGAGATCAAACGTTTGTATTAGTAATGATAATAATAATAATAATAATATTCGGGGTTGTTTAGCTATGCGCTATTACCATTTTGTCGATCAAGCGTTTATCATTAATTTATTGCTTTTGTTGTACTAGTATTACCGTGTGTATTGGGCTTTGCATATTTAGCTATGCATACTATTTCGTGGAGATCAAGTGTTTAGTATTTGTAAGTTTTTGCTCTTGATCTATTGCAACGTTTTATAATATTAACTGCTTATTTGTTCTTGCCTTCACAGAGTGATCATTAACTATTTGAAAGGTAAAGTGCTCAAAGGTAAAGAAGTGCCTCGTCTCTAAGTCTATCTCGGTGTAAAAGGAATTGTAGCTGGTGTGTGTCTGTCTGTTTACAGCCATCATCATTATTAATGCTGCATACACTCAAAGTTGTTTTTTTATTACCACACATTGACATTCCTAAAAGCTGAAATACTACTTCATTCATCACCCCCTTTATTTATTTTCCAAACTGTACTTGCCTGTTTGAATAAATTGTTACTTAAAAATAATGAATGTATATGTCAGAAAATATCTAGGAGATGAATCGGCTTTATTCTTCAAATAAGTAGTAACATGTAAGTTGTATTCCAGTTATGAACAATGGAAGGAAGCCCTGCCTTCAGAAGGGTGCCAGGGTCCCGGGACCTGCTCCTCCAGCCTTCGCCCGAAGCTGCTGCTGTCTCCACCGCCATTAAGGCTGTCACTGTGTCCAGCGCCTGGCCAGCAGTGTGGTGAGCTTGCGTGGGTTGGCCTGTCTGACGGAGCAGCAGGTAGATGAGTTCATTGAGCAACGGAGACAAGCAGCGCCTCACCTACCCTGCCCGTCGCCAGGACAGGCTGATTCAGGGGCGATTCAAGACCACCAAGACCACCTCCTCTGACACCCCGGGCACAGACAGCCTGAAACGGTGAGCTAGTTCATGTGTAATGTCATTACAATAGTAAAAAAACAAACAAACAAAAAAAAACTCACACACCCACACACAACCCCAAAATATAAACATGTACCCATTACTACTAAAACTTTTTACTCCTGTTGCTTGGTTGCAGGTGCCTGCTCGTACAGGGCTCGGGACCTGCCCAGTGGCCACAGACGAGCAGACTCGTCGAGGCCATCTGCATCCAGCTCTGCCGCCTCCACCCATCCTCCACCAAGTCCAAAGCTGTGAGGACTTCCCGGTGGGTGGCTATCCTTGGCGACTACTCCAAAGTCCGAGAGCTGTTGCTGGGCAGCCCAAGGCTCATGGAGAAGACCACCCTCCAGCTGTTCGAGTTGAATCAGCACACCCTGTCTCAATGGTAAGTTTCGGCTCTTGACTGGACACTGATGACATTACACCTCGAAAAGCATAGTGTTGAGATGTCCATTAAGAATGACAATCGATCGCTATACAGTTTGTGCATTTTTCTTTCAGCCTTTAACCTCAATCTACACAACTACTACAAACAAGTGACTGTGTTTTTGTTGAAACATAAAACTGACAATGTCATGCATCTGCTGTGTTTCGGGCACAACAAACACCAGAAGGGGCAGGAGCAGGCTGTCCTTCAACGGGGTGGGACCCCCTAGCGCCAGCGCAGTGGACCCAGAGCCTCAACCTCAGCCGCGCCCGCTGCTACAGGAGGGCATGACATATGGACAACAGCTGCATGTCTTTTCCATGCCCCCCAAACACCGCGGGTCAGGCAAAGCAGCAGTGTTGGAAAACATGGATCGAGAATTGATTAGCAGTTTGCTACGCATGTGGACTGGCAGAGCTATACTGGTGTTCTTTTCTGAAAAGAAACTAATATTGCAGATAGCAGACTGTTTGGTTCAACTTGCATGTACTGCTAACAATTGATAAGAGACCTTGTTTCTACAAGCTTCTTGTCCAACATTGACTGCAAGCTAACAAGATAACAGTGCTATGGACTAGGAGGGGCTAGGCTCTAAGACTTTTGGGAATACAAAGCATAAAGGGGCTAAAAGGCTCCCAGGGACTGCTGTTGGACCAAGAGGTTCACAGGGAGAGTAAGAGATAATACCACTAGGACTTAAAGGGTCTAAGGCAGAACGGAGAGAAGATGACAAAAACCAGATGTATGGACCTTTTTGGGGCACCAGGGGTTTGAGGAATGCACTGAGTTCAGAGGTCGTCACACTGGACTACACACACACACACACACTCACACTCACACTAAATGAAATATATGTTAACAGGATAATGAGTTGTACCTTTTCTATTGGTTAAGTGTCAGAGAAAGAGGAGGAGAAAGACACATATGCAGAAGGGTATTTAATGTCATGCAACAATTGTAAGAACGAGTATTCTGTGTCCTGTGCCTGGGACCAGACTCCCTGCATATTTCAATAAACATAACAACTGACTGAAGAAAAGGACTCTGTGCAGTTTCTTGAATCTACTTACTCACCATCCTCTTTTTAAAGTTACATCATTTGGCGAGCCAGCCGTGGACTGTTTCCTGAAACTTTTTTTTTCAAAAAACCGGGGAGGGTTTGATACCTGACTGCAGAGAAACCCATTTGCCCAGCCTGAATCCTGTGCACAGGACCAGGACAAAGCGAATGGACAGAGACTGCTTCTAACTTCTGACCAGACGGTGTGGAGAATCTTTGAATCAGGACTTCAGCTCGAACATATAACCACGTACATTGGTGAGTAGTTACTGGTTTATTGTTTTATATGCAGTGTTTAGAATGTAGTGAGAATCAAGGGTAGAATATGAAAGAGGACTTCTTGATAATTCATGTACATTGAGGACACAATTAGTTAAGTCAAGAGAGATTGACCGCTGAACTAAAAGTGTATTGACTATTAGGACTTTAGGTATGAAAGAGGACCTCTAGATTCCTAAAAAAGTCGGAGTAAATCGTGTAGTGTTATGACGTGCCAGTAGAGTTTATTGGACTAGTTACACGGACTTGTATAGCTCAACAGGTACGGGCATACTCGGATTTATGTTTTATGTTTGTTTTTGAGAGGGTTTGGTACACTTGTTTTGTCTGTGTTTTTACTGTTTGGTTTACGCGTAGTTTAATAAAGCACTGATGTTATCAGTATTAACTGGGTTTATTCTGATGTTGCTAAAGCACACTACGAGTAGAAGAAAAAAAAGTTGAATTGTTAGAGAGCATAGAATACAATTCAAATGGGGAAAGAGGTCACAATCGATATCAGAGTGATCTACAGGGATTTCAACTTCTGCTGAGGCATCAGAATGCAGTGATGCAGGAGACAAAAGCAGTGTCACTCAGAGCTACGTGAGTGATGTGAAATGGGATGTTTGCACACATGTGTACGATGTGTTTTGTTTATGTTGGTTACAATTAGTATTTTACGGAGCTTCTTGCAGGAGAGGTGATGATAATTAGATTAATGTGATAACTGAAACATGAATAAATCGTGAGTGACATGAGATTATTGATGGTGCAGTATAGGACTGCAGGGTTGATGGATTGTGATACTGGTATGATAGACAGTCTGTTGGTTAATGTTTGTGTGTTTGTCTGTGAATATAGGGTATGAATACTCTTTTGTGGAAGTTCAGCACAGGAGGCTGAACTAATGGAAATATTGTGATGCAAAATAAAGTCAACTTCTCACTGTCTAATACAGAACAGACAGTCACAGTAGCAAAAGTAATTATGCACTCACAGTAATACAAATGCACTTGGTAGGATTGACCATGGGGAAACGCCTGCGTAAATTAATCAAATAAAGAATATATTCGCTGGCTTAAGCATGAAGCAACCTGCGCCCTGGTTGGCGAAGTACAGTGATTCCATGTCCTCTGCCACCCAAAGAGCTCTGGGTTGGTAAAGCTTGTGGACCACATCCTAAAAAGGAAGCATCATAAACAGGTGCTCATGAAGGTCAGGTTTATGTGCACACACATTTTCTTTTTCTCACTGGACTATTTCTATAATAGATCCTGATTTATTTTGATCTGCTGAAAGGATGCTGTTATTAATTGCAGCAAGAATAGGCAGTACTTTTATTTCTGTAAGCGTTACATTAACGTTTTAATACATTTCTTTGTAAACTTTCTTTTCAACTGTTATTGTGATGTGTGCTCTGGATGTCTTGCCAAGAAGGGAGAGATCAATGTATGACTAACATCTTACAGGACTGTTCTCAACTAGGTAATATCATACAGTATGTGGACGACATACTGTTGCAACGAGAACTGCGGAGAAGCACTATCTGTTGCTGGAGGAGCACGCTGCTCTCAAATTAAATCTAAAGAAAGCTGCATTAATGAAATCATCTGTTTGTTTCTTAGGAGTACAGGTGGAAGCTGGAGGACACACACCTGACCCAGGAAATAAAAAGTTGATTAAAAATCTGCCCTTTAGATCTTTTTGGGCATATTTGGATTCTGTCAGGACTTCATGGAAGGATACAGCGAACTAGCTGTCACCCTCTATGAACACCTGAATTGAGGCATTAAAACAGGCACTGATTCCAACCCCACACAGGGTCTCCATTCAAATTTAAAAAGTTAAAAAAAAAAAAGCGGGGGGGTTGGAAGGCTGATTGGGGAGGTTCATATGAGATACTGGACAAACTGGGAGAAACCAATTTGAAATTGGCAATACAAAAATGAGGGAGTGAAAACTGGCTTGAAAACTAGTTTCACTGATAAGCAAGCCTGCTGGAGAATGGAAATTCCTAAGGGTACTGATGCAGTTAGTTTAGAGTAGTAATTGTGAGCAATGAAGCAGATAGAGATTTGTAGTTACTTTCAGAGTACAGACACAGGTCTAAGGCTTTTCTCTTCTCCTACAGGTTCATGCTGGAACTGATATTTTATATTATGTTCACGATATGGGGTGGACATAGGTTCTGAGAAAAATACAAGATAGAATTAACAGACATTGGCGATTCTTAGAATTGCAATAACATTATCAATGCAGATGAAAAAGAGACTATTCAAGAATTAACCTTTTTGAAATTAAATCAGATATTAATCAAAAGAATAAATACTGCACTTGTTCTCCACAGGTTCCGAGATAATATTGATGGCGTTTATGTGGAATGGAAGCACAATGCTGTTCATCGGAACTGAGAGGACCATTTCAGAAGAGTTTGTGCAGAAAGTTCCAGTACACTTGTGGGACAATTTGGATATGCAAACAGGAACTGTACATATTAACCTGCAGAACTTTACAATGCTTGTCCATGATATGTAGTAATTAAGCTCTACCATATATCTGGAACAAGAGTGTAAGTTGCTGAGAGACGGTCATGAGGAAGTATCTGAAACCACAGAGACATTCTTACATATGGGGAACCATTCCAGTCTGCATATCAAAAGAAGAAATATTTATGATGACGTTAAAGTGACATTTTTGGGGATGTAATGGGGACTGTTAATTTCAGTTAACATACCTGATAATGAAACTACGTATTATAAACTTGGGGTATAGATGTATGATTGGTGAAAAGATTTGTCTTAGTTTAAAGATACTAAAAGTAATATGTCAGCGATCCTGGAGTGCAGAGATGGGAAGGTCTCATGTAATTTATTACTAATCACATTCAGTAAAATAACAAAAACTGCAAAGGTTGTACCATTGACCTCTAGAGGCACTGGGAGTATGGAGTTTGTGTTGTTCATGACACTTAAGAGTGACATTGTTAAGACATTGTATCTGCCATCCATGGTAGGGAGGTAAAATGGTTGGTGTTTTGCAATGGATTATTTGGAGTGTTGTTAGGAACATAAGACTATATTAATATGTACTTGTAAGGTAATGGGACATCCTATGTTGAATGGAAATACCAATTGAAAACAGCTGTTCTACTGAAAAATATGGTTACCTATATTAGACATTAATTGTGGAAATCATGTGAACTTTGAATGATATGCTGTAGTGTTGAATATGTCTAAAATGAGGCACTATTTTAGTACTTGTTCAATGCATAGTGATCATTTTTGAAGTTATAGTTTTAGGTTTTAATCAATTTTAAGTGTATCATAAGATTGAGATGGTCTAGAATATTGGATTCTAGAAAGATGTAATTTAACATACGGGTTAAAAATAATGATACACCTAAATGTGTTAGAGCAACATGAGTGTGGTTCTGATCGAGAGGATGGGGATCCACAGCTGGAACATAGAGTTTATTCTGAGAGTACTGTAGTTTCGGATAGAAGATGTGATTATGAGCTTACAGAGTTAAACCAACACTGCACCGCGTAGCTAAAGAGCAGGACGGGTGGGTGAAATTGGGAGGCATAGATTGCTGTAAGGAATTGAGTACGTCAGTAATTTACACTTGTTCCATGCGGGGTGATCTAATTTCTTGAAACAGGGCAGTAAACCGTACTATCGAGTTAAAATCACTACGAAAGTATGTCCCTTTTGCACCTCCTACCTCGGGAAGGTATCATTCTCGGACCAGAAAGAAAAACTGTTTTGGATAATGTGAATATAGTATTATCGTATGTAATGTATAATTTCACAAATCTAACTGTTATGTTTGAACAGCATTGCAAGCAATACACCAATATCCAGAATTGGCTTCAAAGAGAAATAAGTAGTACAATAAGAGATTACAAAGAGCGAATAGGCGAACGAATGTATGAAGGTAATGAGAATGTATGAAGGTAATGAGAAACGTAGGAAGAGGGGACTTTTTGATGAAATAGTAGGCTGGTTTGGTGCAGGAAATTCTGTTACAAACAGCTGGGATATTTATCAAATGTCAAGTGCTGTGGGAAAAGAAATAGAAAGATTGGGGAATGGACAGATGTATGTAAATCAAGGGATTAGGCTCCAGGGTACAGCTATATATGAGCTAATGGATGGAACAGAGGGAGCCCTGCGCAATTTGACCAAAGCAATAGATTGTAGAATATTTGCGGGTGACCTTTTAAAAACAATGAAGGAAGAAATAATGGACATTAGGCTAAGAGTGGTACCTAGACATGCACAGGAGGAACTCAGGTTGAGGTTGGCAATGATCCACCCGGATCAGACTGACCTCCTAGGAGCTAGTTTAGTGTGGCCAAAGGAGAATGGCAAGGAACCACCTGGTCACATAGAGTTCTATCTCTCAATACCATACATGGATCCTAATAACCAGTATAAAGACAGTTTGAAGATTAGACCGATAGGAGTACTACACAATGAGACAGTGATAGTTTGGGAAAAGACTACATGGAAAGTTCAACGAGGCAACTGGAGTGGTGTGGTGCATGAAGCATGCTGTTATGAAACAAATAGTCATGTAGTTTGCCGGTGTCCTGCAATCACCGGAATTAATAGAAATATAAGCACTGAATTAGAGGTACATCCACTAGAGGGGTGGAAAAAAAGCAGTGCAGGTTGGGAAATATCAATGGTGTGTGTTGAGTAACCATACCAATTTTAAATATGGAGATTTAACTTGTCAGACTTCTCCAGGATTTTGTTTTTCTCCAACACATGCAGTTCAGATTGGAGATATATATATACCTGAACCTGAAGCAGAGGAGTTCCAAATTACCGCTTGGTGGGATGACACATATCTAGATTCATATTTGGTCATTTTTTCTCAAGTGCACAAATTGGTTAAAATAGCCCTACAAAGAGCGGAACAGAAGCTGCTCAAAGCTAAGGTCGAAGTTGATTTGGCACAATTAAAAGCCACCGTATTGAAACGATATGGATGGTCAGGACAGGCCTTAGGGCACACTTTTGGGGATTATGTTGTTTTAATAATACTGTTAATAATAATAGTATTGATTTTATGGAATAGCATTCAGTGTTTTGGGTGGAAAAAACAACATCGACAGTTAGAAAGGACCATTGGCAGATGGGAAACTGTAAACTTACTGGGAGCCACCATGAATAAGAAATAACACCTGTGTACAGTGATAAACTGTATTTACTGTATTTTTCTGTATGTTTACTGTATGTTTATTTTTCATTTTTTGTATTATTTGTACGTATGTTTGTTTGTTTTTTTTTGTTTTTTTTGCTCATGACATACTTACATGGAGAAACAACAAAGGCAAGGTAGATACCTACACATAATGGAGAGACTTAGAATGAGAGGAACATACTTCACTATAATATATTATACAAACACGGTACTTGATGTGACTACTCAGAACCAGCGAAGAGGACATCTGAGGGCTCGGGATCACGTCAGCAACTTGGTTGTAGCGGGTCACCCCCCTCCATCTTATATTTTAAAAGTAGGGTATGTTGGAAAACATGGATCGAGAATTGATTAGCAGTTTGCTACGCATGTGGACTGGCAGAGCTATACTGGTGTTCTTTTCTGAAAAGAAACTAATATTGCAGATAGCAGACTGTTTGGTTCAACTTGCATGTACTGCTAACAATTGATAAGAGACCTTGTTTCTACAAGCTTCTTGTCCAACATTGACTGCAAGCTAACAAGATAACAGTGCTATGGACTAGGAGGGGCTAGGCTCTAAGACTTTTGGGAATACAAAGCATAAAGGGGCTAAAAGGCTCCCAGGGACTGCTGTTGGACCAAGAGGTTCACAGGGAGAGTAAGAGATAATACCACTAGGACTTAAAGGGTCTAAGGCAGAACGGAGAGAAGATGACAAAAACCAGATGTATGGACCTTTTTGGGGCACCAGGGGTTTGAGGAATGCACTGAGTTCAGAGGTCGTCACACTGGACTACACACACACACACACACTCACACTCACACTAAATGAAATATATGTTAACAGGATAATGAGTTGTACCTTTTCTATTGGTTAAGTGTCAGAGAAAGAGGAGGAGAAAGACACATATGCAGAAGGGTATTTAATGTCATGCAACAATTGTAAGAACGAGTATTCTGTGTCCTGTGCCTGGGACCAGACTCCCTGCATATTTCAATAAACATAACAACTGACTGAAGAAAAGGACTCTGTGCAGTTTCTTGAATCTACTTACTCACCATCCTCTTTTTAAAGTTACATCAAGCAGAAATGCCCTGGGGCCACGGCGCAGACCGCAGTCCTGGACCACTCGGCCACCCCTGTGCCACATCCCACTTCATCTCCTTCCACCTCTTCAGCTGCTCCCAGTTTTTACAATAACCAATTTATTATTTTAAGGCTTTGTCTCACAACTGCAACTTGCCCATATTGACTCAGGAGAGACGAAGGCAAGCACTCCCGTCCTCCGAAACATTTCGTTTTTTTTATGGCGGTGCATTGTTTCTTTCTGTTTTGTGTTCTAATGTACCCCAGCAAACCTATATAGCATTTCATTCAGCACAAGTTGGACTTTCCTCTGGTCAAAGCCCCCATGTGTAAAGCTGATCGCAATATTGAACCACAAGTGTAATGTAAATGTAATGGATGTGCAATGGATGTATTGTTTATTTTTTTGAATGTAATAAGATTGAGTTTTATTGTGTGGTTTTTATTATTTTTACTGTTGCACTGGAAACCCCAGGGAGACTACTGGTCTCAATAGTAATTGCAGTGCTAATTCGTAATGGGGCCAGCTGTATAAAAACAGGTGGGGTTAATCAGCGAGAGAGCGACCAGGGTTTGAGAGATTTGTGAGCTGAGAGCACGGGTCGGGGAACTACTGTTTGGTAAGGATTGTAACTTTTTAAGTGTAATACTGAGGTGCTGTGAATTGGCTGAAGCGCTAGAAGTTAATGGTAAACTACTACTATTCATATTGAATAGTTTGGTCTGCTCTATATTGGAGTGGTTTCAGTAAAGTATCCCCCGTGCTCTTAGACGTCGGTCGCAATTGTATGGGGTTGATTACAAAAGAGACTGTGCATTGTCTGTATTCTGAGTTGGTAATTACGATCCTGTGAATTTCAATGTAATTATCTGAGCGCTGCATATGAACCTTTTTTTTCTGTGATTAGTTGTTTTAGACTTTTAGAGTAGCGTCTTTGTCCTGATCATCCTAACTGTAATTGTGTATGTGTTTACAATGTATAGTTATAAAAGGCCTGTTAACTGTTTATTGCACACCTGCACTTTATCAACTTGTGTATTAACTAAAATAGTGGCTATTGGAGTGTTTAAGCATTAGGCATTTTTTTAGGTTGCACGACTGATTATTAGTTTTTTTTAAAGTGTGTTATTTAAGGTTCGTTTTATTGTTTGGAATTGTGTTGGTGGAAACCACTATTTGTTTTGAAGGCTGTTATTTAAAAGAGTTATTGTGCTGTGAATTATCTTTTTATTTAGAAGTGTTGGTGTGACATGACTTAGTTTTAAAGTAGTGCTTAGAGTCTAATGGGATCGCTCTTGGTTAATAATCTGCTGCTATAGTTTAAAGGTTGTTGCTATCTAATCTGCTGCTATAGGTAAAAACTGTGATATTTTGTTTAAATAAAAATTCTTGTTTTTATACCTTGTTGTCCTCACTTTACACACTGTGCTGTCTTGATTTTTAAAGAACCTGTTATTTATTTGGAGTTATATTAACTTCAAATTGGCGTAGTCATTAATTCTACTTAATTGGTTATTTTAAGATAGTCAATTTAATTATAGGGATAACAGAGGGGGTTATCCTTGGTGAGTTAGTGAACGGTGTTTTGGAGGGGGACGCTACATAAACACTAAAATGTATATGTTTTATAATCTGTTTTGTTTGCTATGTTGAAAGCTGTATTGTTGAATTTGTCTTTCAGTGTAATTAAATATTTTTAGTATGTTATTCATATAGTGCACTACCTGGTCCACTGTTTAAAAAGTATCAGTATCTGTGGACATCACTTTTCTCATAAACATGTTGGGTTTACCACTATGTCCTTGGATGTTCGGCTGATGTAATCAAGACAGCCAGACAGGTGGGGGTGAAACACTGAACACTGAAACAAAAGATCATCTTGTTGGTTGCATGAGATATGCCTTTAATTTCTATTCATTCAATGTAACAAAATAATTTCCTGTAATAAATATATGTGTGTAATAATTTGTATGCATTCAATGTAACAGAATAATTTCCTCTAATACATATATATGTAATTGTTTGGTGTGGATTTAAACACTGAAATGATTATATTCTAATCTGTTTTGTTCCAGATGTACCTGTTTTGTTTACTATGTTGAAAACTATATTGTGTTTCAATGCAATTAAATATTTCTAGTTTACAACAAGTATGGTATTCATATTTCATACTACCTGCTCCACTGTATCTCTGGACGTCACTTTTCTCATAAACACCTGCACTGAACATTGAAATAAAAGTTGTATACCTATTGGTTGCACGAGATATACCTTTAATTTCCATTCATGCCATGTAACAGAACAATGTCCTGTAATAAATTGTATATAATTGCCTGGTGTGGATTTAATGCATTTTTCACCTGTGGTTTTGTCTTTTTTTTGTACACACGTTAAGATTTATCAATGAAATACATTCTTATTTTTAAGTACATTGTATTGCTTCATTTCATTTTAAAATGCCTGTAATAGAAAGGAATTAGCAATACATAGTATTTGATTAAAAAAAAAATCTTCTCCAGGGGTTTTCCTTACTGTTGACATCATTAATATATCATCATTATTAGTAGTAGTATTATGCATACTACATTGTTCTATCAATTTTATATTGTATAGCATCTTTCAAAAAGATATAAACACTACATACTAGAATAATAAAAAAAAACGAATAAACTAGAACATACTAAAATAAAAACAAAACATGACACAATCTGTATTATAAAAACATGACCGGTTTTAAAAGTAAATGCATTTAAGAGCAGTACAGGGGCTGTAGGAAAGTGAAGGTTTGGATGTGATCTGGGCGTTTGTTTATTTGGAACGCTGATCCTTTTATATTATTGAATTAAGAGCGCGTTTGCGAACTGGGTCACGTGACACGCTGATTAATGTGGAAGTGTGTTTTTTTTATTTTTTTTCTAAGGCAGATACTGTCGATGCTATGACTCCGGGGGCTTTTTTAAAGCAATTTAGACGGCGCGTCGGTGGCCTGGGGGCGCGGATGGCGGCCTCCCCCCCGCCGGGACGCGAACTCGCTACCCCGCGCTCCACGGGCGGTGCGCGGTGCTAAGATTGAACAGATTCTTGTTTTTATGGCACTGCCATTTCTGCGAGCTTTGTTTTTCCTTTGCTTGCCCTCGTTCTTCACTGTCATCTTCATCTGCAAGTGGCTGAGGCTGACTATGCTTTTTGTCCTTCAGGGAAAATCTGGCATTGGCCTTTCTCATTAATGGGAATGCATGACAGAAGAGTGCTATTATATGTGGCTTCCCAAAAGTAGGCCTCAGTTTGTGTTGACTTGGGCCACATATCATCTCTGCTTTTTGGGAGACATTGTCCTGTACAAGTATTTGATTAAGAAGGACATGTGTGTTGTTTTGTAGTGCAGTAAATCAACATTGTAGACTGTTCTGCATTTTCAAAGAAACCTTGATGGAAAGGTCAACAAGATATGTTGCTGTCATGGGTTTTGAAGCATGCCTCCTGCCTGTTAAGTTTTTCACTAGTTGTGTGATGTAGTATTGTTTTTGGCGTTGCTGTCTTAAAATATTCTTCCTTTTGTATGTGTTTGTTAATTGTTTCACTTTGTAGCAAATGTTGTAGGTTTGTCTTCTTTTAGCTCTCACAAGGGTATATTTGTCAGCATAATATGCCCTGCACAAAGTTTTTTTTTTGGGGGTTCTGATGGTATTGTCTTTTCTTTGCAGTTGTTTGCAAAGCAGGATTTGCGGCATACTTTGTCTTTTCGTTGTTTCTTTTTGGCTCTGGGTTTTTATTGTAGCTTTCGCACTCCCGAAGTCGCCTTGCCTCTAGTGGAAGCTGTTGTTGTTGCCTTTCTGTTTGGATATGTGGGTCCTTATCGTGGTGTTGTAAAAGTTTTTGTTGTTTTCGTTCTGGGTTCTTTGGGCGACATTCCAGCTGTCTTTGTTTTTGGTCTGGCTGTGGTTTGTAATTTCCTTGCTGTTCTGTCTTAAACATTGGGTCATGATTGGTGTGGTGCTGTATTGAGGCATGATTGGTGTGGTGTTGTATTGAGGCATGATTGGTGTGGTGTTGTATTGGGGCATGATTGGTGTGGTGCTGTAATTGAAATTTCTGTGGCTCTGGTTCTTGATAAAGTCGTGATTTCTGCTGTTGTGTTTTGTGCTGTGTCTCCAAGTAATGCAAATCTGGCTGTTTGTGAATAAATGACATGTAATTCTCCTGTTGTTGACATTGTTTGGTCACAACACTGAAACCGCCTGTCACCAACTCACTAAAGTCTGTCACCAACTCACTAAAGTCTGTCTGAGCTGCCTCTCTCTCCTCTGTCCTAATTCTCCTCGACCTCTCTGCTGCCTTTGACACTGTTGATCACTCTATTCTACCATCATCTCTCGCTGACCTGGGGATCTCTGGCACTGCTCTGGCCTGGTTCTCCTCCTAACTCTCCAACCGCACTTACCAGGTAACCTGGCGTGGAGCAACCTCCACACCTCGCCCTCTCTAAACAGGAGTCCCCCAAGGGTCAGTCTTGGGTCCTCTCCTGTTCTCTCTCTACACCCGCTCTCTGGGCCCCCTCATCGCATCCTATGGTTTCTCATACCATTTCTATGCTGATAATGCTCAGATTTTCCTCTCCTTCCCCACCTCTGACTCCACCATCCCCTCCCGTATCTCTACCTGTCTGTCTGCTATTTCTTCCTGGATGCACTCGCATCACCTCAAACTCAACCTCTCTAAATCTGACCTCCTTTTCTTTCCTTCCTCCTCCTCCCCCTCCTCTGATCTTTCTATCTCTGTTCCTCTGGACTCTACCACACTCTCACCCTCTTCCTCTGCTAAGAACCTCGGAGTCACCCTGGACCCCTGCCTCTCTTATTCCCAGCACATCTCCTCTCTGGCACGCACTTGCCGATTCTTCCTGAGCAACATCCGAAGAATCTGACCTTTCCTCACCAACTATGCCACCCAGCTCCTGGTCCAGGCCTTGGTACTCTCCCGCCTAGACTACTGCAACTCCCTCCCGCTGGCCTCCCTGCGTCGGCCACCCGTCCGCTCCAGCTCATCCAGAACTCCGCTGCCTGCCTGGTGTTCTCTCTGCCTCGCTTCTCCCATGCAACTCAACTACTCTGCTCACTCCACTGGCTCCCGATCACCGCTCGCATCCAGTTCAAGACTCTTATACTAGCCTACAGATGCCTTGACCAGACTGCACCCAGCTACCTCCAGACCCTCATCTCTCCCTACACCCCCACTCGACCTCTCCGCTCCGCCTGCACTAGAAGACTAACTCTACCTCCTCTACGCTGCCCTGCCTCCAGAGCCCACTCCTTCTCCACCCTCGCTCTGCAGTGGTGGAATGACCTTCCTACAGATGTCAGGACTGCCCAGTCCCTGACCACATTCCGGCACCTCCTTAAGACTCACCTCTTCAGACAGCACCTGTAGAACTCCTCTGTTTTTCCCCTGGGACACTTATCATCCTTCCTCAAATGTGCTTTACTTGCTCTTATCTGCCCCCTATTTTACTGCATTTAATCCTGTTCTTCAGAGTACTGTAATCTGCCAAGTGTTTAATCTATAGTATTTTGTATTTAGTCATATCCTGATGTAACTATCACTGTCACTGTTATCTGCTGTATTACTGAATTGTATTTTGTCACACTTGTACTTGCGTGAACCAAAGTCATTGTATTTATCTTGCTCTTAATTGAATTATTATTTGTACTGTGATACTTGAAATGTATTTGCTTATGATTGTAAGTCGCCCTGGCTAAGGGCGTCTGCTAAGAAATAAATAATAATAATAATAATAATTGTCTGTGTAGGTGTTGGTCCCAATGACGTTGTTCCTGCTGCTGTTGTTGTCTGACTTTGCGATGCTGATTCTGCTGGTTTGTGTTACAGACAGTTGCACGACAGTATTGTTCAGTGTGCTGTGTTCGGTCTGGAGATCTCACTTGGACCGTTGCACGACGGTATTGTTCAATGTGCTGTGTTCGGTCTGGAGATGTCACTTGGACAGTTGCACGACGGTATTGTTCAGTGTGCTGTGTTCGCTCTGGAGATCTCACTTGGACAGTTGCACGACGGTATTGTTCAATGTGCTGTGTTCGGTCTGGAGATGTCACTTGGACAGTTGCACGACGGTATTGTTCAATGTGCTATGTTCGGTCTGGAGATGTCACTTGGGCAGTTGCACGACGGTATTGTTCAATGTGCTGTGTTCGGTCTGGAGATGTCACTTGGGCAGTTGCACGACGGTATTGTTCAATGTGCTGTGATCGGTCTGGAGTTTGCTGAAATTGTGGTTGTGTCTGTGTCTCTGGTTTCTGATGTGTTATTGTAGTTGTTGTGAGTGGGCTGCCATTTGTTGATCCTTATCCTGTCCTATCCATTTCATGTAGTATTTATGTTGTTGTTTTCTTTGTCGTTTCATGGTGAAAGGCATGATGGTTCCAGTGTTTCAGGCTGACTTACAATTGTCACAATTATGCACATTCTGTTCACATACAATTACCTTTTTATCCAGTTGTTTATACTGAATCTAGGTAAAATACCTTGCTCAAGGGTACAACAGCAGTATCCCGCACCTGGGATTGAACCCACAACCCTGTGGTCAAGAGTCCAGAGCACTAACCACTACTCCACACTGCTGGCCCTGAGTCTAGATACAAAGTAATGTGTCGATTTAAACCAAAGTAATGGTTTTGGAGACATTTTCTAGGGGAAACTGATATAAAGAAAAAACTACTTCAGATAATTCAAGAAAACAGAAAAATGTTTAAACACATATAGTACAGTGGCTAAGATAAGAGTGTGTAATAAGCAAAACCCGGTGTCTGACCTTCATACATTTGTTTAAAATGTTGTGTTTGTGAAATAATAGAACAAGTATAAAAGCTACACTGAAAAACACTTGTCACACTTTTAAAACACATCATTGGGTTTATGATTTGAAATGTGTTTAGGATTTAAACACTGTGTGGTGTTTTATAAACTCTTGCACGTGTTTATGATTTGTAACACTTTTTAAACATTTATACACGTTTATAACAGGGCTGGTGTTTAAAATCTAAACAAAAATGGCACAGATTAAACACATCACGGTTAACAAATATTTAGAGTTCCAAATGACTAAACACCAGAGTTACACCTAATGACGTATGAACACTGCTGTTTAGGAATAGAGCATTTCAGTTTGTATTTTTTTTTACTATACACACATGCCATTTACATACAAACATTTCACAAGTCTGTGGTTTTACAGTGCAAATGTATGAAAAGAAGACAGAGGTAGCCATAATACAGTCAAATTTAATGTCACTGAAATTGAAATATCCCAGGCCGAATATAATGCATGTAGTGACTATTTTATTAACAGTATTTTCATAATTTTGTTTTAATACAATATATGGATTGGAACTAAATAAAATACATATACAGTATATTA
Organism: Acipenser ruthenus; assembly: GCF_902713425.1. Lineage (NCBI taxonomy): Eukaryota > Metazoa > Chordata > Actinopteri > Acipenseriformes > Acipenseridae > Acipenser > Acipenser ruthenus. The sequence continues at coordinate 30,420,129 of NC_081195.1, read as the reverse complement.
ATTCCTAAAAGCACATGTGTCAGTTTGTAGAATTGTGCACACTGTAAACGGAAATAAAAGCTGTTTGGGGTCTTCTTCTAATTACAGAAGCAGCATAATGCCTGTAATTGTACTTTAAATGAATAACATCTGATAATGTCCGAGCTGCGCTTATTGGCACCGTTGCAGTAAAACGACTGAAAATTGTACATTTTCCATCAACAAATATTTGCGCTTCTGCAGTGCTAGATTACACTATCACAAATTCACAATAAATATATGGCACATTAATAATGCAGACATATAATAAATGCAAAATTAGCAAAATGCTTTGCTGGTAAAATTGTCTTGTTTTACAGCAATATAACCTAGCAATGTCAGAATAGAATCGAACACAGTAACTAGTGAGAAATATTTGAACTTACTGTATGTTACTGCCTGACATAAAATTAGTCCCTGAAGTCTTCCAGAATCTCCACAGTTTCAATATAATTCATGAATTGTACTTTATTTCAAGCCAACGAAGCTCTCAGCTTAGTTTTTTTCCACAACATAGTTTTGGATGATTAACAACTTTTGTTTTCATACCAAATCCAACAAAACAATCCATGCATTGCAGGTGCAGGGACGGATCCAGTAAGGGGGGAGAGGGGGGGTGTCCTTGGGGTCCTGAACCCCACCCCCCCCATCATTAAAAATGTAAATGTATTGTTTACTGTAACGGTATGTTTCATATCACGTATCCCCCCTTCATGACAGTCTGACCCCCCCCCCCCATTCACGAACATTTATGTTTTTTTTGTGCTTGCGTATCAGGTGGTGTCTGGAATGATCCAAATGCAATTAAAACAGCGTGTGGAGGCGTGAAATAAATATATTTATAACTTGCCTGTAATGGAATGAGAGATGAAAAGTTTTGCTAGGAGAGAATAGTAGTGAGTAGCTGGCTGAGCCCAGTGACCCGGGAATCTTTTTTAAGGCGAGCAAAGCGAGGTGGGAATTATTTAAAATGAGGGCATCGAGCTGGCATCGATACATTAAAAGTAAATCAACTCATTTTTGCAGTTTAATCTACTATTTGTTATTGTAAAGCAAAACTTCAAAGAAAAGTTTAAAGTACCTGGTATTGACAGGCAGTCTCCCGTCGAAGTACCAATCACCAGAGGCGGATTTATTAAATCCGGGGCCCTGGGCACAAACTTCTGAAGGGGCCCACCGTCACCCACCCACCGTCCCATTCACGAAGCTCCCTTGCCTCCTTGTGTAACTTTTCCACATATTAGGCATCTTGTTTTGATTATGTATCGGGTTTTTAGTGTTTAATTGTATGGGGAAATCCGAAATGATTAAAACGGAAATCAGGAAAAATGTAAAATAATAACATATTTCATAGGGCCCTACATCTGCTAAACAATAACAACACACACACACACACACACACACACACACCTCAGCACGAAATGCAACAATCACAAACACTCACACAGAGTACGTAACCACATGAAAACACAACATACTGTCTGTCTACACACCAACCCAGAGTTTGCAACAAGCAGCGATATCACACAAAAGTGATGACGGTGCACTGTTAGCTATAAAACAACACGATGCCACTCAAGAGCACGTGTTCAATGCGAAATTTTAATTTCATAACAGAAATTATGGCAACAAGGCATGTTCATAGGGTTAGCTCAAGTTCACGCATATAACCTGCACAACCCAAACTCTAAGACATGAATCACACCACAATAGTCATCCATTGTGCATTGCATTCAAGTTGTTTCAGATATTGTTTTTATAGTTGCGCATCAACAGCAAATGAGGAAAAAGTACCACTGCCTTACCTTTTAGGCCAACACCTTCCTACTCGATTTCCTCTTGGTGAACTCTGTTATGATGTCCTCAAAGTCCATTATTTTTAACAGTTCCGACTCGATCGCCATCAGCAATAACGCATTAAGCCGCCTTTGACATATTGTTGATCTCAGCTCATTTTTCACTCTTGTCATCAATGAAAATGTGCGTTCCCCCTCACAGTTAGTAACGGGCAAGGTCAGAAAAAGTCTGCAATGAACACATTGGGAAATGTTGAATGGAGTCTGTTTGCCGCAGAATTAGAAGCAGTTGTGTAGGATATTTGTTTGGCTCTTCTTGAATGAAGAATTTGAACTGGATAAGTCCATCAGCGAAGTTGAGGCCAAGGTTATTTGAGTAAACAGCAGCAAGCTCTGCTGGCCGTTTGCGTGTGTCACTGAGGTCAGACACGCCGTTTTCAAAGAGAACCTCAAAGCGATCGTTCAGCTCCCTATAGGCACCCAGTCGGTGATTGAGATAAGACAGTAACCTGTCGATTATCACATTGAAAGTCTCTACTCTATTTTTGGCTTCCATCAAGTGACACAGTAGGCTCCTATTTATCGATGTGATGTTTTGTAAAAGCGAAGTTGCTTTGGCCTCCTTCTCCAATTTCCTTTTTGTAGAGCCACTCATGTAATGTTGTTGATCCATTTCTTGACTAGCAGCTAGCCACTCTAAATTTTTCTCAGTAGCGAATTGACATCGCCTATAATTAGGTTGGGCAGGTTTATGCAAAATAGTTCACGGGACATTTCATGCACAGTTATTATTCAAAGGATTGTAAGCCTAAAATGTGTTTTGGGGAGATGAGCTATTTACTGCTGCGAAAATAACTGTTGTTTGCTGTGTTTAAAACATACAAATTGACAGTATGGTCCAGTGACCATGACGGCTATTTCTAGTGCAGAGCGGTTGCATATTAAACACACACAGACCAAATGAATCCTAGAGTGAAAGTGTTTTTATTTGAATCTGCTCATGTTCACATTATATTATATGTACGAAAGGACTTGATTGTGTGTGTGTGAGTGTGTGTGCGAGCGTTTATGTGCATGTGTGCATGTGTGTGTGCGCGTGTTTGTGTGCGTGCGTGAGAGTGTGTGTGTGCGTGTGTTCGTGTATGTGTGAGTGCTTGTGTGTGTGTGTTGTTTGGTAGCTAAATGTTTCAACCTCTTTGTTGCACTTAATTTTAGGCAACTTGCAATATATATATATATATCTTTTTTATTTTATTTATTTATTTATTTATTTTTTACATGAAACTTGTACTTTTTATATAGGTATATAAATGTCAATTGCTGTGGATTTAGACAAGGAAGCTACATGCCACTCTTGTGTGCAATTCCATTCTATGGTATCTACCAAACAAACAGGAAACTAAAAATTTTCACGGGAAAGCGAAGCTGGTCACGCTTGGATGTAAGCTTAATAAACAAACTCATTTCAACAACTGCGCAGTGGCGCAGAGGGCTAAGGTCGTGTGCTCATCAAGAACGTCATTTTGCGAGTTCAAACCACTGTATTTTTTTTTTCCTGCGATATGTGCTGTTTTAAAACATAAATAATTAGTTTAATATAAATGGTGTGGATATCAAACTGCTTGCATTCCCTGGTATGTTTTGATGTTGACCAACATGTGGAATCACATGATTGGTAGATGTCCAGTTATTTAGCTTTTCTGTTTGAATAGTCGCTTAAAAAGTAGACGGAGGAGGAAGAAGAAGGAGAATAACAATTTTACCTTAGTTTGACATTGTTTTCTAAGAGGTTGTGGCAAAGTGGCTAGTGAAGGGGAACAGGTGTAGCGGTGATGCGATGCAGGAGTGAACAGGCAGACAACGGTATACAGTGGAAAAATGGTGTTTTATTTATAATCCAGGTCTGGTGACCGTCAACTAATAAATCCCCGGCTATACACACCAATGTGTAAAGCACGGGGGTAACAAAACAGGGCACAGTCCCGAACAAAAAGGAACACACGGTCACCAGTCCTGGGTGAGTGCAGTCGTGCTGGTGCTTAGTGCAAACACAAGTATTTCGTGACGGTTAGTGCAGTGGTGCTCCGGATTGTGCTGACCCTCCGCGACAGCTCCGGAGATGTGCTCTAACTGTCTGGTGAAGCAAAACACAAACAATTACCACACAGACAAACACAACACAAAAACCCCGTATCACGTCTCTTTTTTATTTATTGAGAGCTCCTCTCTCAGTCCTTCTCTCTCTCGCGCTTTACCCAAAACGAAGGAAAAGAACAGCGTTACCCTGGCCCCTATATGTAATCCCGCATGATATCTAGGTAAGCGGTTGCAGCTGCCTTATTACTTGCAGCTGCCCCTCGTTTACCTGTCAAATCAATACGGTCTTACAACAGAGTCTCGCTTCCTTCCAGGCTGACCCACTTTCCGGTCCCGGAAACGAACTGTCAGGCCAGCCCTTCCAGATACTTCTCCTCCCGTTCTTTAGCGCCCTCACAGGTCGGGAGGAAGATTTATCACCAGAACTCACTGTATTTCTGTCACATATCCCACCGCTCAGAGTGGAGCCGAAGGAACACTCGGCTAAATCTACCTTTCCCATTACTCCCCCCTCCCGGGAAAAATAATCCGCATTTTGGTGGTCTTTCCCCGCACGGTGTACCATGTGGTACATGAAGGGCTGCAACGCCAGATACCACCGAGTTATCCGGGCATTGCTGTCCTTCATTGTGCTTAACCACTTGAGGGGGGCGTGGTCTGTGACAAGATCAAATGAGTGTCCCAGCAGGTAGTATCGTAAAGAGTGAGTAGCCCATTTAATGGCTAAACACTCTTTTTCGACTACGGAGTAGTTACGTTCCCGAGGTAACATTTTTTTGCTTATGTACAATATCGGGTGTTCTACTCCAGCTACTTTTTGGGACAAGACTGCACCCAAACCTACATCCGAGGCGTCGGTGTGGAGGATGAATCTCTTGGTGAAATCTGGGGTAATAAGGGTGGGGGCCTGGCAAAGTTTACGCTTAATCATATCAAACGCCCCCTGACACTCAGCTGACCATTTAATCAAATTTGGAGCACTCTTTTTGGTGAGGTCGACTAACGGGTTAACCACTGTGGCGTACTCGGGGATGAAGCGGCGGTAATAACCGGCTAAGCCCAGTAGTGACCTCACCTGAGTCTTGGTTTTGGGGATCGCTGCATCAACCAAAGCCTGGATTTTGGTGACCACAGGTCTCACCCTTCCATTTCCCATTAAAAATCCCAAATATTGAGTCTCTGTCTTGGCAAACGCACATTTCCTTAAGTTAGCTGTCAGCCGGGCTGCCCTTAGAGACTGAAGAACGGCTGCAACCCTAGCCAAATGCTCTCGCCAGGTGGAGCTGTAAATCACCACGTCATCAATATACGCTGCTGCATATTCATGATGTGGGCGTAAAACCTGGTCCATCAGTCTCTGAAAGGCAGCGGGCGCACCATGTAGCCCAAATGGCATGGTTTTAAAGTGGAACAGCCCCTCTGGTGTTGAAAATGCGGTTTTCTCTCTGGAGCTGCGGGTTAAAGGGATTTGCCAGTATCCCTTCGTCAGGTCCAGAGTGGAAATAAACCTCGCTTTTCCCAGTCTGTCTAAAAGTTCGTCGACCCGAGGCATGGGATACGCATCGAACTTAGCAATAGCATTTACCTTCCTGAAATCTACGCAGAAGCGGTTGGTGCCGTCCTTCTTAGCCACTATTACAATAGGACTGCACCACTCGCTCCTGGAAGGTTCAATCACTCCAAGCTCGAGCATATCCCATACCTCTTTGCGAACGCCACTTCGTCGACTTTCCGGGATCCGGTACGGTCTCTCTCGCACTGTGACACCTGGAGGAGAGATAATGTCATATTCAACTAAGTTTGTCCTGCCGGGCACATCAGAAAAAACATCGCTGAACTCCTCAATAAGCTTACGCAGCTCTCGTTGCTGATCCGGAACTAATTGTTCCCCCATTGAAATCGCTCTTGTGCTCGGGGTCTCTGGACAGGGACCTAAATCATCCTCCATATTGCCTGGGGCTATAAATAAGACCTCCCTTGCCTGCCAGGGCTTCAACAAATTAACATGGTAAATTTCACGTTCATTCCGGCGATCGGGCTGTCTAATTTCATAATTTACTTTCCCTATAGCCCGAATCACCTCATACGGCCCCTGCCATTTAGCACACAGTTTTGACTCTGATGAGGGAAGTAGCAGCATTACCTTGTCCCCTGGTCGAAAGGTTCGAATCCGTGCATTTTTGTTGTAATGCTGCTCTTGTCGGTGCTGAGCCGATCTGAGGTTGTCTCGGGCCAAACGACCGACCAAATCCAGGCGATCTCTGAGTAGGAGCACATACTTCACTACATTTTTAGACGAGCCTTTGTGCTCCTCCCACCCCTCTCTCAGCAGGTCGAGAATGCCGCGAGGCTGCCGGCCGTACAGGAGCTCAAAGGGGGAGAACCCCGTTGAACTCTGCGGCACTTCTCTCACTGCAAAAAGGAGGTAGGGGAGAAGTGATGCCCAATGTTTTTGCTCTTGTGTTACAAATCGCCTCAGCATCGACTTTAAGGTCTGATTAAAACGTTCCACCAGACCGTCCGATTGTGGATGATAAACGGACGTCCTGATGGGACGTATTTTTAATATTTTGTACACCTGCTGTAACGTATTGGACAAAAAATTAGTTCCGTGATCGGTCAAAATCTCCTTGGGGATCCCTACTCTAGCCATAATCTGTGCTAACTCGGTGGCTATTGCAGCGGCACTAGTGGACCTCAATGGAACTGCCTCCGGGTATCGCGTTGCATAATCCACCACTACTAAAATGTGCGTATACCCGGAGTCAGAAGGTAGCAAAGGGCCGACTATGTCCATTGCAATGCGCTCGAAAGGAGTGGAAATAATCGGCAGTGGGACCAAAGGGGCGGGGCGCACTCGACCCGGCGCTACTCGCTGGCAGTCTGGGCATGTGGCTACATATTTCGACACATCAGTATGAAGACCTACCCAATAGAATCGAGCCAATATCCGTTCCCTCGTCTTCTCGGCTCCGAGGTGCCCCGCAAAAGGGATATCATGCGCCAGCCTCATGACCTCCAGCCGACAAGACGGGGGAACCAATAATTGTGATACAGGCTGTCCTGTGCCCGCGGCTAGGTTTACCCTATACAGTAATTGCCCCTTGATACTGAAGTGTGGATATACTAGCGCCCCAGCGCCTTCAACATCCTTACCTTCAATGGACCGGACCTGTCCCCAAGCGTGCACCAGTGACGGGTCGTTATGTTGGCCCCACACTAGGTCCGCGCTTGAGTACCACGGGTCCGGTACATTGAGAGGGGCTGGAATAACCTCTGCTCTAGTCGGTCCAGTAACCTCGCTCTCTCGGTCACACTGCGTTCCCACTCCCTTCGACTGGCGTTTATTACCATTGCAGCACTCTCCCACCAGACCCCAGCCTTGTCTCAACAACGCTCCCTCCCATTTTGCGGTCCGTCTCTCCTTATTCGTTTTTCTAGGACGGAAAAGAGGGGAAAACATTTCAGTGTGAAAAGGAAACACATCACCAATCCGTTCCTTTTTTTTTTCTGCCACGTTTACGTGTGTGGCTGAGACTGCCATTATTTGCATCAATTCTTTGAATTTTGGCCAGTCTCGGCCCAGAATAACTGGGTGTGGCAACCTTTCCGCCACCCCGACTACAAGGTGACGTTTTATCGGTCCTACCGATAAATATACTTTTAAGGTGGGGTATGCCGCCGTGTCTCCATGGATACAGGAGATGGCCACCTGACCTCGTGGCCGCCACGACACACCGCCCAGGAGAGCTGTCCTAATCAAGGTTTGCTCACACCCTGTGTCCACTAATGCGTGGGTTTTCACATTCCCTAAAACAACATTAATCAAACAAGGCCCCTCCCGACCATTTTCCCCCTGCTTACCAGTTTCAGGTGCCCAATTGCACGCGGCCACGTCACACTCCATGGCAGCGGGGCATGACCTGGCCAGATGTCCCGGCTGGTGGCACCTAAAACAGATAGGAGGGACAGAGGGGGCATAGGGTAGAAATCTGTCCCGCTGCTGGTATGGCAACGGGGCAGGGGCAGCACCTCTACCCCAGCTGGGGGCCAACCTTGGTCTCCATGGGGGGGAGGCAAGGGGGCCCAATGGGGTCGGCGCTCTCGGAGGTCTGGGTCCTGGGAACAAAGGGGGTGGTGGTGGTGTTGGAGGAGAGGGAGGGAGAGGTCGGCTGCTCCGAAGGGCAGGGGCCGACAGGATCCCGACCCGGGCAGAAGTCAGGGAGTCTTCAAAGTCTTCCGCCAATTTGACCGCCTCCTCCAGGGTGTCAGGGTTGTGGCGCCGTATCCACGCCTGGGTTTCGGCGCCGACCACATGGCAGAACTGCTCTACCACAATGGCTTCCCCCATCTGCTGGGCGGTCTTCTTCCCGGGGGTCAGCCAATGCACCATGTGGTCGCACAACCGCTCTGCAACCACCCTGGGGCGTGTCTCCGGGGCTCTCCTGTACTCCCTAAACCGCGCCCGGTGGGTCTCCGTAGTTATATTCAGACGGCGGAGGATAGCCTGTTTGACCAGGTCGTAATCTGTGGCGTTATGGTCACTCAGGGCTTGGTAGGCTGCCTGAGCCTCTCCGATCAGGCAGGGTCCCAACTGGCTGGCCCAGTACTCCCGCGGCCAAGCCGCCGCGGTAGCCAGCCGCTCAAACGCCACCAGATACGCCTCCGGGTCATCCTCCGCCGACATCTTCATCGCCCGTGCCTTCGGGGGCGACATCCGCGGTGTTGTGGTAGGGGCCGTCGCTGCAGCCACGGCCAGCCCTACCCGTTCAATGAGCGCCGTGTAGCGCTCCTCCCTCCTTCTCTCCTCTGCGTCGCGTCTGCTCTCCAGCGCCTGCAGCAGCTCCGCCAGTGCGTTGCGGTCCATGATCCTTAGTCTGACACCACGTGTGGCAAAGTGGCTAGTGAAGGGGAACAGGTGTAGCGGTGATGCGATGCAGGAGTGAACAGGCAGACAACGGTATACAGTGGAAAAATGGTGTTTTATTTATAATCCAGGTCTGGTGACCGTCAACTAATAAATCCCCGGCTATACACACCAATGTGTAAAGCACGGGGGTAACAAAACAGGGCACAGTCCCGAACAAAAAGGAACACACGGTCACCAGTCCTGGGTGAGTGCAGTCGTGCTGGTGCTTAGTGCAAACACAAGTATTTCGTGACGGTTAGTGCAGTGGTGCTCCGGATTGTGCTGACCCTCCGCGACAGCTCCGGAGATGTGCTCTAACTGTCTGGTGAAGCAAAACACAAACAATTACCACACAGACAAACACAACACAAAAACCCCGTATCACGTCTCTTTTTTATTTATTGAGAGCTCCTCTCTCAGTCCTTCTCTCTCTCGCGCTTTACCCAAAACGAAGGAAAAGAACAGCGTTACCCTGGCCCCTATATGTAATCCCGCATGATATCTAGGTAAGCGGTTGCAGCTGCCTTATTACTTGCAGCTGCCCCTCGTTTACCTGTCAAATCAATACGGTCTTACAACAGAGTCTCGCTTCCTTCCAGGCTGACCCACTTTCCGGTCCCGGAAACGAACTGTCAGGCCAGCCCTTCCAGATACTTCTCCTCCCGTTCTTTAGCGCCCTCACAGGTCGGGAGGAAGATTTATCACCAGAACTCACTGTATTTCTGTCACAGAGGTATGTATGTTTTTTTTCACATTTGAGATAAGAAAGTTTCAGCCTTTTGATATTGGTACAGATGGTAATTCTAAGTGATTTAGTTTTGCCGCTGCAACATGGTAAAAACAGCTAAACTCTTTGAGCTGTATAGAGACTCTCGGTAGTTTCAAACAAGTTCCTCTCAATATGAGAACACACCACCTTGTTTTTCAATGTGCTGTTTTCCCATGTGCTGCTTTTAGTCCAAAGGTGGCCAGCCCTTGTACAGAAATCTGCACACTACACAACACACAAAAACCTTTTTGTACAATGTTTAGAAATATTTTAGTCCACTCCATTATACACTAATCTCCCACAATAAAGTATCCGTACCCTATTCACACAAACAGTTGCACCACCTGCATTTCACCATTGTGTCATCAATAATCTCATGTCACTCACGACTTATTCATGTTTCAGGTGTCACATTAATCTAGTTATCATCACCTCTCCTGCAAGAAGCTCCATAAAATATTAATTGTAACCAACATAAACAAAACACATCGTAAACATGTGTGCAAACATCCCATTTCACATCACTCACATAGCTCTGAGTGACACTGCTTTTGTCTTTCCTGCGGCACTGGATTCTGATGCCTCAGCAGAGTTGAAATCCCTGTAGCTCACTCTGATATCGATTATGTGACCTATTTTTTCCCATTTTAATTGTATTTTCACATTTATGCTCTCTAACAATTCAACTTTTTTCTACTCGTGTATGTGTAACTGGTTCATTTTTGCTCCGGTAATGTGAATGTCTCTGCGTTGTGTTTAATTTATTATTCTCGCTTCTGCTACTCTGTCCCCCTATCCTTATCATACACGGACGACACAATTCAGGCACGGCAGGCAGTTTATTGTGGTTATTGCTGTTAAAATAAAAACAGATTTCAGTTTCAGGCAGCAATGTACATTTCCTTAAATACCCTCTTTCCATTCAAGCAGTGACTGGGCACAGTAGACAGTATAATTATAACATGCATTTGCAGAAAAACAAAATTGAACAAAACCCTGCTTACATGCTATCGCTGTGTAGTCTACTAGATCCTACCGTTAAACCCTAATATAAAAACATTCAAAACAATTATGTACAACTGATAAAAGGGAGGACAACATACCTGTTAAAATAAAAACAGATTTCAGTTTCAGACAGCAATGTACGTTTGCTTAAATCCCTAAAAAAAAAATAAAATAGATTCACCCGATATGCAATTCAGCTTAGGTCAAAACCCTGGGGGACAGCGTACTGTATACATAGCAACCACGTGTAACTACAGTAATCACAAATGCAACAAAAATATATGTATTAAAAACAAATAGCGCACTTATATGGGAATAAAACGATACAGGTAGGAGCTATTTTCAGTTTGTTATAATTACAAAACTATTGGAGTACTCTTATCTCGATAAAACTAAAGATTATGATTTGAGGAAACATAATGATGCTTACTCTCTTTCCATTCAAGCAGTGACTGGGAAGAGGTAACCCGAAACTGGAACTATTTAAAAGGGCATTGTCCACTCCCTTTGTCTCACCAAGGTGTCAGAACAGTTAACCTCATGGAATTCAAACACTCAAGAATCATCAGGCCCAGTCAGACACATATGAAAATACATATACATCTTAAGTCAGCATTTTGCTACCTAACAGAAGGCTTGGAGAAAAAAAAATTGAGGTTGATCAAGTCTCAAATCTCTCCTAGACTAATGTGATGCCTAGTACACCACAAACACCTAGGCAAATAGACATGCAGTAAATAAAACATGAATTCCATATCATCTAAGCTTAACATCAGGGTGGTAAAGAACAAAACATGTATAGTTAATAATATAGATACATCTGATACAAGAAAATTACCAACATCCCCCGTCAGTCATTAAAACGTAGTGAAGGATTACACACTAGGGAGCAGATTCTGATCGTGTTGCAAAGTCATGTGCTCAATTCACCTATTCACTGATCGAACAATTCTACCAAATCTAGTTCGGACAGGTTCACGGCCAGAGACAGAGCCCTGAATACTAGTGTGACAAGTGGGGGAGCTAGTGCTGTGAGGGAAAGTGGGAGGAGCAGATGAGACATCAGTGCCTGGATTGCTACATGTGTTTGAGCTAGTAGTTAAGGCAGAAACAGAATTAGAATCCAAGTCTTGTAATGTTTGAGATCCGCCAGTATTGTTGCAAGTTGAGTTGTCAAAAACCCAGGAGCAGACGCGATCATCAGCACTTGCTTCCTCGACAAGGGCAACAGACTCTGAAGGCAGCGAATCTTGTAATGAACTGTCTTCCATCTCACTAAGGAAATCTGTGGAAGGGTTATCGTCAGGCATATGGAGAGGCAAGAAGTTGGCTTGGAGCAGCAGTTTTCTGTGCACTACTCTGGTGTTCCCAGACTGATCTTGGATCTTATAAATGTGGATTGAAGGATTCGTGTCTAACACAGTGTACACTGTTGGTTCCCATTTATCTGCCAGTTTTCATTTGCCTCGTTCCCCTTTATTGGCTAAGAGGACTCTGTCTCCCACGGAGAGAGGCGAACCTTTTAATTTCTTGTTATACTCCTTGGCTTGATGGGTCTGCTCTTTAGCAGAGTGTTGCTGAGCTAGAGACATGGCTTCCTTGAGATCACTGATGAGAGACAGGACATAAGAATTGTAATCACACACTGCACTTTCATTCAAGACATTTTTGAACATCAAATCGACTGGCAACCTGGGTACCCTACCAAACATGAGAAAGAAAGGCGCAAATCCAGTTCTCATGGACCGTGCAATTATATACAAATGTCATTGACCGGATCAGTTGAGGCCATTGGTGCTTTGCTTTAGGTGGCAACGATCTGAGCATGTTCCCCAACATTCTATTGAATCTTTCAGTACCGCCATTACCCATTGGATGGTATGCGGTGGTATGGGATTTGTTAACTCCAGCTAACTCAAGCAGTTCGGCTATTAAGTTGCTTTCGAAATTCGCTCCTTGATCGGAGTGAATCCGCTCAGGAAAGCCGTACACACAAAAGAAATTGTCCCATAGTTTCTTTGCAACTTGCTTGGCAGTCTGGTCCTTGTAAGGAAAGGCATGAGCCAGCTTTGTGAAGTGGTCTGTTACCACAAGAACATTGACTGACTTGTTTTCATTGTCTTCAGAAGTCGATAAATACGAGCTCAAGTGCAGCAATGGTCCTAATGTTTTCTAAGGGGGCTCTTGCAGCAGGTTCGGGGATCTTGGCAAAGACGCATCTGTGACAGCATCGCACATGTTCTCGAATGTCTTTCTCCATGTCAGGCCAGAAGAATCGCTGACGAGCGAGATATAATGTTCGAGCTTGCCCCTGATGACCTGCCAGGTCATGTACTCCAGTTAAAGCGTAATTTCGCAAGACCTCAGGGACGATGTATTGGAACCTTTTCTTCTTTGTGAGTGGGTCCTTGGAAACCCTATATAAGATGCCATTCTGCAGCACAAGTTTCTCCCACTGTTTAACAAGTTTCAAGGCATGGTTTGGTATTCCAAACCGCTCTCTCCTGGAAGGCCGTCTTCTCCTCTCCACATACGTGATGATCCTAGAGATAGTAGCGTCCTGTCTTTGGTGAATTTGTAGGTCATGCAGGGAGAAGGTGGGTAGAGTATCTTGACCTGAAGGCACCAGCTGCTGAACATGTTGTGCAAGGCCGACAGCTCTGAGCTTGGAAGCAACGTCCCATTCCACATGCATATCTCGAACTGCAGACACTTCTTCCATTGACAGTGACCCTTGTACTGAATGCAGTGGCTGTGGAAGCACCACCTGATAGATGGGGAAAACTGGGGTTTAGCACCTCCTGTTGCTGGCAACTCCACCGAAACACATCCTGTATTTCAATAGCTGCAACTTCTTGAGCTTCCTCCATCAACTTAGCATAAGGCACAGACAGCAATCTCTGATCGAGATGCTTCACAAAAGGCTCCCTACTCAAGGCGTCCGCCACGATGTTCAACCTGCCTGGAATGTGCTTAATATCGAAAGTATAAGGGGCAAGTTTAGCGACCCAACGCTGTTCACATGCATCTAATTTTGGCTTGGTCATAATATAAATCAGCGGATTATTATCAGTCCACACAGTAAATCTGTGGCCTTTAAGCCAATGACTAAATTTGTCACAGACTGACCATTTCAATGCGAGAAATTCAAGTCTGTGGGCTGGGTATCAAGCTTGACTGCGGCTCAATGATTTGCTTGCAAAAGCAACTGGTCTTGTTTTGTCCTCTCCGACTGGGATTTGTGACAGCACAGCTCCAAGACCATTGAGTAAGGCATCGATTGACAGGACGAATGGTATGTCAAAGTCAGGGTGTGCTAAAATAGTACTGTTTAGAAAAGCATCCTTCAATTTCGCAAAGGCAACGTCAGAAAAGGTGGTCCAATCCTGTGGGGACAGTTCTTGAAAACCACCAGGCTTTCCCAGGCCTTTGGCCGTCTTGCATTTCCGCTTCTGACCTGCAGTGAGACTGAAGAGGGGCTTGGCAATAGAAGAACAGCCTGATATGAAGTGCTGATAATAGAGGACAATGCCGAGGAACGACCGGACCTTCTTTTGAGATGGTGTACAGCCGTCATCATTCATAAGATCCTCTTTCCTTATGTCCGAAATGGCCTTTATCTTGTCTTGATCAACCCCAACACCGTTGTTGTCAATGACATGACCTAAAAACTTGACAGTCTTGCACAAAAGGTGACACTTTTTCTGAGCAAGTTTCAAGTTGTTAGCTCGGAGACGACTGAACACTATCTCAAGGCGTTTCAGAGCCTCCTCTTCAGATGGTGCGAACACAAGCAAAGATAACAAAGGAGACTAGAAAAATTTAAGTCACCAAAAATACTCAACATCATGCACATAAAAGATGCAGGGCTGTTACATAACCCTTGGGGTAAGCGATTATACTCGTGCAGCCCCAGTGGAGTAGTGAATGCAGTAAATTTTCTTTCCGCCTCATGGAGAGGGATGTTATAAAATCCCGACGTCAGGTCCATTGTGCTAAAGAAAACGTTTCCTCCCAATGCTGCAAGACAATCGGCTTGATGAGGTACGGGGTGTGCGTCCTTGAAGGTCCTGGCGTTCAGCCATCTAAAATTTGTGCAAATCCTAAGGTCCCCATTTTTCTTCCAAACCATGACTAAAGGAGAGACATATTCACTAACAGACTTGCTGATAATCCCCTTCTCCTCCATTTCTGTCAGGACCTTTCGTAACTCCTGGTAATGTGCAGGCGGTATTCTACGGTAAGGAAGTTGAAATGGACGCTCATCAGATAAGTGGATCCTGTGCACAAAGCCTTTATCCTCACCACAGTCTAGTTTTCCTCTCGAAAAAATGTCTTGGTACTCCACTAATAAGTGTGCCAATTTATTCTTCCAGACGGATGAGGTCTGACAAGCTTCAATGTCGATATCACCTAATCCTGCGTCTTGTAAAATTGTCACATGATCAGTAGCTGCAGAGCGTACTGTATGGTTTTCAGAAGCTTGAGAGGCACACATATTGACTAACTCCTTGATCAATGTTCAGGTCTTCAACAGCAAGACAGGGAAAGACGTCCGCCAGTTTACAGTTGCGCTTTAAAGTTATAGCTTTCAAGGGAGGGTTGATAATCTTCATTGGAACCCATCGGTCTCCCCACATGGGTGTGACCACTCTTCCAACTAGAATGTTTTTCGGCGAAGTTTTAGATGTGGTTGGCTCGACAATCACCGTGCTCCCTAGAGACACACAAGCAGAACTAGGCAACTTCCCCCACACCAGATATTCACGCTTTAGTAACAGAGTGACGGCCTCATTTAGTTTGACTGTTCCAGTCTTCACAGATACACCATCGCCTTTCCACTGAACGCTTGATAACATCTCTAGGAAATGTTCACCATCAGAGTTGTTGCTCTTTGAAGAAATCAGCTCCCAGTAACTGTCTGTAGACCTCATAGCTTGTAATATGTGCTTGATAACATTAGAACCTACAATTATTATTATTATTTATTTCTTAGCAGACGCCCTTATCCAGGACGACTTACAATCGTAAGCAAATACATTTCAAGTGTTACAGTACAAGTAATACAATAAGAGCAAGATAAATACAATGACTTTGGTTCAAGCAAATACAAGTGTGACAAAATACAATTCAATAATACAGCAGATAACAGTGACAGTGATAGTTACATCAAGATATGATTAAATACAAAATACTACAGATTAAACACTTGGCAGATTACAGTACTCTGAAGTGCAGGATTAAATGCAGTAAAATAGGGGGCAGATAAGAGCAAATAAAGCGCATTTAAGGAACGGTGGTAGTGTCCCAGGGGAAAAACAGAGGAGTTCTACAGGTGCTGTCTGAAGAGGTGAGTCTTAAGGAGGCGCCAGAATGTGGTCAGGGACTGGGCAGTCCTGACATCTGTAGGAAGGTCATTCCACCACTGCGGAGCGAGGGTGGAGAAGGAGCGGGCTCTGGAGGCAGGGCAGCGTAGAGGAGGTAGAGCCAGTCTTCTAGTGCAGGCGGAGCGGAGAGGTCGAGTGGGGGTGTAGGGAGAGATGAGGGTCTAGAGGTAGCTGGGTGCAGTCTGGTCAAGGCATCTGTAGGCTAGTACAAGAGTCTTGAAATGGATGCGAGCGGTGATCGGGAGCCAGTGGAGTGAGCAGAGTAGTTGAGTTGCGTGGGAGAAGCGAGGCAGAGAGAACACCAGGCGGGCACCGGAGTTCTGGATGAGCTGGAGCGGACGGGTGGCGGACGCAGGGAGGCCAGCCAGGAGGGAGTTGCAGTAGTCTAGGCGGGAGAGTACCAAGGCCTGGACCAGGAGCTGGGTGGCATAGTTGGGGAGGAAGGGTCGGATTCTTCGGATGTTGCTCAGGAAGAATCGGCAAGTGTGTGCCAGAGTGGAGATGTGCTGGGAATAAGAGAGGCAGGGGTCCAGGGTGACTCCGAGGTTCTTAGCGGAGGAAGAGGGAGAGAGTGTGGTAGATTCCAGAGGAACAGAGATAGAAAGATCAAAGGAGGGGGAGGAGGAGGGAAAGAAAAGGAGGTCAGATTTAGAGAGGCTGAGTTTGAGGTGATGCGAGTGCATCCAGGAGGAAATAGCAGACAGACAGTTTGAGATACGGGAGGAGATGGTGGTGTCAGGGTGGGGAAGGAGAGGAAAATCTGAGCATCATCAGCATAGAGATGGTATGAGAAACCATTGGATGCGATGAGGGGGCCCAGGGAGCGGGTGTAGAGAGAGAACAGGAGAGGACCCAAGACTGACCCTTGGGGGACTCCTGTTAAGAGAGGGTGAGGTGTGGAGGTTGCTCCATGCCAGGTTACCTGGTAAGTGCGTTTGGAGAAGTAGCAGGAGAGCCAGGCCAGAGCAGTGCCAGAGATCCCCAGGTCAGCGAGAGATGATAGTAGAATAGAGTGATCAACAGTGTCAAAGGCAGCAGAGAGGTCGAGGAGAATTAGGACAGAGGAGAGAGAGGCAGCTCGGGCAGACTTAAGTGAGTTGAATAGATTCAATTCTTTTAGCCTGTCTGCATACGACGTGCCTTTTAAACCCGAGATAATTCTGGTTGCTCTTCTTTGCACCCTTTCTAGAGCAGAAATATCCTTTTTGTAACAAGGTGACCAGAACTGAACACAATAGTCTAGGTGAGGTCTTACTAATGCATTGTAAAATTTTAACATGACTTCCCTTGATTTAAATTTAACACTTCTTACAATATATCCAAGCATCTTGTTGGCATTTTTTATAGCTTCCCCACATTGTCTAGATGAAGACATTTCTGAGTCAACATAAACTCCTAGGTCTTTTTCATAGTTCCCTTCTTCAATTTCAGTATCTCCCATATGGTATTTATAATGCACATTTTTATTGCCTGCATCCAATACTTTACACTTTTCTCTATTAAATGTCATTTGCAATGTGTCTGCCCAGTTATGAATGCTGTCTAGATCATTTTGATCATCGTCTGCAAATTTAACAAGTTTGCTTACTATACCAGAATATATATCATTAATGTAGATTAGGAATAGCAGAGGAACTAATACTGATCCCTGTGATACACCACTGGTTAGCACGCTCCATTTTGAGGTTTCTCCTCTAATCAGTACTTTCTGTTTTCTACATATTAACCACTCTCTAATCCATGTGCATGCATTTCCTTGAGTCCCTACTGCGTTCAGTTTGAGAATTAATCTTTTATGCGGGACTTTGTCAAAAGCTTTCTGGAAATCTAAATAAACCATGTTGTATGCTTTGCAATTATCCATTGTCAATGTTGCATCCTCAAAAAAGTCAAGTAGGTTAGTTAGACACAATCTCCCTTTCCTAAAACCATGCTGACTGTCTCCCAGGATATTGTTACCATATATGTAATTTTCCATTTTAGATCATTATAGTTTCCATAAGTTTACATATAATAGAAGTCAGGCTTATTGGTCTGTAGTTACCTGGTTCGGTTTTGTCTCTCTTTTTGTGGATCGGTATTACGTTTGCAATTTTGTCTGTCGGTACAAACCCAGTGTCAAGAGACTGTTGTGTGATCTTGGTTAGCGGTTTGTAAATAACTTCTTTCATTTCTTTGAGTACTATTGGGAGGATCTCATCTGGCCCAGGGGATTTGTTTATTTTAAGAGCTCCTAGTCCCTTTAACACTTCTGCCTCTGTTATGCTAAAGTTATTTAAAACTGGATAGGAACAGGTCGACATGTTGGGGCATGATGTCCATGTCCTCCTTTGTAAAAACCTGTGAAAAGTAATCATTTAATATATTTGCTATTTCCATCCTTCATCTATGATTTTTTCATTTGTTTCTCTTAGACATTTAACGTCCTCTTTGAATGTTCTCTTGCTGTTCTAATATTGGAAAAACATTTTGGAATTGGTTTTAGCCCCCTTAGCAATATTGATTTCTATCTCTCTCTTGGCCTTTCTAACTTCCTTTTTGACTTGTGTTTGCAGTTCCAAGTACTCTTTCTGTGTACTTTGTTTTTGGTCCCTTTTAAACCCTCTGTAAAGTGCCTTTTTTCGCTGAATATTTTTTTTAATTGATCTATTAAACCATTTTGGCCATTTTGTTTTAGATTTAGATTTGTCTCCTTTTGGGATGTAATTGTTTTGCGCCTCTAATACACATTTTTAAAAAACAGCCATCCTTTTTCTGTGGATGTTTTCTCTATTTTACTCCAATCTACTTCTGTTAGTCTCTGTTTCATACCTTCATAGTTTGCTTCTCTAAAATTGTAAACCTTAGCTTTAGTCATTAATTTTGGGGTTTTAAAAAATACTTCAAATGAGACCATGTTGTGGTCTGAGTTTGCCAATGGCTGTCTGACCTCTGTTTTAGTTATTCTGTCTTCATTATTTGAAAAGACTAAATCAAGGCATGCCTCCCCTCTAGTCGGTGCCTTGACAAATTGTATTAGGAAGCTGTCATTTGTCATTTCCACCATTTCAATTTTGTCCGTCGTGCTCCCCACCGGGTTCTCCCATTTTAGACGGGGGAAGTTGAAATCCTCCATTAGTATGGCTTCTCCTTTTCTACACGCATTTCTAATGTCATTGTATAACAGATTATTTTGCTCAGCGTCTGAATTTGGCGGTATATAGCATGCTCCTATTATTATGCCCTTTGAGTTTTTGTCCATTATTCTGACCCTTATTGATTTGGCGTTGTTTTCTTTTAATTGTTTTACATGTTGTGTTGCTGCAACTGATTTAGTAAGGTGTGTGTATTTCTTTAATTATTCATATTTTTTACATCTTGACCACTTTTATACACTTTGAACTAGCAGTCCACTGGCTCTGTTTCCAAGATGGCTTTAAATGTCCCACTCAGAACTACCTTTCCCATCATCCTCCTGCTAACATATATTAGTAGTTCTGATCAGGTACTCAGAACAGCATCAATGACAACACTTCAAGCATCTATGACATGTATGGCTCATATGACATACCAATCAAAACTTGAATCCAGAATTAAACTGTATGAGGAATTGTATCAAAAAATTCAGAACTCATAGCATATGCACCACATAAAAATAAAAACAACTTAATGAGAAATTCTTTGGTAATCTGAAATGAAAATAACTTCACTGACTACTGTACAACTGTCACATACTAGTGCCTTTTCAGTAGCCTGCTCCATTAACAGTCCCTTAAATTGTTACATTTTGTTCAGAGGATTGTGCAGGTATAGTTACAGAATCCATTCCGGCCAAAATGAAAAACAAATCGAGACATGAGATTCCCGGTTACTGAAAATACGAAATGCGATGTTTACGCTAGCACTGACCTTTTCCACCGCATGGGGAGGAGTGGCTGGTTAGCTCAGTTGGTTAGAGCGTGGTGCTACTAATTCTGTGGTTAGGGGTTCGATACCTGTACTGGCCAGAGCTTTGGTAAAGGAACCATGGTGTGTTCTACTTATTTTCTTGTTAGCTTACTGTCAAACCTTTCATCTTTCACATTGCTATAGGTGCTGTTTTAAATGCTCACCCTAACTGTTGTGTAAAGATCTTGTCAGCCCAGCCAACACACAGAAATCCAGCCATGCTGAAAAAATTTGCCATGTTTTGCTGAACGTAAAAGACTGACCTCGGCGTGATTTGAACACAGCCTTTTGATCTGGAGTCAGACGCACTACCATTGCTCCAAAAGGTTGAACGATGGTTCTTCTAAAGTATTACTGTTGTCCCCCTATATTTGTCCTTCAAATATCACTTTCTGGCCTGAACAACACACGTTCTGACTACAGCACAGCAAATAACCACAGAGCACACTGTGTAGGTTTCCATAGTGTAGTGGTTATCACGTTCGCCTCACACGCGAAACGTCCCAGGAAGCTTGACTTGTTGTGCTCATGGGGAAATCCTTGTGTTTGGGTTCTGTTTTTTGCTTTTTCTCCTTTATTATTTATCCTTTTTCTTCAATTTTTTGGGCATTACTTGTAGTATTGTGATTGAAAAGGATTGCTTGCCTGGAGTTGTGGATGCGCAAAGGACAATGTCCCCAGGCATGTCTAGGCATGCCCAGGACACCAGGCCTCATGGAGAACAAAGGATTTACAAAAAAGAACATACAGTTGTTGTTCTAGTTAAGGATAATACGAAGATTTCAGCTGAAGATGTGATCAATGCCACCGATAAACAGTGCAGATATGGGAAAGTATTTCCATGTGTTCCTAAACAACAGGACACATATGAAGTTAGTGTGGAGAGTAGAGAAGTGGCGGACATACTGCTGGGAGGAGTAGACATAAATGGAAATAAATTGGAATGTGAGCCACTGGCTTTAGGTAAAGTTGTGGTTTCTTTCTTAAATTTACCTGCATATATCTCTGACCTGGACATTACCAGCAAGCTAGTATCATGGGGTGTTATAATCTGCTCAGATGTGAAAAGGAGATTTTATCCAGGTACTAGAGTTTCTGATGGGACACGTTTCATAACAGTCCAATTCACCAGTGAAGTAAAGTCGCTGCCATACAGTGCAAAGTATGTAACAGCTGAAGGACTGAGACATTTTCGGGTGATATATAACAATCAGCACAAAGTTTGCCTGTCATGTTTATCCTCTGACCATTTAATCAAGGACTGCCCCACTTTCTTATGTTTTGATTGTGGGGTTCAGGAGCACTCCAGGAGGAATTGTACAGTACCACGCTGCCAGGATTGTAAGAGAGGACCTCAGTGGTGCATTTGTACTGACTAGGTCAGAGGGAGCAAAACTGCAGCAAAGAGTTTGAGTGTGGGGGAGAAGCTACAAGTTACAGCTGTTGAAATGGAGGCTGATAATCAAATACCATCGGCGAGTAGTATAACTGGGGACCAGGCGCAAAGGGAGGCTGATGGCCAAGCACCTTTGATAGGTGTTGCAAAGGAGGATCATACGCAAACTGCATCAACAAAGAAGGAGGGGATGGAGCAGTTACAAGCTGAAGGGGGATGTTCAATAGAAGGGACAAGCTCAACTCGCCCCTCTGGGGAAACTATGTTAACTGTTGCTGAGGGAACTGAAAACAATCAAAGAGCAGAAGGATGAATGGGTTGAAAAAAAATGCTAAGAAGGAAGAGTTTAAAAATACAACCCTGCATTTCTAAGATCTCTTCCAGATGTCTGAGGAAAAATAAGAAGGTAAAGGAAACGGATGGAAATTTGATTAAAACCAGGGGGTTCGATGTTCTGCAAGAAAAAGAAGCATAATGTAGACATTTTTAAAAGAACTGTTTATTTATTTTTTTTGCAGGAATGATTTTCAGTATTATCACTTAATGTGAAAAGGTTAAGGAATATGACTAAACTTGAAAAAGTTTTAATTAATGTAAAAAATAATGATATTGTATGCCTACAGGAAACTTTTTGGGATGATGCTTTTATTAATGAATTCAAGCATTTATGAAATGGTGAAATATATACCAGCAATTACTCTATTACTATAAAGAAAAAAGACAGATGCAGGATTTTGAAGAATTTATTCTGTAAAACAATATTTTTGTTAAAGAAACAGCAAATAACCTTGTTTTTAAATTGTAAATATTGTACAAAATTTGTATTCTGAAATTGTTTCTGTACACTGATCATTTAATTTAAAAAAAGTGAAAAAAAGAGGTTGGTTAGGGCGTGGTGCTAATAACACCAAGGTCGCAGGTTCGAACCCCGTACAGGCCAGAGCTTTGGTAAAGGAACCATGGTGTGTTCTACTTATTTTCTTGTAAGTTTACTATCAAACCTTTCATCTTTCACATTGCTATAGGTGCTGTTTTAAATGTTCACTATAACTGTTGTGTTAAAATCTTGTCAGCCCAGCAAACACACAGATATCCAGCGACGCTAAAGTAATTCGCCATGTTTTGTCGAACATAAAAGACTGACCTCGGCATGATTTGAACACACAGCCTTCTGATTTGGAGTCAGGCACACTACCATTGCGCTACAAGGTTGAACGTTGGTTTTGTTAAAATATTATTGTTTTCCCCCTATATTTGTCCTTCAAATGAGCTTTCTGGCCTGAAGAACACACGTTCTGACTACAGCACAGCAAATAACCACAAAGCATACCATGTGGGATTCCATAGTGTAGTGGTTATCACGTTCACCTCCCACGCAGAAGGTCCCCAATTTGAAACTTGGTGGAAACATTGTACCTTTTTGGGCTGCGTTTAAGTAGCATTCTGCGTGAAAGAAATGCTATCAAATCAACAACCAAAGCAGCATTTTCTCTCCTTTTTTGTTTCGTGTAAGCAACCCGCCTTCCCTGGGCTCAACCAGAACCTAGATCGACAATTGCGCAGCAGGTAAATATTGTTAGGTCTGGTATTGTTAGGTTTAAATCCAGTGAATGTGACTTTCATCATTTTGAAACTGAAGCGTGCGATCGGACACATGAAATCAATGGAGATGTCTAATGTTTTACATGGGAAATGCGTATTTTGTTTGATTTGCAACAATGCATGGTAGTTCGTTTTGGAGAACTGTGTTTGGTAGGAAACACATTACCATACTGAAACTCTCTGCTCCAGCTTTAACGCGACGATGGGCGCCGTGGCTTAGCTGGTCTGTCTAGTAAACAGATCCTCCTGCGTTAGAATCTCAGCGGTGCTTATTGGATTGCTCTGTGTTTCTAATTAGGTTAAGCATGTGATGGAGTTCCATGGTGTAATGGTTAGCACACTGGGTTTTGAATTTAGCGATCTGAGTTCAAATCTCGGTGCTTTTAAGCTATCAGCATGAGAGGGAGGTTCATGTATTGACAGAAGACTTACTTTTCAGCACAAAATAATTCAAGCCAAAAGCTCAATGTTGTTTGCAAGTTGAAAGATTTAAAGAAAAACATTTAGCAGCGGTGGGATTCAAACCCACGCCTCCGAAAAGACTAGAACCTTAATCCAGCGCCTTAGATCACTCAGCCACGCTACCTTATACTGACGTCTTCCCCTCCTGACTTGTTTTATGCTGCACTCCAGTAGCTCTCCAGACCTGAGGCTGAACAGCTGTTGATTTGGGCAATGAAGTCTGAAAAGCGAACCGGACCGTGGCGGTGACAGCGCCGTATCCGTTTTATTTAAGAAGGCTACAGCATGCGAGGGAGGTTCTGTGGTGTAATGGTTAGCACGCTGGGCTCTACAAATCTCAGTGAAACCTGTTGCTTTTAATTGATATGCCAGTTTTTTCCAAAAAAACAAAAAAACTAAAAAAACACCAACCCTTATGAATAGCGTCACGCATAAGTACTGGATTACTACTTTTGAGTGGATTTGACAACTTTTGCATTCATCTTCAAACTGTGCTGGTAGATACAACTTTATCTTTTGATATTTCGTGGAAACAAATTACAACTCAAGCAAAGATCTCTTCGTTCATGTATTGTCAGAAGACTATTACTTTTCAGCAAGAAATAATTCAAGCCTCCCTTTGTGCTTGTAAATGTGTGAGATCAATTGAATTGATGTGATCCATAATGACACAGGAGATGAGGTGTGATCAGCAATTTGCGGTTGTTACAACTTCACAGACGGTAATTCCCGCGTGCAAAAAAAGGTAATCTCCGTTTTCAAAATGTCAGAATTTGCATTTTATCTCCATAGCTTGTTTCAGTAAGTAAACACATCAGTAAATATACAACTAAAACGTTATTTGGAGAATGCGAGCATCCATCAGCGAGAGCTCTACTTTTTTTTCAGAACAACTTCAATTTTTGTCCATTTTCAACGATGGTTTTTTTCCCCTGGACTGCTTCCAGTGAACGAACCAGCGAACGAAAGAGGACGACCTAGCGGTATCCTGTAATAAAGTGTAGACTGTAGTGCAGCCACCAGATATTAAGAGGGAAAGCAAAAATCGAAGAGAACTTGCTGTTTGGTAGGTGTGCTAAATGAGCCCTTCATCGGTAAGAAGATAGTGTTATAGAAACAGCTCACATTACAAACGTTTGTAAACTTTCTTATGTTCTTATGTTCATCAGTAGTGTGCCCGGGGTGGGGGCGCCCTCTCCGCCAGGACCCCTGTTAGACGGGTAGGTTTTTTCATCTCCACAGTTCGGATGGCCTCCTATCTTACTAACCTCTTTTGTTTTATTTTTTCTAGCTTTTGTATATGTGTGTTGCATGCAGTCTTTTTTTATGTTTCACGGATGTGGTTCTGCGTGAGCCGGGGGTCCAACCCTTTGGGGGGGAAGTGAGTTCACTCCCCCGACCGCGGGCATGGCTATGCCACCCATGCAGAAGCGCAAGGTTCCTAGTAGATCAGAGAGGACCCCCGGCCACATCTGTTCTTTCGCAGCTTATGTGCTTTGCCTACCAGGCTCTGTCCTACGTGCCTTTATCTTAATTAACGCTGTACCATTTCTTCCAGGTCTCGCGAGTATCCTCTCCGGCACTCAGCATCGACTTGTAGGCTTTGCTAGATGAAAGATGAGCTTCTCCGGACAAGACCTGTCCTGATCTTCTTCCTTTCCAGGACCGAGTGCCTTTCCGTCCCCCCGAGGTAGCCACAGTCTCCTCACAACCGGAAGTCGTGTCCCTGCGCGAGAAGGGGGGGAATTCATCTGTCTCACGTTTCGGCCCCGACCATACTGGCGGCCTCTCGTCCCCAGCACTTCGGCCGCCCAGCGGACAGAGGATTCCGCCTGACACGGTCTCTCAAGTGGCTGAGGTCCTTCTTGTCTACTGTTACTAACACACTCTGCCCCCTTACTCACACGCACGGTTTCCCCGCACCCTCGTAGGGGTCCGGTGAAATAGTTGTAAATATATAGTGTGAAGAAAGCACAGTGGCGTTTTTAAGGAATGGAGTCACTGGGGAAAGAACTACACACCCCAGAAACCACAGTATTAATTAAAAGGCGGGCTTATACAGTTTAAAAGGGAGCAGAGCAGAACAATCGGGAGTTGTTGGGAACACCGCCCTAATGGTCCTGCCTGCGCAAGCCTTGGAGATTATTCCTGTGTCTTGGGAAAGCGATAGTAGGTGCTTTATATTCCAGTCGTAGCTATTTTGTGAAAGTCTAGTATAGCGCGTTTTACCTCTTGGTGAGGCAGACTTTTGTTTTGATTTGTTTTGGTTTTGTTTCGCAGTGGTGAATTATTTAATTACTGTGTTTACCTCTGTCTACACCGTTGCTATTAGGTGACCCGCGGGGTTGGCCGGGCTACCTGTGTGGCGCAGTCATGGTGTATAATACTGTTTGGTTACCAGCTGCAGGAGCAGCGATTTACATGCCAAGTGTGTTATTCATAAGACCGGGACTGGTTAAAACACTGTATGGTTACCAGCTGCAGGAGCAGCGATCGACAAACCGAGTGTGTTATTTATTTGACCAGGACTGGTTAAAACACTGTTTGATTACCAGCTGCAGGAGCAGCGATCCGCATATCAGCGAGAAGTGTTTATGGTTCAAGAAAACTACAAAACAAGGCCGTGGTATTGGGACATTGTTTATTACTGTTAAAACGTGGCACTTTTAAAACAGTCACGGCAGTGGGAGTAGAAGTGTCACGTCATTCCTGTTGAGGGGAATTCAGTTTTCATCCGTGTTTGTTCTGGAACCCGGCTGTAGTAGGAACACTTCTGCATATCTTGGATTTTCCCTTGCTTGTTTTCTGGGCACACTCCTCCAGAGGGTGCCGCTGTTCTCTGTTTCTCTGTGTTCCAGGAAATAATCATTCGAGGGAGCCCAATTTCTACTCACCTGTGTTCCTGGCTCACTCCACAAGAGGGAGCCCCAACCTTTACTCACCTGTGTTCCTGGTGCGCGCCTCCAGAGGGAGCCCAACCGCAACTTACCTGTCTTGCAGAATCGGGACATTTTACAGGCAAAGCGTGTCACAGCTTGGTCGTCTCACAGTAGCATAGAGAGGGGAGAAGAAGTGAGGTAGTTAGTGGCCCGTACAGGGCGAATAAATGCTTCTGAATAAGTGTGTTTATGTGTAAATATTGTAAATAAAAGTATTCACCTGAATAAGCAGCGAGTTCACTCCAGTCTGTGCAAAAGAAAAATACCGGTGCACCACACTACCACTCTTTCACAATAGTTAAATCGTTCTATTTATGAATGACCTGTATTCAAGTGCAAACTTGAAACTGAACTGCATCACCATAGTGACCATATTGCTCCAGCATTTCCGGGACAATTTATAGATAATTTAAGTTCCCCTTAAATTTACACGAAATGTCACATCTCCTATTGACAAATACCTTGTTAATTACAGTAGGCCAAAGAAATACGTCTCTATAATGTTAAGCTTTTTAGAAATTCTGATAGTGATAATTCTTCCATTTCTGAACGGGACACAATTTGTATTTGTGTTTTTTTTTTAATTGTCCAGACTAAACCCTGTTAGCTGCATTCTGGTTGACTTCAGACTTGTCTCTGGATTTATTCATACCCTTGATTCAGTTTAACAAAAAGTAGGTTTTAGGGGGATAAAAGCAAGTATACATTCAGTTTTTTGGCCTTAATACATGCACAGTGTTAGATATCGCAAAAAACATTTCTGTCCAAAGTTGCATTTTAATGTTTAGGGTGTGAATAATTTTGAACTGGAAATGGAAATATGTTGGACAAATTAATTTTTGCAAAGTCCAATGTCTGAAAATATTCATGTTTTAATTCATTTATGCGACAAATACTGAATGTACACTTGCATTTACTTTGAAAAAAAACATTATAGTCTATGAGGGTATGAATAAATCCGGAGGGCACTGTAAGTGCACATTAGTATGTTACTGGGGGAACTGAGATCCCCGAATTATCTATAAATTGTCCCGGGAATGCTGGTGCGAAATGGTCACTATGGTGATGCAGTTCAGTTACAAGTTCGCAATTGAATACAGCTCATTCATAAATAGACCGATTTAACTTTATATTTACACCTATATATAAGTATCAAATCTATGTACATATGAAAAACACAATATACAGTCAGCCATGTTTGCTCTGAATGGCGATCGATAGTGCCGATAATCATCTCGGATGTCTGACCTACGAATTGTTTTGTAGTTGCTGAGAAAATATCGTAAAATACATACATTACTGTTACAAATATTTCAAATGTTCTAATTCAAAGCCATCCCGCCTTGCGCAGTGTCTGGCTCCCTGTAAAAGGATGAAGTGGTTCTGATAATGAATGAATGAATGAATGAATGATTTAGAGCCCCCTTCAGTTCCTGTTTGGTAACAACAACAATGCTTGATCCTTAGTACCGTACTAAAGCTGGGGATCAGCTAGTCTCCAACTTTGTTCCGCTTGTTTTTTCGATGCAATTGGTACTAACTTAGTACGCAGCTGGGGATGATCCCGAGATAGTACCGTACTAGCTAGTGTGCAACTTAGTACGCAGCTCCGTACTAACTCTGCAAGTTTGTTGCAATTGACCCCTTCATTTTTATCCTGAGATAATTTTAAACGAAGATATATATATATTTTTTCTGGACTGCTTCCAGTGATCCCACTTGAACCGTAAGTTTGTTTTTACAAAAGTAGCAGCATACAAAAGAGCCCGGATAGCTCAGTTGTTAGAGCATCAGACTTTTAATCTGAGGGTCCAGGGTTCAAGTCCCTCTTTGGGTGGTGTTTGATTTAGAACTATGTATATATATAAAATGAATCTATGACAATTTACACACCGTTTTTGACTATTTGCATGTCCGATCCGCCATCCCCAGTGATAGAACACAAAATAACCGCGTTGCAGTTGCATTTCTCGACCGTTACAAATTGTTGGTTTATAATTGTTGGTATTTCTTTTTCCAGTAAATAGACACGAGTGGCTGGTTAGCTCAGTTGGTTAGAGTGTGGTGCTAATCACGCCAAGGTTGTGGGTTCAATCCCTGTACTGGCCAGAGCTTTGGTAAAGGAACCATGGTGTGTTCTATTTTTTTTTTTTGTAAGTGTACTGTCAAACCTTTCATCTTTCACATGGCTATAGGTGCTGGTTTAAATGCTCACCATAACTGTTGTGTAAAAATTCCAAATTATCGCCAGATGGATGATTTCAACCTTTTGCAAGAGGGAAATAGATCATTTTGTTACGTGAAACATTTAAAAAACACACACATTATATATATATATATATATATATATATATATATATATATATATATATATATATATATATATATATATACACACCCAGTGAAAATGTAAAGCACATTTATTACATACATCATTGTTGGACTGGGGAAAAGAAGACATTCCCTCCTGATCCGGCCCATGATAGTAAACTTTTTAAAATTAAAAAACTTGCTTATAGTAATCATTTACTAATTTATAAAAAAAATAGTATAACAATCATTTTTGGCAAATATACTATCTACTCACGTCTTAAAAAATAAATAAATTAATAAAAAATAAAGGGTCTTTAGTAAACTGAAATCTTAGCGGCCTAAATTAAAGAAGGCCTATAGATAAAGGTGTGAACCTAGTCCACTTCAACTTCCTCCATATAAAATGGGAGAAGCCGGTGGGGAGCACGACGGACGAAATTGAAATGGTGGAAATGACAAATGACTGCTTCCTAACGCAATTTGTCAAGGCACTGACTAGAGGGGAGTCATGCCTTGATTTAGTCTTTTCAAATAACAAAGACAGAATAACTAAAACAGAGGTCAGAGAGCCATTGGCAAACTCAGACCACAACATGGTCTCATTTGAAGTGTTTTTTAAAACCCCCAAAATAATGACTAAAGCTAAGGTTTACAATTTTAGAAAAGCAAACTATGAATGTATGAAACAGAGACTAACAGAAGTAGATTGGAGTAAAATAGAGAAAACATCCACAGAAAAAGGATGGCTGTTTTTTTTAAATGTAGTACTAGAGGCGCAAAACAATTACATCCCAAAAGTAGACAAATCTAAATCTAAAACAAAATGGCCCAAATGGTTTAATAGATCAATTAAAAAAAATATTCAGCGAAAAAAGGCACTTTACAGACCATTTAAAAGGGACCAAAAACAAAGTACACAGAAAGAGTACTTGGAACTGCAAATGCAAGTCAAAAAGGAAGTTAGAAAGGCCAAGAGAGAGATAGAAATCAATATTGCTAAGGGGCTAAAACCAATTCCAAAATGTTTTTCCAATATTAGAACAGCAAGAGAACATTCAAAGAGGAGGTTAAATGTCTAAGAGACACAAATGGCAAAATTATAGATGAAGAAAAAAAATAGCAAATATATTAAATGATTACTTTTCACAGGTTTTTACAAAGGAGGACACGGAGAACATGCCCAACATGTCGACCTGTTCCTATCCAATTTAAAATAACTTTAGCATAACAGAGGCAGAAGTGTTAAAGGGACTAGGAGCTCTTAAAATAAACAAATCCCATAGGCCAGATGAGATCCTTCCAATAGTACTCAAAGAAATGAAAGAGGTTATTTACAAACTGCTAACCAAGATCATGCAACAGTCTCTTGACACAGGGGTTGTACCGACAGACTGGAAAATTGCAAACGTAATACAGATTCATAAAAATGGATAAAACCGAACCAGGTAACTACAGACCAATAAGCCTGACTTCTATTATAACATTGAAAATGGATAATTGCAAAGCATACAACATGGTTTACTTAGATTTCCAGAAAGCTTTTGACAAAGTCCTGCATAAAAGATTAATTCTCAAACTAAACGCAGTAGGGATTCAAGGAAATGCATGCACATGGATAAGGGAGTGGTTAACATGTAGAAAACAGAAAGTACTGATTAGAGGAGAAACCTCAAAATGGAGCGAGGTAACCAGTGGTGTACCACAGGGATCAGTATTAGGACCTCTGCTACTCCTAATCTACATTGATGATTTAGATTCTGGTATAGTAAGCAAACTCTTCAAATTTGCAGACGACACAAAAATAGGAGGAGTGGCAAACACTGTTGCAACAGCAAAGGTCATTCAAAATGATCTAGACAGCATTCAGAACTGGGCAGACACATGGTAAATGACATTTAATAGAGAAAAGTGTAAAGTATTGCATGCAGGCAATGAAAATGTGCATTATAAATATCATATGGGAGATACTGAAATTGAAGAAGGGAACTATGAAAAATACATTGGAGTTTATGTTGACTTGAAATGTGTTCATCTAGACAATGTAGGGAAGCTATAAAAAAGGCCAACAAGATGCTCGGCTATATTGTGAGAAGTGTTGAATTTAAGTCAAGGGAAGTAATGTTAAAACTTTACCATGCATTAGTAAGACCTCACCTAGAATATTGTGTTCAGTTCTGGTCACCTCGTTACAAAAAGGATATTGCTGCTCTAGAAAGAGTGCAAAGAAGAGCAACCAGAATTATCCCGGGTTTAAAAGGCATGTTGTATGCAGACAGGCTAAAAGAATTGAATCTATTCAGTCTTGAACAAAGAAGACAACGCGGTGATCTGATTCAAACATTCAAAATCCTAAAAGGTATAGACAATGTCGACCCAGGGGACTTCTTTGACCTGAAAAAGAAACAAGGCCCAGTGGTCACAAATGTAGATTAGATAAAGGGTCATTCAGAACAGAAAATAGGAGGCACTTTTTTACACAGAGAATTGTGAGGGTCTGGAACCAACTCCCCAGTAATGTTGTTGAAGCTGACACCCTGGGATCCTTCAAGAAGCTGCTTGATGAGATTCTGGGATCAATAAGCTACTAACAACCAAACGAGCAAGATGGGCTGACTGGCCTCCTCTCGTTTGTAAACTTTCTTATTTTCTTATGTTCTACCGTTTATTTTAATTATATTAAGGTTTATTTATAGGGCTGCATTTACAGATAAATCGGCTCTGATTCAGTAGTATCTACATAGGGAATTCAAGTGAATGGGTATACTGTACTGACAAAACTAATTACTGATATGGCGTCTGTTATTTTTTTTAAATTTTATTTCATAACTACATTTGTAGTTATAATTAAGAATAAACTGATAAAAACCACAATCGCAAATCCTCAATCTGTGGCAATGAAGCAGCCAGTGTATTTAAAAGACGTGTGGAGTTTTTTTTTCACTGATCAAAATATACATGATTAACCAAGGTGTGCAATATAACTGGGCTACTGTTGATGTGCAATAATTACTATTTATGTGCAAACTATAATGAGTTTATCAAGTGTGCAATATGATGTTTTTGATTCAGCCAGATATAATGTTTGTTGGGCCAGATGGTTAACTATTGAGTGCTATCATATAACTTTGGATGTGATTTATTATGAAATAATTTGTTCTGTATTTGAGAACTCTCCAAAAGGTTTATTACCTGCAGAGCACAATAAATGCTCCATTTCTACTGTCTCTCTGGGTTCTGTTCCAGCTTCTTCTTTCCTCTCCTCTGTGACTTTATTTTCTATTGCAAAATTAAGAATAGGCACCACACGCTCACACACGCTCACACACACACGCACACGCACACAAACTCAAACAAAGAGCGATCTACAATTTAGAACAATGTTAGCCTCTTATATGCATTATTTTCAAAGTCTATATGACTGCACTTATTATTATTATTATTATTATTATTATTATTATTATTATTATTATTATTATTATTTATTCTATTTTGTTTTCTGCCAAAACATGCTCAAAAACTCACGAGATTCGGTACACCGGTAGATGCCTATGGATGATAGTCGGTGATATTCAGCAAATCTGCACAAGTCACATGGTTCGGCAGCCATATTGGATTTTGCAGAATTATGTGTCGGAAACCGCTTACTGCAGAGTTCTGAAAATTGCTATACATGTTGAGGGATAGTCCATGATTAACTGTTGTTAATATGAAGCTGATTGGTTCTGTGGTTTGGCAACCACATTGATTAATGGCATAAAATTACCATAAACATATAAAATCATCAAAATTCAAACATCTTCTTCTCTTGTGGTCTGGATCAGCACGCCTTGTTCATCTGGTAGAGTTAACAGTGCCATGGGAGGACGCTGTAGATGAGGCGTATGAGAGGAAGAAACTGCGGTATGCTCAACTAGCCACTGAAGCGGAACAGTGAGGATGGAGAGTTTGGGTTTACCCAGTGGAGGTGGGTTGTCGAGGATTTGTGGCACACTCTACAACCCGGAGCAGCAACTGGCTGTGGTTGAGACGGAAAGATTCTGGCTGGGGATCTCACAATAGAAAGAAAGAAACGCTGATGTACAGGTAAGTAAGCTGGGCTGAGTTGAGTGGGGGACGGAGGGGGGTGATGCTGGGACGCCAGAATCACCGTCGAGCCCTCTTGAGGTGTCGTGGGCTAGTCGACGAAACACTGAGGATAGAAGGTGCCCACTTGAAGACCCCAGAGATGTACCCTACTTAGCTCAATCCAGACGGTTGTCATGCTGATCCGCTGGGGAGACCGCACTGTGGTTGATCCCCGGAGGCCGGCATCGCAACCTTTGTGTGTGCTGATGCGCCAGGGAGGCAAAATAAGCTGATCCCTGGAGCCAGCATTACACTTCAGCCATCAACACCAGACAGAAGGATATCTACATCATCATATGGAAGGAAACGTAAATGGATGGAGACACAGATGGATCACATTAGTTTACTGTAAAGCTACATCTTAGTTGGTGCTTATCTTGGTGAGAGCCGAGTTCAAATCAGCATGATGTTTTAACATCTACTCTCGTGTAATGGAAATCGTCATGTGATTTATTATGAAATAATTTGTTCTGTATTTGAGCCAACTCTCCAAAAGGTCTATTACCTGCAGAGCACAATAACTGCTCAATTTGTACTGTCTCTCTGGGTTCTGTTCCAGCTTCTTCTCTCCTCTGTCCTGTTTATAATTCCTCGGCATAGGATTCGAGTGGTGTTACTCATAAATCGTGCACATGTTATGTCCTAGTAGCGGTGATATGGTGAATTGTGTATTTGCCAGGAACCCCTGATAGCCAATCGTTACACTATTATCACTTTATATTGCTTTAAAAAAATGCACATTAAATGATAGTGGCATTAAAATATACAAAAACCAATACATGCTGTAGACTTTATTTTATATTGCAAAATGAAGAATAGGGCACCACACGCTCACACACACGCACACACACGCACACACACACACACGCACACAAACTCAAACAAAGAGTGATCTAGAATATAGAACAATGTTAGCCTCTTATATGCATTATTTTCAAAGACTATATGATAGCATACTATTTAGAATTGTGTGTGCATCCAAATACAATTTAAATAGCCTACTTCTGTGTATTGCCTTAAATAATCACATATTTGAAAATGTGAGATCTACAAATTGATGGCGATGCATATTGGATGTGATAGGTTGGAAAAATTGTGTCAGCTCTGTGTAGCTTTGCAGTGGTTCAGTAACGGAATACCCCTGTGTCTCGATGTCTTTTATTAAGTTTTTTCTTCTCTCTCTCTTTTTCTGTCTGTCTCACTCTCTCTAATGTTTTTCTTTCTTTCCTTCTCTCTCTCGCTCTCTCGCTCCCCCTCCCTTCCTTTCTTTCTTTCTTCTCTCTCTCTTTCTTTCTCTCTCTCTCTCTCAGCCCCTCGTGTCAAGGTTACGGCGCTCGTTGCACGAAGATCAGGGCGAGGCTCTCTCAAACAGAGCCACCCTCTGCCAGCTGGCCAACCACGTGAGGCCACGGAGTGTGGCCATCATCCACGTGCCCTCCCCCGCCATGGTGAGTGTTTCCACACAGTGTCTTTCTCCCTCTTGTCAGAATGCTTTTACTTTACAGGTCAGTGTGTCAGTCAGGTGGCAGAGCGAGGATGTTCGAGCTGCCTACAGAAAACCAGAGGAGCTGTGTGCCGGCTCCACGACACCACTGCGTCTGTACTGGAATTCATTCGCTTGTTTGTTTGTCCTTCAGCCGAAGATCAGCGCTGCCAAAAGCAGACGGAATGTGCAGAATTTTCATCGACGCCTGCAGAAAACTGGGAGTGTCTGAGGTGA
Organism: Acipenser ruthenus; assembly: GCF_902713425.1. Taxonomy (NCBI): domain Eukaryota; kingdom Metazoa; phylum Chordata; class Actinopteri; order Acipenseriformes; family Acipenseridae; genus Acipenser; species Acipenser ruthenus. The sequence goes on along the minus strand of NC_081195.1, from coordinate 30,385,664 downwards.
GCTGGTCATCCACTTCCCTCCTGTCCTGGTCTCTTCATTCACAGGGGGCCGACGCAATAAGCTTGTCATTCAATATCTATAATTGCACCATATTAAGTTTTCCAGCTATGCTATACTTTTTTTTTTTTAATGCTGACCTATTTTTTCAGAACCATGGCAGTGCAACTTTTCGTACCAATGGTTTACATAAACAGTTCACCGAGGGTCTCCCCTGGTAAAGGCACGGCCGTGTGGTGTGCAGGGGGGAGTCACGCAGTCAGATTGGGGATGTATATGTATATATGTGTCTGTGTGACAAATGTAAACACTAAAAAGCTCTTCATATCCACTGCCTCCTATTTCTTTCTTTTTTTTTTTTTTTAATTGTCAAGGACCTCAAAATGAACCACTATAAATATCCAAAGGACAAAGATGCTGTAACATGTAGCAGACCCCGATATGAATGTGATGCAGCCGTCTGAAATCTCTGTGTAACAAATAGTTAGCGTCCGATGGCAATGACGAGCCATTAAGATCAGCTGTGCTGTTTGATTATTCTTAGTGAACTTTGTGCAATTAAATATATATAGTATTAGGGGTGCAGTGTAAGAGACACAGTGATGTTCACCCACTCCAGGTCACGGCTTCCAGAAAGGTGAAAAGGTCTCTATTTGTATCGCACAGAACCAGATTATGATATTCTGTATGTACTGAGCAGTATACACAACACACTGCACAGTCAGCAAGCCATTTACAGTTAGCTTAATGGCCATCGAAGCACCTAAAACTACAGCTCTGGCCAAAAGTTTTGCATCACCTAGAATTTTAGGATTGAGACATTAAAAAAAATAAATTAAAAATTAAAACTACATGAACATCATTTAGATCTTTTATTTAACATTGTGTAACTGAAGAATCGATGATATCGCAAAAATAGCCTACCATAACAGCAGCACAGTAGTATTTCATGTTCGATTTGAAAAATGCCACATTTTTCTATTTCTTTTTCGTTAAGTATACGTGGAAAACTACAAAGCGGTGTGTAATTTCAATATGTTAACGTAACATTATTCAGCAGGTTTCATTCGACTTTATGAAGCAAAATGTGTTTATTCTAGAGGGGGGTGCGAAACTTTTGGTCACAGACGTAGGTTTTACAGTATTTGTTTTCGGAGACTGTAATCTCACAGTACTCTCGGTTTTTTGAAGCGCCCTTTTTAGTTCTAGCTAAAGTACAGTCTAGTACAGTGCTGGAAGTAAGAATTGATATATAAATGCCACCAATCAAAATGCTGTGTGTGTGTGAGAGAGAGAGAGAGAGTGTGTGTGTGTGTGTGTTGAATCAAAGGTGTTAATAGTCTAAAGTTTAAATCTTCGACCCATGTTTAGAAATTTTGAATTTTGCTCAGGCATTTAAGGGTTGTCAGAAACTTGCAGCCCAAACGTAGGCGTCCATCTTGGTGTTGCCATACGATGGTGTACAGTGCAAGTGAATTTCACAGACAGTATTTCTTTATGAAATGCTGTACACTTACACACAAATACATGTTGCAGTGATGTATAAAAAGGAATGGATTTTCTAAGACTCCTGTTGCACAGCAGTTTCACCCATTCCAGGTTTTACTACGAGCTTGATGAGCCCCAGTGTGTCTAGGTAACAAGCTCAGGTGTGTCTGATTTAGACTCGCAGTAAAACCAGGGATGGATCAAGCTGCTATGCAATGGGGTGTCCTTCTTTCCATCCCTGTAATGTTAAAATGTAAACGTTTAAAAACGTGTTTAATCCTGATGGAAATTAACACCCATGTGATTAATCGTGCTTTGCTTATCGTTAACGCCTCTGTGTTTTTTGTCTCTCTTTTTCTATCTTTTTTGTTTTTCTCTTGTTTTATTCCTCTGACTTTGAGCAGGGTTACAAACACACTAGCCCTGCTGCTGCTGCTGCACTCAGTCCTGGGGTTCAGAGCTCCCCTCAATGAAGTCTGTTATTATTATTAATATTGAAATGATCAGGAGCCAGGAGTTTGAGCAGGGTTACAAACTCACACTAGCCCTGCTGCTGCTGCTGCACTCAGTCCTGGGGTTCAGAGCTCCCCTCAATGAAGTCTGTTATTATTAGTAATATTGAAATGATCAGGAGCCAGGAGTTTGAGCAGGGTTACAAACTCACACTAGCCCTGCTGCTGCTGCTGCTGCACCCAGTCCTGGGGTTCAGAGCTCCCCTCAATGAAGTCTGTTATTATTATTAATATTGAAATGATCAGGAGCCAGGAGTTTGAGCAGGGTTACAAACTCACACTAGCCCTGCTGCTGCTGCTGCACTCAGTGCTGGGGTTCAGAGCTCCCCTCAATGAAGTCTGTTATTATTAGTAATATTGAAATGATCAGGAGCCAGGAGTTTGAGCAGGGTTACAAACTCACACTAGCCCTGCTGCTGCTGCTACACTCAGTGCTGGGGTTCAAAGCTCCCCTCAATGAAGTCTGTTATTATTAGTAATATTGAAATGATCAGGAGACAGGAGTTTGAGCAAGGTTACAAACTCACACTAGCCCTGCTGCTGCTGCTGCACCCAGTCCTGGGGTTCAGAGCTCCCCTCAATGAATTCTGTTATTATTATTAATATTGAAATGATCAGGAGCCAGGAGTTTGAGCAGGGTTACACACTCACACTAGCCATGTTGCTGCTGCACTCAGTCCTGGGGTTCAGAGCTCCCCTCAATGAAGTCTGTTATTATTATTAATATTGAAATGATCAGGAGCCAGGGGTTTGAGCAGGGTTACAAACTCACACTAGCCCTGCTGCTGCTGCTGCACCCAGTCCTGGGGTTCAGAGCTCCCCTCAATGAAGTCTGTTATTATTATTAATATTGTTATTATTATTATTAAAACTCTGGTGCTTTCAGTTTGGTCTACTGCCGAGGTTGCTGTGGCCACTGACTGTGTACGAGGTTTCTTTGACAACAGTAGAGAAGCTGGAAGCTTTAATCAGTTCATACATCAGGAAATGGTTGGGAGTTCCACGCTGCCTCAGCAGAGTGGGACTTTTTGGTAAAGGAATACTGCAGCTACCAGTCTCTGCTCTAACTGAGGAGTTTAAGTGCGCCAAGGTCAGACTGGAAATGACATTAGTAGAATCACGCGACAAATGCGTAAGGGAGGCAGCACCTGTGTTGAAAACTGGAAGAAAGTGGGTGGCAAAGAAAGCTGTGGAAGATGCAAAGGCTGCCCTTCGAATTGGTGATATCATGGGGCAAGTTCAGCATGGAAGAGGGGGTCTTGGTTTCAGTTCAGCTCCTCCTACATGGCACAAGGCAGCCCCAGCTCAAAGGAGGAAGCTGGTAGTCAACGAGGTGCAAAAGCAGGAGGAGAGGATGAGGTGTATAAAGGCCATTTCCCAGGCCAAGCAGGGAGAATGGATGAGATGGGAGAGTGTGGAGTGGCTGGCATGACCTATGGTCAATGGAACAGAGCAGGATCAGTTTCCTCATCAGGTCAACATATGATGTTCTCCCATCACCACAGAACCTAAACCTCTGGGTAGGAGAGGATCCCTCATGTCCTTTGTGTTCATCACCTGCAACATTAAGGCACATTTTGACAGGATGTAAGGTGGCTCTTAGCCAAGGACGGTTTACCTGGCGCCATGACCAGGTGCTGCGATGTTTGGCCTTAGCATTGGAAGACAAGCGTAACATGACCAATAAGTTGTCACCTGTTCCATCAAAACATTACACACAAAAGACAACATTCCTCCGCCCAGGAGAGCAACCACCAAGAAAAGGTGTTAAAACCAATTCTCGCCCAGGACAACTGGAAGCTGCTAGAGACTGGAAAATGCTGGCAGATGTTGGTCAACGGCTTATTTTTCCACCTGAGATTGCCACCACTAACCTTCGACCAGATATTGTCTTGTGGTCTGGATCAGCACGCCTTGTTCACCTGGTAGAGTTAACAGTGCCATGGGAGGATGCTGTAGATGAGGCGTATGAGAGGAAGAAACTGCGGTATGCTCAACTAGCCACTGAAGCGGAACAGCGAGGATGGAGAGTTCGGGTTTACCCAGTGGAAGTGGGTTGTCGAGGATTTGTGGCACACTCTACAACCCGGTTTCTCAGAGACGTCGGATTCAGTGGCCAAGAGTTGCGTCGCACAGTGAAGAACTTATCTGAAGCAGCAGAAAGGAGCAGCAACTGGCTGTGGTTGAGACGGAAAGATTCTGGCTGGGGACAGGTAAGTATGCTGGGCTGAGTTGAGTGGGGGACGGAGGGGGGTGATGCTGGGACGCCAGAATCACCGTCGAGCCCTCTTGAGGTGTCGTGGGCTAGTCGACGAAACACTGAGGATGGAAGGTGCCCACTTGGAAACCCCAGAGATGTACCCTACTTAGCTCAATCCAGACGGTTGTCATGCTGATGCGCTGGAGAGGCCGCACTATGGTTGATCCCCGGAGCCAGCATCGCAGCCGTTGTGTGTGCTGATGCGCCAGGGAGGCAAAATAAGCTGATCCCTGGAGCCAGCATTACACTTCAGCCATCAACACCAGACAGAAGAATATCTACATCATCATATGGAAGGAAACGTAAATGGATGGAGACACATATGGATCACATTAGTTTACTGTAAAGCTACGTCTTAGTTGGTGCTTATCTTGGCGAGAGTTCAAATCAGCATGAAGTTTTAACATCTACTCTCGTGTAATGGAAATCATGAAGATCTGGATACGTCCAGTGACTGCTGTGAATAGTGCAGCTGGCAACAAGGGAAAGACCTTGTGACAGCCTGGAGAGACAGCTGACAGGAGGAAAGAGACCCCATTGGGGCTGGTAAGGGTTAGCTACCCTTGTCGGCAGTATCCAGCTCTGTGTTTACAGGATGCTGGAGACACCCGCCCAAGGCTTCTAAGAAATTAAATAGAAAAATACCCCTAGAGTCTGCGAGAGCGGGGGCGGTAGATGACTCAACGTTGGACAACACAGTTAACGACTTAGGAACGGAAACGGATATGAGTATGGAGAGTACTTCACAAAAGACTAGTTCAAGATCTGCAGTTAACAAAGACATGGAACTCCAGGTTTGTGTCTGCGGCTGGAGCAAGGCGACAACGGTCAGGGGTTTGAAGATTCATCAAGGGAGAATGAAATGCTTGAGGGAGAAGGGACAAGGGCCTCGCATTGATCAGTACTTCTTACGAAGTCAGTCAAGTCAGTCGAATGAAATCCAGCGACAGGAAGCAAACCACAGTTCGCAGGATATCAGCACCCCTGTCATTGACGTGAGGAGGACTTGCATGGACACAGTTAGTGATGAACCTAATGATCCTTGTGAACCCGGTCAGACAAACCAGCATAAGAGAGAAAAGAACCTCAACGGGCACAAGCCTGGAGTTAAATGGCCAAGAGCTTGTGAGAAAACTGCATGGGACACAGTAAACACAGATCTCTGCGTTGCATTGGAAAGATTAAGAGGAACAGTTGAAAAGAAGCTGGATAAATTTGGGGACATCATCTACGCATATGGAAGTGAGAGGTTTGGAGATGAAAAAAGGAAGGAAAAAGTACAAACTATTCCTGGAAAATCTAGACGGCAGAGGGAGATTGAACGCTTAGTTAAAGGAGACAGCTGAGGAAGCAATGGAGAAGAGCAGAACAAAGTCAGAAGGAGGGACTCAATCTTTTACAAAGGGTCATAAAAGATAAGCTTGCAACATTGCGCAGAGCTGAGCGCCTACGGAAACGCTACTAAAAGGAGCGTACGAGAACTAACTTTTATAAAAGACCCATTCAAATTTGTAAAGAAGTTATTCACCAGTGAGAAGAATGGCACACTAAAAGCATCTAAGGTTGAGCTGGAGAGATATTTGGAGGAAACACATACAGATTCAAAAAGGCAGGAGCCTATGTCAGTTCCTTCAGACATCCCACCTATCAATCCACCAGAATACCAAATGGAGGACTGTGCACCTAAGTGGAAAGAAGTAGAGCAAGCTGTGAAAAAAGCAAGGGCTTCATCATCTCCAGGGCCTAATGGTGTTCCGTGCAGAGTGTACAAGAGTGCTTCAGGAGTTCTACAAATTCTGTGGAAATTGATGAAAGTGGCATGGGAAAAACAGGTTGTACCAAGAGCATGGCGCCGAGCAGGTGGAGTCTTTATACCTAAAGAAAAAGATTCTACAAGCATCAGTCAGTTTCGTCCCATTTCCCTATTAAACATAGAAGGCAAGATTTTCTTCAGCATTATTGCTCAGAGATTGTCAGCTTACCTATTAAAGAACTGCTTCATTGACACTTCAATACAAAAAGTGGGCATTCCAGGTTTCCCAGGTTGCTTAGAACACATCAGTGTGATCTGGCAACAAATTCAATCAGCTAAAAAGGAGAGGAAGGAGCTCCATGTGACATTCCTGGATTTGGCTAATGCATATGGTTCAGTGCCACATGAACTACTTTGGGCAGCATTTGATTTTTTCAGTGTACCGATGACAATAACAAATTTAGTGAAAGCCTACTTTGGAGATTTGCAATTCAGTTTTTCAACTTCAGAATTCAGCACTACATGGCAATGCCTAGAGGTTGGAATAATGGCAGGATGCACCATTTCTCCACTGGCTTTTACCATGGCAATGGAAGTATCATTAGGGCATCAAAAAAGGTAGTGGGAGGAGAGCGCTTGGCTTCTGGAATGCGACTACCACCAATTCGAGCATACATGGATGACATGACAACCATGACTACAACAGTAGCCTGCACTAATCGATTATTGGGCAAATTAACCAATAACATTGAATGGGCACAAATGCAATTCAAGCCCACTAAATCAAGGAGCATCTCTATAATTAAAGGCAAAGTAGTAGATAAAACATTCTTCATTAATGGTGAGGCAATACCAACAGTGTCTGAGAAGCCAGTGAAGAGTCTTGGGAGATGGTACGACGGGGATCTAAAGGACACAGTTCGTGTGGGAGAAGTTAGACAACAAGCAGTGGAAGGGCTGAAGAGCATAGACAGCTGCGCTCTACCAGGTAAACTAAAAGTCTGGTGCTTTCAGTTTGGTCTACTGCCGAGGTTGCTGTGGCCACTGACTGTGTACGAGGTTTCTTTGACAACAGTAGAGAAGCTGGAAGCTTTAATCAGTTCATACATCAGGAAATGGTTGGGAGTTCCACGCTGCCTCAGCAGAGTGGGACTTTATGGTAAAGGAATACTGCAGCTACCAGTCTCTGCTCTAACTGAGGAGTTTAAGTGCGCCAAGGTCAGACTGGAAATGACATTAGTAGAGTCACGCGACAAATGCGTAAGGGAGGCAGCACCTGTGTTGAAAACTGGAAGAAAGTGGGTGGCAAAGAAAGCTGTGGAAGATGCAAAGGCTGCCCTTCGAATTGGTGATATCATGGGGCAAGTTCAGCATGGAAGAGGGGGTCTTGGTTTCAGTTCAGCTCCTCCTACATGGCACAAGGCAGCCCCAGCTCAAAGGAGGAAGCTGGTAGTCAACGAGGTGCAAAAGCAGGAGGAGAGGATGAGGTGTATAAAGGCCATTTCCCAGGTCAAGCAGGGAGAATGGATGAGATGGGAGAGTGTGGAACAACGCAAGATTGGCTGGCAAGACCTATGGTCAATGGAACAGAGCAGGATCAGTTTCCTCATCAGGTCAACATATGATGTTCTCCCATCACCACAGAACCTAAACCTCTGGGTAGGAGAGGATCCCTCATGTCCTTTGTGTTCATCACCTGCAACATTAAGGCACATTTTGACAGGATGTAAGGTGGCTCTTAGCCAAGGACAGTTTACCTGGCGCCATGACCAGGTGCTGCGATGTTTGGCCTTAGCATTGGAAGACAAGCGTAACATGACCAATAAGTTGCCACCTGTTCCATCAAAACATTACACACAAAAGACAACATTCCTCCGCCCAGGAGAGCAACCACCAAGAAAAGATGTTAAAACCAATTCTCGCCCAGGACAACTGGAAGCTGCTAGAGACTGGAAAATGCTGGCAGATGTTGGTCAACGGCTTATTTTTCCACCTGAGATTGCCACCACTAACCTTCGACCAGATATTGTCTTGTGGTCTGGATCAGCACGCCTTGTTCACCTGGTAGAGTTAACAGTGCCATGGGAGGATGCTGTAGATGAGGCGTATGAGAGGAAGAAACTGTGGTATGCTCAACTAGCCACTGAAGCGGAACAGCGAGGATGGAGAGTCCGGGTTTACCCAGTGGAAGTGTGTTGTCGAGGATTTGTGGCAAACTCTACAACCCGGTTTCTCAGAGACGTCGGATTCAGTGGCCAAGAGTTGCGTCGCACAGTGAAGAACTTATCTGAAGCAGCAGAGAGGAGCAGCAACTGGCTGTGGTTGAGACGGAAAGATTCTGGCTGGGGATCTCAAGCACAATAGAAAGAAAGAAACGCTGATGTACAGGTAAGTAAGCTGGGCTGAGTTGAGTGGGGGATGGAGGGGGGTGATGCTGGGACGCCAGAATCACCGTCGAGCCCTCTTGAGGTGTCGTGGGCTAGTCGACGAAACACTGAGGATGGAAGGTGCCCACTTGGAAACCCCAGAGATGTACGCTACTTAGCTCAATCCAGATGGTTGTCATGCTGATGTGCTGGGGAGGCAGCACTATGGATGATCCCCGGAGCCAGCATCGCAGCCGTTGTGTGTGCTGATGCGCCAGGGAGGCAAAATAAGCTGATCCCTGGAGCCAGCATTACACTTCAGCCATTAACACCAGACAGAAGGATAACTACATCATCATATGGAAGGAAACGTAAATGGATGGTGACACATATGGATCACATTAGTTTACTGTAAAGCTACATCTTAGTTGGTGCTTATCTTGGCGAGAGCCGAGTTCAAATTAAGTTTTAACATCTACTCTCGTGTAATGGAAATCTTGAAATGATCAGGAGCCAGGAGTTTGAGCAGGGTTACAAACTCACACTAGCCCTGCTGCTGCTGCTGCACCCAGTCCTGGGGTTCAGAGCTCCCCTCAATGAAGTCTGTTATTATTATTAATATTTAAATGATCAGGAGCCAGGGGTTTGAGCAGGGTTACAAACTCACACTAGCCCTGCTGCTGCTGCTGCACCCAGTCCTGGGGTTCAGAGCTCCCCTCAATGAAGTCTGTTATTATTATTAATATTGAAATGGTCAGGAGCCAGGAGTTTGAGCAGGGTTACAAACTCACACTAGCCCTGCTGCTGCTGCTGCTGCACCCAGTCCTGGGGTTCAGAGCTCCCCTCAATGAAGTCTGTTATTATTAGTAATATTGAAATGGTCAGGAGCCAGGAGTTTGAGCAGGGTTACAAACTCACACTAGCCCTGCTGCTGCTGCTGCTGCACCCTGTCCTGGGGTTCAGAGCTCCCCTCAATGAAGTCTGTTATTATTATTAATATTGAAATGATCAGGAGCCAGGGGTTTGAGCAGGGTTACAAACTCACACTAGCCCTGCTGCTGCTGCTGCACCCAGTCCTGGGGTTCAGAGCTCCCCTCAATGAAGTCTGTTATTATTATTAATATTGAAATGATCAGGAGCCAGGGGTTTGAGCAGGGTTACAAACTCACACTAGCCCTGCTGCTGCTGCTGCACCCAGTCCTGGGGTTCAGAGCTCCCCTCAATGAAGTCTGTTATTATTAGTAATATTGAAATGGTCAGGAGCCAGGAGTTTGAGCAGGGTTACAAACTCACACTAGCCCTGCTGCTGCTGCTGCTGCACCCAGTCCTGGGGTTCAGAGCTCCCCTCAATGAAGTCTGTTATTATTAGTAATATTGAAATGATCAGGAGCTAGGAATTTGAGCAGGGTTACAAACTCACACTAGTCCTGCTGCTGCTGCTGCACCCAGTCCTGGGGTTCAGAGCTCCCCTCAATGAAGTCTTTTATTATTAGTAATATTGAAATGATCAGGAGCCAGGAGTTTGAGCAGGGTTACAAACTCACACTAGTCCTGCTGCTGCTGCTGCACCCAGTCCTGGGGTTCAGAGCTCCCCTCAATGAAGTCTGTTATTATTACTAATATTGAAATGATCAGGATCCAGGAGTTTGAGCAGGGTTACAAACTCACACTAGCCCTGCTGCTGCTGCTGCACCCAGTCCTGGGGTTCAGAGCTCCCCTCAATGATGTCTGTTATTATTAATATTGAAATGAGCACATTCCTAGAGGAACATGAAAAATCCATCTTTCAAATGATGGTACAACACTGTATACAGCCACAAGATGTCAGTATTGCATTATAAAAAAAAATCCTGTTGGCATTCTGAGGTATAGCCAGTCTGTTTTAATAAAACGGCTGACAAGAAAGTGAGATTTAAAAAAATGTTATTATGGTGCTGCTGTCCTGTACTGCGGTGGGACCAGGGTAAGGGCGGATATGTAAAAAGTCAGATAAATGAATCCTGTTACTATAGTCACCCAATTCTTGTTTTGAGATTAAGCTTTTATTAGGAAGCTCCCTAAAAACCTGGTTTAGAAAGATACAGGGTATAAATGCTTGTGACAGAGTAGTTGTCTGCCGTGTGGGCGCGTGCATTCGCTGCTGAGTGACAGGCAGGAGATCGAGACTGAGGTTGAAGTTGATACGCCCCCCGCAGGTGAAGAGGATTTATTTACACATCAACACACTGAACAGCTCACGTGACTCTACCAGCAATGGCAGCGCACGGAGCGCATACAACACAGTGTACAAAAACTCTAGTGGGATCTACAATCTGTGAACTAATCTTCTTTGATCAATAATCAACGAACTCCAGCTATCAGCGATTTCGACTTGCTCACTCGCTCTTCGGTATCCAACTGTGTGTTTCACCGACAGCCAGACAGAGCTGAAGAGCTCGATTACTTGAAGAATAATAAAAAAAAAAGATCTGTTTTTAAAACTGACTAACTGACTAACCTACCGCTATAAGGACATCAGCACCAAAACACCAGCTTGAATCCCAGATTTAAAGTCTTCTGTCTGTTTCCTGGTGGTTTGAGTTTATTTAGTTTTGTCACAAGTTGGTGGTTGTGGGTTTCATTCTAATTTGAATATATATATATATATATATAGCATTGATCCCCTACACTGTAGAAGAGTCAATGTACAGTCCTCAAACACTATAAACAAAAATGGTTGGGTGAGTAAGCAGTGGTGTTTGCCTGCAACCAAAGAATTGTAGATTAGCTTTGGGGAGGAGCTGCATGGTCAGCATTATCTACTCATTAATGAACAGAGAGCTGCCCATGCTGTGTAGTCCAGCCTCCTAACATTCCTCTCTCCTCTCATCTCACTCTCTCTCTCTCTCTCCAGGACCTCATCTGTCACCCGCAGCACATCCTGGAAAACGAAGGGTTAACCAAAGTGGCCCGGATGGTTCAGGCACTGACAGAGACAGCCGCGCAAGGACCCCTCTAGCTCCTAGGACAGGGCTGCCTACCGCTGCCCGACTCAAACTTGCCAAACACAGTCCAGTCAAAGATGTTCTGTGGTACCGAATCGAACATTTCTGCAGTAATATAGATATTTTTGGTCCAGTGCAGGTATCACTTTATTACTGGCACTTTTAAGCCTTGAGTCGAGGGGCGGGGTTAATTATATCCGTCATTAAGTTGGGTCAGTCTGTCCGTCAGTACGTTGTTTTTTTTTTTGTTTGTTTGTTTGTTTTTTGTTTTTGTTTTTTTACCACATGGTCTCTAATCCTGAGTATCTTGCTCACCACATTACTGCAGGCTCTCTCTCTCTCTCTCTCTCTCTCTCTCTCTCTCTCTCTCTCTCTCTCTCTCTCTCTCAAATTCAAATTCAAATTCAAATTCAAATTCAAATTCAAATTCAAAGGTGCTTTATTGGCATGACCATTATTCACAGTATTGCCAAAGCAATGTACACACAGTACATCATCTGAACATTAAATAGACAATAACACTGATGAGAATAATAATAATAATAATGGTAAACAAATATAAATAATAACCACGTTATTAATAAGTTAACAATAACAACAATGAAATATAACAAGACTTGAACTAATGTAGAGTGCTCACTGTTTGTCCCTCAGGCTGTGACAGGCAGCTGTGTACTGGGCTGCCAGTTGGACACAGCTGGACTCCTCTCCGAGTAGGATTGGGAGTTTTTGAGAGTCTGGCAGGTCTGGGAATGTTTTGCAGAGATTTTTTATTTGTGGGAAGAAAGTTTCCCTTATTTCTGTGTATTTTGTACACTGCAGTAGAAAGTGCATCTCTGTCTCTACTTGCTGGAGTTGACAGTGATGACACAGCCGGTCCTCTTTGGGCAGCCAGGTCTGCCTGTGTCGGCCTGTTTCTATGGCCAGGCTGTGCTCACTGAGCCTGTATTTGGTTAGGATCTGCCTCTGCTTGTTGTCTTTCACCCTGCTCAGGTATTCAGCCAGGGTGTAGTGTCTTTTTAGGGCCCGATAGCACTCTAATTTGCTTTGTGTTTTTGTGTGTGTGTCCCAATAGGTGAGGTAGTTTTGTTTGTGTTGTGTTATAATTTGGTTAACTCGAATTGTCTGTGTTGGAGCAGTGCTGTCCTGAGGCTGGTTGGTGTTAGTTAGTGCAGTGAGCTTCAGGACCAGCTGGCTGAGGGGACTCTTCTTTTGGCTCAGTTCTTGGTACTGCAGGGCTTTACTGTGGTAGGAGTTTGGGTTGCTTTGTTTTAGATGAAACCAAAATTTAATTGCTCTTTTTTGTATTGAGATCAATAATGGATATTGACCTAGTTCTGCCCTGCACGCGTTGTTTGGTGTTTTTCTCTGTATTTGCAGGATGTTTTTGCAGAACTCTGTGTGCAGGGCTTCTATTGGGTGTTTATCCCATTTAGTGTAATCCTGCTCTGTGAGCGGACCCCACACTTCACTGCCATAGAGGGCAATGGGTTTGATAACACTTTCAAAAATTTTGAGCCAAATTCTAATGGGGAGTTTTATATAAAGCTTTTTCTTTATGGAATAGAAAGCCCTGCGGGCCTTCTCTCTCAGTGCATTCACTGCCGGGTTAAAGCTACCTGATGCGCTGATGTTTAGGCCCAGGTAGGTGTAGTGCATGCAGTGTTCTATTGTGGTGTTGTGTAGTGTGAAGATGTATCTACTTTCCTGATATCTGGGTTTTTTCTGAAATATCATGATTTTAGTTTTGTTCATGTTTACTGCCAGGGCCCAGGTCTGACAGTACTGCTCTAGCACTGACAGGCTCTGCTGCAGCCCCTGCTCTGTGGGCGACAGCAGAACCAGGTCATCTGCGTAGAGCAGGAATTTAATTTCAGTATCAAGCAGAGTGAGGCCAGGGGCTGCAGATTGCTCCAACACTGTGGCCAATTCATTGATGTAGATGTTGAACAGTGTTGGACTCAAACTGCACCCCTGTCTCACTCCACGCCCCTGTGAGAAGAATTGTGTTCTTTTATTGCCAATCTTTACACCACATTTATTTTCCGTATACATTGATTTAATTGTGTCATAGGTTTTACCTCCTACACCACTTTGGAGGAGTTTATAAAATAATCCTTCGTGCCAGATTGAATCAAAAGCCTTTTTGAAATCTATAAAGCAAGCAAATAATTTATTTTTATTTTGGTTTACATGTTTGTCTATTAGGGTGTGTAGGGTGTAAATATGATCAGTAGTGCAGTGTTTTGGAAGGAAGCCAATCTGACTCTTACTCAAGACACTGTGTTCGGTAAGGAAGGCCAGTATCCGAGTGTTAATGATACTGCAGAATACCTTCCCCAGATTACTGCTCACACAGATGCCCCGGTAGTTATTGGGGTCGAATTTGTTTCCACTCTTAAAGACAGGGGATATAATCCCTTGGTTCCAGATGTCAGGGAAGTAGCCCACACTTAGTATCAGGTTAAACAGTTTGCGCAGGGCCTCCTGCAGCTTAGGGCTGCTGTGCTTCAGCATCTCATTGGAGACGCTGTCTACCCCGCTGGCTTTCCTATTCTGGAGGGTCTGCAGTTTCTCTTTAAGTTCCTGCGCAGTGATTGGAGAGTCCAGTGGATTCTGGTTGTCTTTAATTGACAATTCTAGTTTTTTCAGTTTTTCATAAATATTGTTTTGATCTAATGGTTGTTCATTGTGTGTTATGTTTTGATAGAGTTTTTCAAAATGGTTTTTCCATATATTTCCATTTTGTATGGCCAATTCTTCTGGTTTTGATTTATTTAGTTTTTTCCAATGTTCCCAGAATCGGTTTGAGTTAATGGACTCCTCGATTTCTGTCAGTTGCTTGTTGATGTGGTTATTTTTTTTCTGTTTTAGTGTGCGTTTATAGTAATTTAGAGTTTCACAGTAGCTGAGGCGTAAATCTTGGTTGTCTGGTTGTCTATGTTTTTTATTTGATAATTGCCTAAGTCTTTTCCTTATATTTTTACAATCTTCATCAAACCAATTTTCTTCTTTCAGTTTTTTCTTTTGAGTGTTCCGAATTATTTTTAGTTTGGATTTTAAAGCTGCCTGTCTAAATATTTCATTCAGGTTTTCTACAGCTAGATTTACTCCCTGTTTACTGTGAGTATGTGGTGTAACCAGAAAGGTGTTTAATAGTGATTGGATTTTTGGATGGCTGATTGCTTTCTGGTATTCTTCTGCACTGTTTGGAGCCCATCTGTAGGAATGATGGAGGTTATACAGCTTGCAGGGCTGTGTCTGTGTGTTGCTGGTCTGCTCTGTTCTTTTAAGGAACACAGTTATTTGACTGTGGTCTGACAGAGGAGATATTGGCCTGACAGTGAATGCACTAATAGAGGAAGGGTCGAGGTCAGTAATGGTGTAATCTACTACACTGTTGCCAAGAGCTGAGCTGTAGGTGTGTCTTCCTAAAGAGTCCCCTCGGATCCTACCATTATAATGTACAGGCCCAGGCCTTGACAGAGTTGCAGTAATTGTCTTCCACTTTGATTTATTTCTCTATCATAGCTGTTTCTCTGGGAGACAATAGGGCTGGAATATAGGGGTTTTTGCCTGAATATATGTTGGTCTCCCTGTGTGCTGGTGAAGTCAGGCTGCTTGCCTGTCCTGGCGTTCAGATCTCCACAGATCAGAACATTTCCCTGGGCCTGGAAGTGGCAGATCTCTGTGTGGAGACTGGTAAAGGTTTCCTCACTATAGTATGGGGATTCTGAGGGGGGGATATATATTGCACACAGGAAGATTTCATTTTCTGCAGAGACAATATTTCTGCTGATTTTAAGCCACAAATGTGACTCTCCCTGTTTAATTGGTTCTATTGAGTTGGTGAGCTCTGCTTTGTACCAAATGATTATTCCCCCAGAGTCTCTGCCTCGTCTGACTGTGGTCTTTTTCAGCGAGGGCACTATGATCTCCCTGTAGCCTGAGGGACAGTGAGTGGACACGTCTGCCCTGCACCATGTTTCCTGCAGGATGATGATATCCAGGTCTTTCACTCTCTCTATAAACTCTGGGGCTGTGCTCTTCAGCCCAAACACTGAGGAGCTCAGGCCCTGGATATTCCACATTGTGATGGACAAAGATTTAATCATATTTATATTTGTAATTATTTATCTATTTTTTGTCTTAGAATTAAACAAAACATTTTGAAGAAACAAAATATATATATATATATATATATATATATATATATATATATATATATATATATATATACATATATATATATATATATATATATATATATATATACATATTTGTTTTCTAATAATTCACTAAATATTAATTATATTTACGTTTTGCTGCTGAAATCTCTACGTACAATATATATACTTTTTTTCCCCCTTTCTCTTTTCCTTTCCTCCCCCTTTTCTCTTTTACAATCTATTTATTTATTTATTTATTTATTTTTTTTAATAGTATTGACTTAGCTCATAAGTCTTGTGCAGATGAGGTTCAGGAGGTGGTGAATCTCCTCCAGCTCTGTGCTCCCAGTCCCTGCTGGTCTGCTGAGGGCCGCAGCATAGCTGTGAGCCTGCTGCTGGGATGGCTGGGCTGGGTGCTGGAATGGGCTGGCAGGACCGGACCTGGGTCTGCTGGGCTGGGCTGGGCGCTGGGCTGGGCCGGGCCTGGGCTTTCTGGGCTGGGCTGGGCTAAGCAGGTGTCGGTTGTGTTGTCCAGGCTGTGGACGGAGGCTCCTGGGGGCCCACCTGTCTGTCTGTGGGCTGTGCTGTGGTCTGTGGACGTTGAGGCCTCTCCTGTTGCTGTGTTGGGGAATGGCTGGGTCTCGGCCCAGGGTGACGTCTTTCAGGGTCTTGGCAAAGATGCTGACTCCCCGCTGGTGCAGGTGCACGTGGTCGTACAGGTGTTGTAGCCCTAGGGTGGGGTGGTGTGCCAGGTGCACGTTGGGTAGTAGAGTGCACCCTCGGGAGACTTCCGCGTTGATCTTCTGGATGGTGTATTGGTGGAAATCCTTTCTGGGCAGCAGGGTGGAGATGATGATTTTTGAATGCGGAAATTCCTGGGTTGCCCTCTCCGCCACTCTCCTGATGGACTTGGCCATGTTCTCCTGCTGGGCCCTCAGATCATTGGTGCCTGTGTGAATGATTATGTGTCCGGGGGAGCCGAGGGTGGACTCACACAGAGCCTCCAGGGCCTTCTCTGTGGTCGGACACCAGATCTTGGACACTGTGTGTTTTGGGAAGAGCCACTTCTCATCAATGTATTTCCCGTTGGAGTCCATCAGCAGGGCGATCTCGGTGTTGCGGTGCTTTGCAGCCGGTCTGCCCGAGGGGGTCGGGGCTGTGCCTGGGTCAGCGTGTGTGTTGGGAGTGTTCTGTGTGCCTGGGTCAGCGTGTGTGTTGGGAGTGTTCTGTGTGCCTGGGTCAGCGTGTGTGTTGGGAGTGTTCTGTGTGCTGTTCGTGTGTGTGGTGTGTGTGTCAGGCTTTGTGTGATTGCCAGTGTGTCTGGCTGGGGGGCTGTCGGTGTTGTCTGTGTGTGTGTGTGTGTGTGTGTCGGTGTGTCAGTGTGTTTGGCTGGTGTGCTGTGTGTGTGTGTCAGTGTGCTGTGTGTGTGTGTCAGTGTGTCCTTGCAGGCTGGGGCTGGGGGGCACTGTGCTGTCTGGGTTGCTGTGCCTCCTGCAGGGCTGTGGGGGACTGTGAGTGTGTGCAGTTGCTCCCTCAGGCTCTGTACTGTTTTGTCTCTGTGCTGCAGCTCCTCTCTCAGTCCGGTCAGTTCTCTTCTCAGGGTTTCCCTGTCCTGCTGCAGCTCCTTCACCTCTGCCTTCAGTTCCCTGAATGAGGCTTTATATTCATTCTTGATCTGTATGGTCTGGTCTTTCAACTGCTGTGTGATGTCGCTCTCTGTGAGCCTGGCCCGGACTAGCTCCCTGAGCTCTGTCAGCTCCACCTCTAGCAGGGAGAGGCTTGCCTTCATGATTGCCACTGTGCTGTGGAGCTCCGGGGGCTGGGTGAGGAGGGGCTGGCTATCTCCAGGGACTGTGCTCTCCTCTGCTGGGACAGTGGGGACTGGGGCTGTGCTGTCAGTGCTGCGGGCAGGCTGTGTGCTGTCAGGAACAGGGCTTGCTGCTGTAGGTGTCCCTGTGTTTTGGCTCTTTGGTTTTGCTCTCTCTCTCTCTCTCTCTCTCTCTCTCTCTCTCTCTCTCTCTCTCTCTCTCTCTCTCTCTCTCTCTCTCTCTCTCTCTCTCTCTCAGAAGCGTTCTCCTCCTGTTTGCTGAATCAGCCCCATCCTTGCATTTGGTAATATATGAAGAACGTTAAAACGAAGAAAAACACAAGTTCCACTGCGGTCCACAAGGTGGTGCTATTTTGCCATTCAGAAGTTTTTCAGAAGTTTTGGGCAGTTTTAATAAAAAATAGCAAATTTCTTACTCGTTGACATCTCATCCTAAAACATATTGTTACAGAACGCATTTGTTATTCAATTGCCAGAACAGGAAAACGTTTTTATTGCCCATGGTATGCAGTTATTGTTTGCAACAATATATATATATATATATATATATATATATATATATATATATATATATATATATGTATATATATATATATATATATGTATATATATATATATATATGTATATATATATATATATATGTATATATATATATATATATATGTATATATATATATATATATATATATATATATATATATATATATATATATATATATATATATATATATATATATATTTCATCAACTTCAAACTGTTTAATTCTCGACGGTCTGGCAAAAACGTGCCGGTGTTACGACGAATTCAGTGCCCCCTAGGATTGATGTGTCCTCGGTGGATGTGCGCATGCGCTTGCAACCAACCTTGCGATCTGCCAACGGGAGTGTGTGATTCCTCGCTCACGACCTCGCGTAACCTGTCATTGCAATCCGAGCAGCGCCTGCTGCAACGTGAACGTGCGGTCTGCTGCAAACGGGAGCGAGTTTATTGCTTCTGGACGGAAAATGTTTGTGCAAGCTTGTGATTTCAGCGATTCTACATCCAGAACACATTGTTTAAACACAGTCACAACAACAACAACTATATATTGTGTTTCTTCAAATGTGTATAAATGAGCTAGTTACTTACTCTTATTAGGACGTTAGTATTGTATGTACTCTTACTATATTGTGATTATCGAACTGTGTACATGGACATATTTTAGTAAAAGTTGCTCTGAAGGTATTGTATATTTTATCTGCTCTTACTGCATTGTGAAATATGTATATTTTGTGAGAGCTGTAAGTCGCCCTGAGTGAGGGCGTCTGCTAAGAAAATGAATAAGAAAAAGAAGAAAAACAACAACAACAAAACGCAACGGTAATTAAATGAAGTCTTGTGACGAATTGTACCAGTATGTTTCACAGAGCACAATAAACACATTGAAACACTCTCGTTTATATTTATTTATTTTTATTACTACAGAGGTAATCTACTACGTGTAAATTAACCCAGTTATTTTATAATTCAGTTAAATGCAGTACAGTCTTCTAAATGTTTATTTACTTATTTATTTGTAAGCAATTTAATTCCTGCTGACAGTGTTGTGAGGAGCGTGCAGTAGCAGAAAAGATTCTGGAAACTTGTACATAAATACTTTAGTTTATTTCTCATTGAAGAACATATTTTTCTTTTAAAATATTACTTGGTACTGTTTTTTTTGTCTGTTAATATTTAAGTGAGAAGTTTCTTTTTGTTTGTTTTATTCAGGAATTATTTCTTAAATCGTGAAGTCACGCCCGTGACGAGGACAATAGAAACATGGTTAGTAAAAAAAAAAAAAAAAAAATAGAAGTAGAAATGTTTCAATTATGATTCGATTTGTAACGTTTGATTTCCATATGAAATACTGAGAGAAGATGAGTGTATTATGTTAATTTATCAAATGAACAGCAGGGCATTGCAACGTATTCGATTGTATAATGATGAGTGTAGTAAATGTATTAAAAACCTATTTTAACTCTTTTGATCTAGTCATCTTAACGAAGATTATGGATCCAACAATGTACAGGGAAATATTACTGTACAAGACAATGGGAAAATACCCCGAGAAGGCCAGGAAGGGGGGAAAATTCATCATCCGGAGGCGTGCAGGACAATATGTGGTTCAAGGTAATTCAAAGCTTGGATGGGTTGCAAATGCTATAAATTCAAATTAAATTAAATTTCACAAAACCCCAAAATGTATAGCTAACTTACCTGGAGAGGTGGTGGTGGTGCTATTTGCCAAATAAATAATAGGCTAATATTATTTTTGTTGCTTTACCGTGTTGATGACCATTCGTTAATGGGTAAGGGCGTCTGCTAAGAAATAAATAATAATAATAATAATAATAATAATAATAATAATAATAATAATGTCTAAGGTATCTTCACTACAACGAAAACATAATTAGCCAACGTAACTTATTTTCAGCAACAGATGCTACTGTAATCGTATTAGCCTAATAATATATTGTTGGATAGCTGTATATTAACTTTGTAGTTCACCAAACCTTTCGTTTAACAAAACTCAGAGATATTCATCCCTAGTAACCTATCTCACTTAGAAAAAAGCAGGCACGGCTAACTACAGGACTACGGGTGAAAATCACTGCCATAGCTGAATATGTGTTTACAACCCTGTCTACATGTTTTTTTTCCTTATTATTTTCTTTTGTTTATTAGATGGATAGCTCTATTATATATGTAAGAAGGGTACAGAGCCATCAATGAAGGTGAAGGTGGTCAAAGGCACTGAAGAGGCAGACAGTCTCTTCCTGGAATTTCATGCAAGTGCTATAGGGGCACACTGTGGCCAACACAGAACCAGAGAGGCAATTTCCTCCAGATATTACTGGCCTGGAATGGGTTCCAGTATTGATAATTGGGTGGGTGCTTTTTGAGTGCTGTACATGACCTACACCAGTATCCAATACAATAACTAGGGAGATCAATCGGTTTTTGGTTATAAAAATTAATAAATGAAAAGGAAGTTTAAACAACAGCTCAACTGAGTTTTCTTAACATTGAAAAATCTTACACTGTGTTATAAACTTTAAAAACATTTTTATGCAAGTGCCATCCTGTTAGATGCTATGAGACTGACACCAGCTGTTTGCTATATACCTGGTAACATTTCATCAAATTAACAAAAATATTTTCCAATAATTCACAGTTTGGTAACATAATATGAAAGCAACATGTCGCGGAATTCTAAATAAAAGGAAGAGAGACTGCGAGTTCCAAACACACAGGCCTTTATTTCTTAAGTTTGCAAACTGAAAACACTCTCAACACACAGGGTGCTAGATAATCATCGAGCAGTGTTTCAACATACAGAGTTAGATCAGTTTCTTATATACCTTAAAACTGTCAGCAAGGCAGAGGGTTAGCCAATGATGATTCAGATATTAGCATATAAGGAAAAACAACTTATTATTATTATTATTATTATTATTTATTTCTTAGCAGACGCCCTTATCCAGGGCGACTTACAATCGCAAGCAAATACAAATACATTCAAGTGTTACAATATAAGTCATACAATAAGAACAAGAAATACAATAATTCTCAAGTGTGACAAACCACAATTCAATAATACAGCAGATAATAGTGAAAGTTACATCAGGATAACTTATAACTGTGCATACCTGGCATATAGCTAAGCAAACAGATAACAGGATGGGTGGTTTGGGTGTACGTACAAAGAAACAAGTCTGGCTCATCCTGTTATCTTCACAGCCACAGCTGCAGTGTAGGCATCTTGCGGTTCCTTGTAACAAACTTTATCTTAGGCAAAGCATACAAGGTTATGCGAGCAAGGTTATAGGAGTACAAAATGCCAGTACATTATGTCGAGCCAATTCTATTTTTCTGTAACATATTCTATTACAAGCTGCCGTCCCGAGAGCCAGAGGGGGTGGAGCTGCAGTCCCGAGAGCCAGAGGGGGTGGAGCTGCCGTCCCGATAGCCAAAGGGGGTGGAGCTGCCGTCCCGAGAGCCAGAGGGGGTGGAGCTGCAGTCCCGAGAGCCAGAGGGGGTGGAGCTGCAGTCCCGAGAGCCAGAGGGGGAGGAGCTGCCGCCGCCCGAGCAAGAGGGGAAAGAGGTGAAGAGCCCGCCTCCACCACAGCCCCGACCACCACCCCTGCGGTCCAGTCCGGCACCGCCGCTGTGTGCGGTCCCTCGCCCCTTGCTCCTGGACACCCTTCCGGTTTGCTTGGACCTCCCTTCGCTAGACCTGGAGCCCAGGAGTCTGCAGAACCGGTCACAGTTCTCCACCTGGTTCCATGCTCCGCTCCTCCCAAGCACCAAGACGTCGCTGCGCTGCTCCCAGACGGCGCTTGAGCTCCCCCTGGTCACTACTTTGCTCCCCCTGGGTGATTGGACGTCGCTGCACCGGGCCCCGGCTGCAGACCTCCAGTGCCCCGGTTGTCGCGCCGGTCGCCCCTGACAAACCAGTGGGGTCCCTCGTCACAGGTGCGCGGTCCCTACCTGGCGGGGCCAGAACATGGACCGGCCCACCCTCAAGTCCGCCCATGGAAGAGGGTGAAAAGAGACATTGATGGACTCGAGGGTGGGTGGTTGTGTTTTAGGGGAGGAGGTGGCCGTCGAATGGCCGGTGTCTTGAAAAGACAAGGGGGGGGGGGATATGTGAGACAGCAGGGAGGGGGTTAAAGCCTCCCTGAAGAAAAACATGTGCGGAATGCACATTTGTTTAGTTTATTTGTTTTTGTTTATTGTTTAATTGTTTTGCCTTATCGTTGAATTTAATTTGTTAATTATTTTATTATTAATTATCCCCTGCACCTGGTAAATATTGTCAAATTAGGACCAGGTGCAGGGTATTTAAGGGAGGCAGTTAGTCTGCTCATGGCTGCTGAATAAAAGGAGGCAGAAGAGGTGCTCTGCTTCTGAGCAGTCAGGAGGAAAAGTAAGCGGTGTAAACCTGTGTGATATGGTCTGTTTGTGGTGTTGTGTTTGGTGGGGTGTCAGGGTGTTCCCGAAAGTTTAGTCACTGCTCAGAAAGAGCTAGGTGTTTATTTTGTTTTGTTTGTATTAAAAATAGCGCGTCAGCGCGGGAAAAAAAATCCATTCCTGTGTCTTGGGTTGTGGTTTTAAAGGGGCAACGAACCCGTGTGGGTGCGATTCGTTTTACTATATATATATATATATATATATATATATATATATATATATATACATATATATATATATATATACAGACGTGCTCAAATTTGTTGGTACCCCTCCACAAAAAATGAAGAATGCACAATTTTCTCTGAAATAACTTGAAACTGACAAAAGTAATTGGCATCCACCATTGTTTATTCCATATTTAATAGAAATCAGACTTTGCTTTTGATTTTTTATTCAACATAATATTGTAAATTAGAAAACAAATGAAAATGGCATGGACAAAAATGATGGGACCGCTAACCTAATATTTTGTTGCACAACCTTTAGAGGCAATCACTGCAATCAAACGTTTTCTGTAGCTCTCAATGAGACTTCTGCACCTGTTAACAGGTAGTTTGGCCCACTCTTCCTGAGCAAACTGCTTCAGCTGTCTCAGGTTTGATGGGTGCCTTCTCCAGACTGCAAGTTTCAGCTCTTTCCATAGATGTTCGATAGGATTCAGATCATAGAAGGCCACTTCAGAATAGTCCAATGTTTTGTTCTTATCTATTCTTGGGTGCTTTTAGCTGTGTGTTTTGTGTCATTATCCTGTTGGAGGACCCATGACCTGCGACTGAGACAGAGCTTTCTGACACTGGGCAGTACGTTTCGCTCCAGAATGCCTTGATAGTCTTGAGATTTCCTTGTGCCCTGCACAGATTCAAGGCACCCTGTGCCAGGCGCAGCAAAGCAGCCCCAAAACATAACCGAGCCTCCTCCATGTTTCACTGTAGGTATGGTGTTCTTTTCTTTGAAAGCTTCATTTTTTCGTCTGTGAACATAGAGCTGATGTGACTTGCCAAAAAGCTCCAGTTTTGACTCATCTGTCCAAAGGACATTCTCCCAGAAGGATTGTGGCTTGTCAATATGCATTTTAGCAAATTCCAGTCTGGCTTTTTTATGTTTTTCTGTCAAAAGTGGAGTCCTCCTGGGTCTTCTTCCATGGAGCCCACTTTCACTCAAAAAGCGACGGATGGTGTGATCAGAAACTGACGTACCTTCACCTTGGAGTTCAGCTTGTATCTCTTTGGCAGTTATCCTTGGTTCTTTTTCTACCATTCACACTATCCTTCTGTTCAATCTGGGGTCGATTTTCCTCTTGCGGCCGCGCCCAGGGAGGTTGGCTACAGTTCCATGGACCTTAAACTTCTTAATAATATTTGCAACTGTTGTCACAGGAACATCAAGCTGCTTGGAGATGGTCTTGTAGCCTTTACCTTTACCATGCTTGTCTATTATTTTCTTTCTGATCTCCTCAGACAACTCTCTCCTTTGCTTTCTCTGGTCCATGTTCAGTGTGGTGCACACAATGATACCAAACAGCACACCTGCTCTTTCCATGAAATAGACTGACAAGGTGAATCCTGGTGAAAACTATGAATCCTTATAGATGTAACCTGTTAAATCCA
Source organism: Acipenser ruthenus (assembly GCF_902713425.1). Taxonomy (NCBI): domain Eukaryota; kingdom Metazoa; phylum Chordata; class Actinopteri; order Acipenseriformes; family Acipenseridae; genus Acipenser; species Acipenser ruthenus. The sequence continues at coordinate 30,361,701 of NC_081195.1, read as the reverse complement.
CTTCAATCAGATGAATGTAGATGTAGATGAAGGGGAGACAGGTTAAAGAAGGATTTCTAAACCTTCACACAATTGAGACATGGATTGTGTATGTGTGTGTGTGACAGAAATACAATGAGTTCTGGTGATAAATCTTCCTCCCGACCTGTGAGGGCGCTAAAGAACGGGAGGAGAAGTATCTGGAAGGGCTGGCCTGACAGTTCGTTTCCGGGACCGGGAAGTGGGTCAGCTTGGAAGGAAGCGAGACTCTGTTGTAAGACCATATTGATTTGACAGGTAAACGAGGGGCAGCTGCAAGTAATAAGGCAGCTGCAACCGTTTACCTAGATATCATGCAGGATTACATATAGGGGCCAGGGTAACGCTGTTCTTTTCCTTCGTTTGGGTTAAATGTTTGGAGAGAGAAGGATCGAGAGAGGAGCTCTGATTGTTAATAGAGAATAAGAGAAAGAATTACGTGTTGTGTTGTGTTGTGTGTGTCTGTGTAATTGTCTGAGTTTTTCACCACCAGACAGTTAAAGCACTACTCCGGAGCTGTCGCCAAGGGTCAGCACTATCCGGAGCACCACTGCACCATGTTTGCACTAAAGCACCATCACGAATGCACTCACCCAGGACTGGTGTCCGTCTGTTTGTTTTTGTTCAGGACTGTGCCTTGTTTATTGTTATCCCCGTGCGTTACACATTGTTGTGTATCGCCGGGGATTTAGTTATTTTTCGGTCACCAGACCTGGAAACGGAATAAAGCACTTTTTCACTGGAATACCGTTGTCTGCCTGTCACTCCTGCACCGCATCACCGCTACACCTGTTACCCTTACCAGGCACTTTGCCACAGTGTGCCATTCAGAGGGTAAATGGGCAAGACAAAAGATTTACAGTAAGTGCCTTTGAACGGGGTATGGTAGTAGGTGCCAAGCGTGCCGGTTTGAGTGTGTCAAGAACTGCAACGCTGCTGGCTTTTTCTCTCTCAACAGTTTCCCGTGTGTATCAAGGATGGTCCACCACCCAAAAGACATCCAGCCAACGGCAGGCCAGTGGTCGAAAACGGCTCATTGATGAAAGAGGCCAAAGGAGACTGACACAAATTGTGCAGAGCAATAGACGGGCTACAGTTAGTCAACTGACAATCCAGTACAACATTGGTGCCGAAAGACCCATAAAAGAATGCACAACTCGTCCTACCTTGACACGAATGGGATATGGCAGCCGACGACCTAACAGTTCCACTTCTTTCAGCAAAACACAAGAAACTGCGGTTGCAGTGGGCTAAGGAAAGAAAACACTGGACACTGGAGGATTGGAAAAACATTGCCTGGTCTTATTAATCCCAGTTCCTGCTGTTTCACGCTGATGGGAGGACTAGGGTATGGAGAAAACCACATGAGTACATGCATCCATCATGCCACGTGTCAACATTGCAGGCTGGTGGTGGTGGTGTGATGGTGTGGGGTGTGTTTTCATGGCACACATTGGGCCCCTTGATAAAAGTGGAGCAACGTTTGAATGCCACAGGATATCTGAACATCATTGCCAATCAGGTGCATCCCATCTGCTAATGGATTTTTTCAGCAGGATAATGCCCCATGCCACAAGGCTAGGATTTATCCAGGAATGGTTCCACGAACATGACAGTGAATTCAGCTTACTGCAGTTGCCTGCCCAGTCACCAGATCTCAATCCAATTGAGCATCTGTGGGATGAGATGGAACGAGCTATTCAGAGTAGAGATCCACTACCAGCCAACTTGACACAACTGTGGGAAGCATTGGAGTCAACATGGGCCAGCATCCCTGTGGAACACGTTCGGCACCTTGTAGAGTCCATGTCCTGACGAATTGAGGCTGTTCTGAGAGCAAAAGGGGGTGTAACTCAATGTTAGGAAGGTGTTCCTAATGTTTTGTACACTCAGTGTATATAAACTAAATAACTTTTTTTTCTCAATAAATTCAACCAATGACAGCCACATTATTATTATTATTATTATTATTATTATTATTATTATTATTATTATTATTCTTTCTTTCTTTCTTTCTTTCTTTCTTTCTTAGCAGACACCCTTATCTCGGATGACTTACAATTGTTACAAGATATCACATTATACATTATTTCACATTATACAGATCATATTATTTAAAAAAAAATTCTCATCATTACAGAAGCATTGCAATTGCCAATTTGACGATACTGTCTGTCTTCGCATTAATCTGTCTGTCTGTCTGCATTGCCACTGAAGATCATTTGGGTAGGCTCCTTGCCGTTGTAAGAAAATAAAGGGATAATTTTTTTAACGGAGCCGAAATGCTTGACTTTACATTAGTTTTGCTTTATTAATCTTTAGGTGAATTCCCCCAGCGCCTGCTACTATCTTATTTGTATAGTGCTGCTCTTGCCAAAGAGTGTATTTGCCTACTGAAGCTATGAGAGAGATAGAGGGACAGGGAGATAGACACACACACACACACACACACATACACACAGATATGGAAATGCCTCAGGACGGAGATACAGGATGAACAAGAGTTCCAGAACTGGGTGACCCGGGTGCGGGGCAAGGAGAGGTTTGTGCTGGTGGGGGAATGCGGGGAGGACAGCGAAGAAAGCAGGGGAGGGGAGCAAAAGGAGAAGGAGAAGGAGGAGATCAACCAGGAGAACAAAAGCAGAAACATTCCTCGCGGTGATCCGGGACCTTTTTGGAATTGCACTCGCGGAGCACGCTCCCAAGTGTCGCCTATCCTGGGAATTTGAAGATCCAGCCCGTGGAATTCCAGGCACCGGGAGAAAAGGGATTGCAGGACGCGGGCTTGGAGTATAATGAGGAATTGATTGAAGGGACGGCTTACAGAGCCTTGCGAAGCCACAGGTTGAAGCTTTAAAAACAAAGCAGTCTTGCCAAAGCGGGGTGTCCCTGGAGGCAGACTGTACAGAGGCACAGAGGACATGCATCTTAAGAACATAAGAAAGTTTCCAAACGAGAGGAGCCCATTCGGCCCATCTTGCTCGTTTGGTTGTTAGTAGCTTATTGATCCCAGAATCTCATCATGCAGCTTCTTGAAGGATCCCAGGGTGTCAGCTTCAACAACATTACTGGGGAGTTGGTTCCAGACCCTCACAATTCTCTGTGTAAAAAAGTGCCTCCTATTTTCTGTTCTGAATGCCCCTTTATCTAATCTCCACTTGTGACCCCTGGTCCTTGTTTCTTTTTTCAGGTCGAAAAAGTCCCCTGGGTCGACATTGTCAATACCTTTCAGTATTTGGAATGCTTCTATTAGATCAGATCTTACAGCATGAGCAGCCAGCATGCCTCAGGTCTACAACCCTGAGGGCAAGCACTCTCGAACCCTCTCCTGCACTGCAACCTGCCTCCCTCTCCCTGGGTTTCGACTTCTGAGATCTCAGCTCCTGAGTACAAGGAGCTGCCTAAACCCAAGCCCCCCTGCCTCGAACAAAGCCTCAGCCCCAGTGCTAGAACCCGAACAGCCTCTCAGACTAGCTGCCTCGGAACCCAAGCGGCCTCAAGCCTCAGAAACCGGTGGTGCCTTCTTTGCAGGAATCGGTTTTGGAACCCTGTAGAACAGGCAATGGTTGGTGGGAGGGACCGGGCGGATACCCAAGATGCCCAAGGAGAAAGCAGGGGAATCCCTTCAGTCCCCCGGTCAAGGGCCCACAGTTTCCCCGTGGTCCTCTTCATTTTCAGGCAGACGTTTTTTTGCAGGGGCCCGGAAAACGCAAGCGGACGGAGGAGAAGGAGATCTTGAAGGACCCACAGCTCTCTTCTGCCCCTCTATCTACACTGCAACTAAATAAATAAAAAAATGAAAAAAAAACTTTAATACGGAAATATACACTAGAATTCTGCTTCGTAGTCGAATAATGTTAATAACTGCTGAATAATGTTACATTAACATATTGCAATTTACTTAATATTGGCTTAATACAACTGTATTTGTAGATTAATTTTAGTGTATATTTCCATATTATTAATCTAAGGATTTTACACTAACAACTATTTAAGTATCATTATTAAGTTGGTGTTTCAATTTAGTGAGGTAGTGTGTGTGTGTGATTAGTACCAGGTATTGTGGTTATTTGAATAGAGGTTGATTTGCAATTTGTGATTAGTACCAGGGAGTGTGGTTAATTAACTTGAATAGAGGTTGTTTTGCAATTGGATTGGTCTCCACGCAGCCTCCTGTAGTGGTGTGATCCTATTGAAGTGTGTGAAAGTATTGTCTCTAGAGCAGTACGCAGCTGTGCCAGTTCCCTTGCAAAGTGAGGTGGAACCTGTGAATCTACTAGTGGTCAGTCTACAGGTAACCAGGGTCTGAGGCAGATAGGTAAGTTCCTGCTTCAAGTAATTTTAAATTAACTACATTCAGTAACATTGTAAGGTGGTGTTTGAATTAGGTTAGGTAGTGTGTGATTAGTACCAGGTGAGAGTGGTTAAATTGAATAGAAGTTGATTTGCTATTTGATTGGTTTCCACAGTTTAGCTGTTCTTTTCCCACCCAGCTGTTATATTAATCAGGCAGGCTATTTCCACGCCAGCACAAAGCACCAGCTAACCGAAGGGCCTCAACAAGAGAGCCGGGAGTCTAGCTGTGGGAGTCTAGCTGTGGGAGTCCAGCGAGGGGAGGCCTGTGCCGAGACGCTGTTGGAATAGATCCGAACCTAACGGCACTCTGGAAGATGCCATCTACTAGTCAGGTCTGTACCCTCCACCCCACCACTCCCTTTGTGCCTATTTGGCTTGCCTGTCCTGCTATGACTGTCTCTCACATCCCTGTTCTGTCCTCTCACCCTCGTCCTCTGCCCTCTCTCTGCCTCTGCTCCCCCAACCCCTCTAACCTCATCCCTCTGCCTCCCCCCCCCCTCCCGCACACTCTCTGGTGCACTCTGGAACTGTCACTCTTCTGCTAACAAAGCTGATTTCATCTCTGCCTTTGCCTCCCACCTCTCTCGATTTCCTTGCTCTCACTGAAACCTGGCTGTCCCCTGATAACACTGTAACTCCTGCCGCCCTGTCCTCTCTCTACGTCCTGTCCCATACCCCGCATCTCACTAGATGGGGAGGTGGGACTGGCCTTCTTCTCTCTCCCTCCTTACTCTTTTCTGTCCCCTCCGACCTCTCCGCATTCTTTGTTAATACCTTTGAATTTCATGCCGTCCAACTAACCTCTCGCTGTCAACTCCTGCTAATTGTACTGCACCGCCCCCCTGGACCTCTCGCTCACTTTCTCGATGAACTCGACTATCTACTCTCCTCCCTCCCCTCTCTGTCACTGATGGGGAGACCAGCACTGCGGGGAACAGGAGTTCCTGCTCTGGGCCCATGCGCTCCTCCAGAAACCTGCTCAGAAACTGGGAGAGTGCTGGACAGAGGGATGCCCGGAGATCACTCAGCACCTTCTCCAGGAAACACTCTGATCTAATATTCAGTGCAGGGGTTAAAACCCTGCTGGCTTTCCAACTAAAAAGGTTAAAATCAATTAAATGCCCCAGTTTAGTAAAACCGGCTTTAAAAAACAAAGTGGATAAAAAAAAAACAGAGCTAAAAACCTTGCATTTAAAAATGGGGTTAAAAAACAGGGGCTCTTCAAAAACCCACTGTGTGCTCTGTGATTCTTCTGACCTTGTGATCTTTAAAAGTCTCCAAGCATTTAACAGATTCTTATAAAAACCCTCCAACCCTGCATCACTAAAACAATCAAGAGATATTAAAAACAAATGTCTGTCAAAATCCAGCCTCCCTGTCTTTTGCAATAAACAAAATGCCAGGTCTCTCCAGCTCAGCTGTGGGGTGTACAACAGTCTCTGAGCAGCCTGCAGCCTAAACGCTGCCATCCTGCTAGGGATATCAATGAGCCCCTGTCCTCCCTCCTCAAGGGGGAGATACTAAACAGCGGGGTGCAGCCAGTGATGCCCATTCCAAAAAAACTGCACCAGGCATTTCTGTATCTCATTTAAAAAACCAGGGGAGGATCCAGGCACACCAGCTAATGCCAAAGCGTGGAGGCGACAAGATTATTAATGATGAGGACCCTGCTCCTGAAGGAGAGCCGAGAGAGGAGCCACTGCCAGCTCTGCAGCCTACCCTTCACCCTGTCCAGCAGCCCCTCCCAGTTCTGCTGCATGAACTGTTCATTCCCAAAATAAATACCTAAAAGTTTGACCCCAGTTTTATTCCAGCTTAAAACTGAAGGCTGTAATGGAGGGGGGGGAGGGGGTATCCTCCCAGCTGCCAATCCAGCTAGTTTCTCCCTCAGCTGATGTAACAGGGGCTCTATAGAGAGGGCATAGAGCACCCCTGAGAGGGAGCAGCCCTGCCGTATCCCTCTCTGCACAGGGGACAGTCAGACCGTTATTAATTTTCACAGCACTAAAAACATTGTGATAAAGGAGTCTTATAAAAGAAGTAAAAACAGTGCCAAAACCAAAAGCTTTTAAAACATGAAACAGATACTCATGGTCAACTCTATCAAAAGCTTTTTCCTGATCAAGCGAAATTAAACCAAAATCAACATAAAATTTGGACACATTAAAAACATCTCTTAATAAAAACAAATTATCAAAAATCGATCTCTCGGGCACACAATGTGACTGGTCTGTGTGCACCACTGATCCTGTGTTGGTCTTTAGGCGATTAGCAAGAGCCTTGGAAAGCAGCTTGTAATCGGAGCACAGCAAGGAGACAGGGCGCCAGTTCTTGATGTTACAGAGGTCTCCTTTCTTGGGTAGCAGTGTTATCACTGCCCTGCGGCAGCTCAGCGGCAGCTCCCCATCCCGAACACATTCCTACAGGACCTGGTACGGGTCCTCACCAAACAGAGCTCCAGAACTTCTGATAGAATTCAGCAGGCAGTCCATCCAGTCCGGGAGCCTTCCCTTTGGAGAGCTGCGCCACGGCCGCAGTGAGCTCTGGGAATGCCAGTGGAGTGTCCAGTCTGCTGCTCTCCTCCTTGTCCAGGCTGGAGAGACCCTGGAGAAGCCACTCCATCTCTCCCGGGTCGCAGCCCTCAGCCTTGTAGAGATCAGAATAAAAGCTCACTGCAGCATGCCTGAGCTCCGCAGGGCTGGAGACCTCTCTCCCCCCGGGCAGCCTCAGACAGCACATTGTCTTCCTCTCTCTGCTGTCTTCCTCTCTAGGCCGAAGAAGAAGGCTGTGGGGGCGTCCATATCTTTGAGTTCAGTAAAGCGGGCTCTGAGCAGAAAGCCCTTCACCTTCTTCTCTAACAGGCTGCCCAGGAGCTGCCTCCTCTGCTGCAGGCCCCGATATGCCCCCTCATCGCTCTCGCTGGCCAGCTGGCTCGCAAACTCAACAATCTCTCTCTCCAGCTCACTGACCACTGCATCCACTGACCTGGTGACATTTTGTGTGTATTGTTGACAGAAAAGTTTTATTTGAATTTTCCCTATATCCCACCACTGTCTTAAACTACTATAATTAGTTTTTTCATTTTGCCAATTTTTCCAAAACAATTCAAAGTAATCAGTGAAGTTTTTGTCCTGTAGCAGATTGTTGTTAAAGTGCCAATATGAATTTGAATGTGATTTGATTGGTAGTAAAACAGTGACGGAAACAAAGTGATGACCAGAAAAGCTACTGTATGCTATACTACTAGTGAATTTGTTAATATGCTGTTGTGGAGTATAGAACCTATCCAGGCGTGCCCCTGACAGCTGATTTTGATTACATTTGATCCAGGTATATTGTCTACTTGTGGGTTGAAAAATCCTCCAAATGTCCACCAGGTCAAAAGTTTTTAATAGAGTGGCCAGCTCCCTGACAGATTGGGGATGGGGTTCCCTGTGGTTTCAATCTTTATTAATATCCATAGTACAATTAAAATCTCTCCCCACCACGAGGAAAGTATCCATACTGCAACCCCTGAGTACCTGACTGAGCTTTTTATAAAATAAAATCTTCTCCTCCCCAACATTTGGCGCACGTGTTTTATCTGTACTTTTAAAAGTTGACCTTGAATAATCTCCTCAATAGATAAAATATCTGCCCCAAATCCTGGAGAAAATAAAACAGCAACCCCAGCACTAAAATTAGAACTGTGGCTTCAAATACAGTCTCCCCTCCACTCAGATTGCCAGTGAGACTGATTACTGCTGTCCGAGTGTGTCTCCTGCAATAAAATCACGTTTGAACGCTTGCTGTTTAAAAAATCAAATAATTGTGTTTTTTTTATTAAAATCCCTGTACCCGTTCACGTTAAAAGAGCCTAAAATAATTTTCTCCATTGATAAAAATAGATTATTCAAAAATAACAAACACGTTAAAATAAAAATGTTCTTAATAAAATTAGCCATAAAAAATGTTTAGATGCGGCTAACGTTTTCCAAACTAAGCTGACATATATTTTAAGCCTGAACCTCTTTTTCTGTTCAAACTCATTTATAGACGATTTCCCTAATATTAAGTCTGCAGAACACAAAAACAGTTTCTGGTCTGGGAAGATGGATTTAATGTCTACTCGCCTCTTACCTTTTGTTATTATTATTATTTATTTCTTAGCAGACGCCCTTATCCAGGGCGACTTACAATTGTAACAAGATATCACATTATACATTATTTCACATTATACAGAAATCACATTATTTTTACATACAATTACCCATTTATA